>NC_062279.1:186985674-187288704 GCF_902655055.1 Lutra lutra
GGAGGACTATGGTAACTATTTGTTCATCAGTCGTGGTCTGGGCTCTGCACTGAACACAATGGAAACGGGCCCTCACAGAGACAGCACTGACTTGTGCTGGACATGATAGTATGGCTTCGCCATAGATGGGCGGAGTTTAATAGACAGCATATAAAGTTGTAGGGTTATTAGGTGAGTTAAAAGTCCAGGGAGGGCATACATTCCTGAATATATAAGACACCAAGAAAATCACACAGGCATTCTGTTCTGATCTGAGGCTCACACATGGGTCACTTTTCTTAGAAAACTTGACTGAGTCAGACCTCAGGATGGCAATGGCGTGATGGAGGTTGGGAATCCAGGTTCTTGGTTTCTTCTTCATCACCCTTGTCATTCCTAGCAATAGGGACCTGGATCCTGACACAAACAGAAGGAATGATTTGGTCCTCTTTTACCAACTTGTGGCCTATGTTTTTGCCTCTCCCAAGCCCTAGACGTCCTTAATTTTGCTGAATAGACATGGTGTCAACAAAACTAGCATTGTTTAGGGACAAACCAGAATTAGAGAAAATATAATTAATAGGTAGCTTATGAAAAGAGTTAAAATTTTATGAGATTGCCTTACTTTTTAAGGAAAGAGTTCATAGAATTTTAGAATGGTTGTGGGTGGGGGAGGGGACCTTAGATAGCATATGGTTTAGTCACCTTATTTTATAGATGTGGAAGCTGAGGTTTCAGGAAGCTAGTATATAGCAGAGGTGACTGAATAAGCCCACATCTTCAAGACTCTGAGGCCCACTTCGCCATATTCACACAACCTCTTGAAGTGAAGAACATTTGTCCTCTGGTAAGAAACAGTGAACAAAAATGTCATAGTGTTAGCCACTAGTCGGACTTGGTGATGCTAAAATGGGCAGACTAGCAGCAATATTTACCCAGAGGGGCTGCCAGTTAGATAACAAAACTCAGGCTACAATCTTTGTGGTTTGGGAGCGACCTTTGCAAGGTTTCCTGATGTTAGTTGTGGAGCTCCTGTGACTCCCTGAAGCGTCTCACTTCGGACAGTGAGTTGTATGGCAAACATTAGCATTTCTAAGACACCGTCACTACAGAATGTAGATTACCTCACAAAAGTGATTCCCAACCAGGAAAGGACAAAGGACAGCTTTGGTTTTCTCCCCCACTCCCACATCACACAGACCCAGTGGTTACTAGTCAGAGACATCATATCCAAGAGTGAAAATTTAAATCATGGACCCTTGCCATCTCAAAATTGGATCACCATTTATTTCACCAATGTCTGGCGTATGAATTAATGGAAAGGTTCTACAAAACTGGTAGTGGGTTTTTTTTTTGTTGTGTTGTTGTTTTTTTTTCCTCCCTCCCTAGAATAGGTCAATGCCAGAATGAGTCTGTTACCTGTCTGAGTTGTTGTCCAGGAGTTAGTCTAAGAATGAGAAATCTGGGGGGAGGACAGTGATTCTCAAAGAACTGTGTTCTCCCTGCCTAGTGCTGCCAATGAGAACAGAATAAGGAGCAAAATAAACTTTTTTTTTTTAAGATTTTATTTATTTATTTGACACAGAGAGAAATCACAAGTTGGCAGAGAGGCAGGCTGAGACAGAGAGGGAAGCAGTCTCCCCGCTGAGCAGAGAGCCCGATGCGGGGCTCGATCCCAGGACCCTGGGATCATGACCTGAGCTGAAGGCAGAGGCTTTAACCCACTGAGCCAACCAGGTGCCCCAGGAGCAAAATAAACTTAATATTAGCACAAGAGAATGGGTTTTAGATCAAGGAAGAATAGCCCGACAGGACTACTGACACAGACTGGAACACTGAGATGACTAGATTTTTTTTTTCTTTTAAAACAACTTTTTTTTCTGTTTTCAGAAATGATAACAAGGCAGCTCTATCTACAGGTAGGCACAGAGGACCAGGTGGGTTCTTATTCGTTTCTTAGACCATCTGAACACTCATGGTTTCATTCTGCTGTCCCTGAGGTCTGTTTTTCATAGTTCATCCACGCAAGCAATAAGCACTTTGCCTGGTGGGTCTACGACAGGTTAGTGTCACTTTGACCTTGGGCCACTTGCCACTGGTGCCACATCAGGAATTTCGGCTAAGTTATTAAGAACTGTTGCTCACATAGTAGAACTAGTGACTTCTGTCCTTTATTTCTAAGAACTTTTACATATTAAGGCATTTGGTTTGAGAATTCGACCCCAAACTTTATCTAGCAAGAACTGAGATTGTACCTGCCCCTAGGTTTGAAAAAAAAAATATCAGTGAATCAAATCATTCTGTCATCTGTAATTAAATAATTATTTCACTAACCTTTATTGAGTCTGTGTTGTATCAGTAATTACTATAGTTTTTGTCACGATTTCCAGCTATCTAACCACTGAACTCATTTACAGTTAAGCGAGTCACAACCACCCAAGTTCCTAAATGTCCTCTACTCAACAGTCCTCAGCAAACATTACATTCTTTAGGGCTTATTTCTGGTTTATCAGTGCCACCCAGCTCTCAATTTAATGAAGGTATTGATGTAAAGACACACAGACTTTGACATCGTTACTAGTACAAAAGTACCAAACCGAGATACTGCATCTTTTAAAAATCAGCTTGTTGTTCACAGAAATCACTGACACGTAAGAATGTCAGAGAGGCTGAAGACGTGTAAGCATGGTGCTGGGATCTGGTGAGGAGGAGGGAGCTACTAGCATACTAGAATAGTCTGGTTACTCTAGGCATAGTGGTAAGCCACTTTCATGCCGGAGAATGGGAAATAAATCGCACTGAAGTTCAGGGGCCTTGCACACGAGCAAAGTTTCTCGAGGTCTAGTGGTCTGAAGCATGTCGTGATGTCTCCCCAAAGGTGAAAGGTGAGTCATTGCATCTGGCCCGTCCTGCCACCAGAAACAGGCACAACACCTAGGAGGTCTCTGGTTTGGGGAGGCAGCATGTTCCCCTTCTGTGTGCGGCCATTTACTGATTGACCAAAACTCTGCTAATTCTGAGTAATGCCCAGAACAAGAGAAGGTTCTGTAGCGGGCCTGGGCTGCCATGCCAGCTGCTCCGCCATTTGGTGCAGCAGGTCCAGTAGGTCCGGCAGTGCCTGAGTGTCGTTGACTGAGAGGGAGACTGTGTAGAGCCTTTGGCAGGCTCTCTAGGAATCACAGCGAACACTCGGGATCTAGGGACAAAATCCTACTATCCTCTGCAGATGACTCCGTGTCTTTTGAGAAACAGCTTTTGGCTTGCTAAGGCTAGGCAGCTTTTGGCTTAATAGCCGCTGAACACTTCATCATGCACCACCAAGTTACCATGTGACCTGAGCTGCCCCTCATGAACTGGGTGTTGTCTGACCCACCAAGCCAGAAGGCTGGGTGTACACAGTATTCCTTTATCAAAAGGAAGTAGTATATGCAAGATCAGGTTCAAGCAGGCCCATAAAGCACAAAGTTATAGGAAGAAGTGGCCTGATTACCCATGGTCCCCATTCCTCCTAAACTGCCTTTTCTCTCCCATCCCTTTCCTACGGCCTCATGGGGCGATCCCTATGACTAGCTAACTGAGGAAGAGAAAACTTAGTTCTGGATTATGGATAGTTTTGCATGATATTAAGGCACCACTCAAAAGCTGTCCTACCGCAGCCCCATTCCGAGACAGCCCCAAAGGACAGTGGTGAAGGGGACTCCTCCCAGTGGACAGAACTTTAATCAGTACTTCTTTTTTTTTTTTTTTTAAGATTTTATTTATTTATTTGACAGACAGAGATCACAAGTAGGCAGAGAGGCAGGCACAGAGAGGGGAAGGGAAGCAGGCTCCCTGCTGAGCAGAGAGCCCGATGCGGGACTCCATCCCAGGACCCTGGGATCATGACCTGAGCTGAAGGCAGCGGCTTAACCCACTGAGCCACCCAGGCGCCCTCAATCAGTACTTCTGATTGTTTGTTTTGCTTATAAGGAAGAATGGCCAGAGGTACAAGTCTATTACAGTCCATAGGTAATAAGTAGCCAGTGGTTTAGATGGTCAGAGACTTGGAAGGGTTATGACTGGAAAATCGGTGACAAAGAGGTGGGTAGACCTCTCTGAATGGGCAAAGGATTGCAGGATAGTCAGGTCCCATGTAAACGCTAACTAAAGGATGACCTCAGGAGGATTTTGAGAACCAAGTGCATAGGATGACATATTTTGTGGGTACCCGTCAGCCCCTTCCCCATCTGCTTGTCACTGAGCCTGTGAATGCAATAGTGGCAGGGATGGAAGTTATACGTGAGCTCAGCAACACTGACTTCCACCAGCCAAGGCCAGCAGAGACCTACGCTGAGTCCCCAGTACAGCACCATGCCCTGGGATAAATAGTTACCTACCTACAGATTCATTACATTGGACCACTTCTATCATGGAAGGAGCAGCACTTTGTTCTTACTAGAACAGACACTTAACTCTGGACACAGATTTTCCTTTTTTGTACAGTGCTTCTGCCAAAACTGTCATCTGTGGACTTACCTGCTATAATATAATGACCCAGACATCCCTTCTGAGCAAGGAACTTGATAGGCCTATGTTCATGGAATTTGCTGGTCTCACCATGTTCCCATCATTCTGAAGCGGCTGGCTTGATGGAGTGGTGGGATGGGCTTTAGAAGTCTCAGTTGTGGTGTCAGCTAGGGGCAACACTAGGGCTGAGACTGTTTCTCTCACAGCCTGGCTCCATGGGTCTAGGAATAAAGGGCTAGAAATAGAAATGTTTCACTATTACTTCTAGTAACCCCCTAGGAAAATTTTCACTTGCCATCCCCATGACCTCAGGTTCTGCTTGTCTAGAGTTCTTAGTTGCTGTGGGAGGAGGAGTGCTTCCACAGGGGAACACAACAGTGATTCCATTGAACCAGTAACTGAGACTGTCACCCAGCCTCTGGGACTCCCTCATGCCTCTCTGTGACTCGATGAAGAAGGGGGTAACTGTACTGACCAGAGTGATTGATCCTGACTACCAAGGGAAAATTGTGCTGCTACTGTACAATAGAGGTAAGGAAGAGTATGTCTGGAATATAGGAGGTCTTTCATGGCATCTCCAGTACCTCTGGGTCCTGTGGAGTAATTGAAAACTTCAGCAACCCAGTTCAGGACAGCTAATGGCCCAGGTTTGAAGGAATGTAGGTTTATGTCACCTTCCCAGGCAGAGAACCGTAGCCAGCTGAGTTCCTTGCCAAGGACAAAAGGATGTGGAATAGGTAATGACACAAGATGGCTACAAAGATTACATAGGAAGATAACATAAACATGTTCGTCTAAATGTACATCTACATATAACGAAAGCTATGACCACATGGCCAGTTGCTAAAACAAGGACTCATAGTTATGGGTATTTCTTCCTTATTTTGTTATGAATATGGTTGTATATATACCAACCAAATATTTTTGTTTTTTCCCTCTCCTTATCCTTTAATGTAAGATGTATTAATAATAGCATTAGACCTCAGTATGTAAGTTATAGGAGAAGTGTGACTATTGCTCAGGGACTTCACATCCTCTTCTGGGGAGCAGGTTCGTGTGTTTTCAAGTGTATGTGAGCTATCTGTATCACGTTAGTGGAAGGATGACTTCATTACTGACTTTATTTGGAGATTAAATATGGTTAAAGGAGATGTATATGGGTGCCAGGTTGACATAGGGTGGAGTGTGATGATAATTTTTTTAAAGATTTTATTTATTTGTTTAGAAAGTACATCCATGAACAAGAGGAGTGGCAGAGGGAGAGGAAGAAAAAATCTCAAACAGACTCCCTCAGAGTGCCGAGCCCGATTCGGGGTCCGTCTCATGATGCTGAGATCATGACCTGAGCTGAAATCAAGGGTCAGACACTTAACCAGCTGAGCCACCCATGTGGCCCAGGGCATGATGATCATTTTGATGTGTCAGCTTGGCAAGGCCATAATCCCTAGGTATTTAATCAAACAAAAATACTGCTTAATTGAACTGTTGCTGTGAAGGTACTTTGTAGATGTAATGAAAGTCCATAATTCATTGACTTTAAGTAGGGGAGATTATTCAAGATAATCTGAGTGGGCCTGAATCAATAAATTAAAAGGACTTGGGGTGCCTGGGTGGCTCAGTCAGTTACGTGTCTTACTCCTGATTTCAGCTCAGGTTGTATTCTCAGGTCATGAAATTGAACCCCGCATTGGGCTCTGCACTGGGCGTGGAGTCTGCTTGGGATTCCTTCTCTCCCTCTCAACAGACAGATAGACAGAAAGACAGACAGGCCCCTTAAAAATAGGACTAAGGCTTCCCTGAGAGAAGAAATTCCATCTGTGAACAGCATCTTCCATCCGTGCTCATGAATTCTCGCCTGCCCTTCCTAAGGACTTGCCCTTTGCATTTCAGACTTACTTAGCCAGCCACCGCCTGCTGTAAGCCAATTCCTTGCAGTAAATCCTTTACTATAACCTACACACACACACACACACACACACACACACACACACACACACACATTTCTGCCTCTATCTCCTACTGATTCTGTTTCTCTAATTAAATCCTGATCAATATAGCCTCTGATGTCCCTAAAGCTTTTGTCCTACTGCACTAAATCTGTAGGGTAAGGTAGCAGGCAGCTCTCCCTGCCAATATTTCCCAAAGTCAGCCTGATTTTTTTACTCACAGCACTCTCTGAAACTCAAGTGGCATAATCTGGCAGTCAAAAGAGCCAGCACCCACACATCTTCTAGCATGTGGGAGAAATGTGGCCAGACACTGAGGCTTCACATTAGCAATCATGTCTGCCTCTGTTATATTTCTAAATATTATTTGGTGTTGCTTGTGAATTGTTGTAAGACATGTCAAAGGAGTTTCTGAGACAAATCAATGGGAAAAACAGAAAACTGAAAAACTGATGTGGTTTTGAGAAATAGCAGGCCAAAGAAACCTGCCAGGTCATTGTGATTTTAATTGATAGGTCCCTGCCTAGACCTGGGTTAAGTACAGACATAACTCAGCAGGTTTCGTGTAGGTATTTACATTCAGGGCTGCTATAATGTGACTTATACACTGCCCCAAATCAACATGCTATGCAAAATCATAAGACAAAAACCAAGTCAAATGGGAAAAATGGCATATTAACACACGAAAAAATGATCAATGACATATTTTAAAAGAATAGGACCTTAATAAAAAATAGTAGCAGGTTTCCACGCATTAAGGGGTAATGAGATACATAAGTACTACAGTAAATATGACAAAGCCTCAAAAAAGACCCAGAGTTTGCTGCGGACCCGTCCATTGGAAGGGCTGCGACTTGTGAGCTCTCAGGAGGTAGGGGAAGGCAGGTTATCCGAAATTGGACAGAAGGCTGCGGTACCACCCGTGTTAATGAGCGAGTGTATCTTCGAACACAGGTGGTGGTCTGGGGTAACTGGTAGATATTTGAGGTACTTGTGTCTGTGTGCATTTTGCTACATAACCTCCCTTCGACTGGGTGCACTATTCTGCATTCGCCGCATGTTTCTCATGGATGAGATAGCGTAGATCGATCACCCTGGGACACGCTTGTGTTGTCAAAACAAGTGTGATTACAGGAGCGACTGTACTCCATAAAGAGATCACCATCCTTTATCTGTATTTTCAAAATCTCAAAAACTCTTCAGAAGTTTGGCATAGGTTTATTTATTAGCAAAACTTAGGGTAAATATAGATGTTTTTTCAGAAATCCTGCATTTGATGATAAAATGATGTCACAGACCCCACTGGGGTTTAAATACACCTTTGTATATATAATCTGAAAAGTTCTGATTTCTAAGACACATCTGCCCCGAAGGGATAGGGATCAGTGGATGCGTATTACTGAGTGCAGGCATCATGGCGGGTGCCGCAGAGGTAGGAGGAAGAAGGCGCAGCCCCTGTACCCAGGGACCTTGCAGTCTGGGAGCCATAGCCTGCTCTGTGGTATTGGAGTAGACGTCTGCTCAGATGAACAGAGGACGGAGTCATTCTCTTGGGCCATAGTGTTTAAGGACATCTTTCCAGGGATCTTGACTCCTGGAATGTATTTGGGGGGAACAGTTAGGAGTTCTCTGGGTAAAGGCAGAAAGGTATTCCAGGTAGGAGTACGTGAGTAAAGGCGTGGAACCACAGAGACACAGAAGATCCAAAGCGACTGCTTTACTATCACAAATGTGATAATGTAATGTGTAGTGTAATGTGCGAAGACTGCATAGCAAAGCACTACATAATGGGGGACTTAAACTACATGCTTTATTGGCTCATGATTCTGGGGGCTAGCAGTCTAAGATCAAGGTTTTGTTGGTGTTGAGGTTTCTTTCCTTGGCTTGTAAATAGCCGTCTTCTCCTTGTGTCCTCCCATGGTCCTGTTTTTATGTGTGTCTGTCCTAATCTCTTTTTATAAGGACACCTGTCATATTGGAACACAGCCCATGTAATGACCTCATTGTACCTTAATTACCTCTTTAAAGACTCTGTCTCCAAATACAGTCATATTCTGAGGTACCTGATGTTAGGACTTTAACTTATGAATTTTGAGTGGACACAATTCAGCAGGTCAGTTCATAACAGATGGTGTGGCACAGAAGTGTGAGCAAAGCACACGGAAACCAGAGGCAGGTGTGGTCAGTTATTGTTGGGCTTGGTGACTTGGGAAAATCTTCAAGGGCACAGGTCTTGAAGAATGAATAGAAGTTCATCAGGTTGAGAAGGAAGAAGGTAATATTTCTGTCTGAGGAAACAGCAAATCCAAGCTTTAGGCCTGCCTCAGAGGTATCAAACATATGCCCTAGCCCAATCCACATGAGTGTGTGCAGGCCCTGGTGTTCCCTGGTTTGGGCTGGTCACTGCACTCCCTGACCCTGACTTGAGAATGCCAGTCACCACCAGCCCTGGGCCTCTCACCATCTGTTCCAGGAACTTCTGCCCTCTTCTAAAAGAGTATTATTGAACATGTCTCTTCATTTTCTGAATCAACACAAGGCAAATAGCTACCTCCCTCCGTGCTTCCCCAGAAAAGGAGACACTTCCTTCCTCCCTCACGTAACTTGACAGCCACTGTAATACTTCTTCCCGCCTCTCTGGAAGCAGAATCTCAGTCTTTAGTCTTTCCATGACATGGCACTGGACGTGCGGCCTCCCTGACACGTTGCCAACTCCTTTGGTAAAATGTATTGGGATTGGGACGCCTGGGTGGCTCAGTTGGTTGAGCAGCTGCCTTCGGCTCGGGTCATGATCCCGGCGTCCTGGGATCGAGTCCCATGTCGGGATCCTTGCTTGGCAGGGAGCCTGTTTCTCCCTCTGCCTCTGCCTGCCATTCTGTCTGCCTGTGCTCGCTCTCTCTCCCTCTCTCTCTCTGACAAATAAATAAATAAAAAATCTAAAAAAAAAATGTATTGGGATTACTGGATGCAGTAAAAATATGATAGCCACTTAGTGCCTGTGGATCACCGTAGTTCTAGTAATCTTTTTTTTTCTCCCTAAGAGAGGAAGAGACAGAGAATCTTAAGCAATATCCACGCCCTGCACGGGAGCCCAATGCAGGGCACAATCTTACAACCCTAAGATCATGACCCTGGCCAAAATCAAGAGTCAGATGCTTAACTGAGTGAACCGCACAGGTGCCCCTCTAGTAATCATTTTTAACTGAACAGTTTCTTCTCAAAAGTATTCTGGGGGTGCCTGGGTAGTTCAGTGGGTTAAAGCCTCTGCCTTCGGCTTGGGTCATGGTCTCGGGGTCCTGGGATCGAGCCCTGCATCGGGCTCTCTGCTCAGCGGGGAGCCTGCTTCCCCCACCTCTCTCTGCCTGCCTCTCTGCCTACTTGTGATCTCTGTCTGTCAAATAAATAAATAAAATCTTTAAAACAAAAGAAAAAAGTATTCTGATGTTCCAGACCTAAGAAAAATGTTGTGAAATTACCTTGAAATTTAATTACATGATTCAGACAGTTGCTGTATACCATGTCCTAATAAATGCTATTCACATACATGCTTGAAATCAGAGCTTGACATAAACATTAGGTTTATTTAACCAAAATGCTTCAGTCAACTCACTTGAGTTTACTGAGCACTGTGCTCGCAATTGTAGCGGAGGTGTGTATACGAAATATATGGTACCTAAAGAAAATAAAAGATTTCTGAAAGAGGGGTGCCTGGCGGCTCAGTCAGTAGAGCAGGCAACTCTTGATCTCAGGTTGGAAGTTCGAGCACCATGTTGGGTGTGGGGGTGACTTTAAAATAAAATTAAATTTTAAAAAGATTTTTGAAAGAAGTAATGAAGACCAGAGAGTCCAGGGTCTATTCAGAGGAACACTAGTCATGACAGATATCAGAAAGTCAACCCTGGGAAGCACCGCATATTCCCCGCTCTTTTGGAAAGCGATAATGATACCAGCATATTGAGACTATGAAAGGTCTCATAGTAAAGAAACATACTGAACTTTATTTTACCTGGAATCTCAAATGTACTGGCCTTTGAATAAGAACCTGGTACCAACCATAGAGCACGTTCTGAGAAACCCCAGACCCAAGACATTTGTGATGCTTAAAATGAATTATGATAGGGAAATTCTGTTTCTCATTTGGAAACATACCATATGAATCCAATGCAAATAAATTGTACACGTTTATTATGTTAGTTTTAGAAATAAAATGAAAATGTAAGAATTGCATCCTTATGACAAATGGAAAATAAATCAGATTTGCTCGACTTAAGCAGTGATTTCTAATTTTTGGGATCTTCTGTATAAACTAGCAATTATGATGATGCAGCCATCAAATGGCATGTAATTATATCCATGAAATAATGGATAATGTGCACTCTTTTAAATGAAAAAAAAAATCCCTAAAGTGATTATCAGATGATGAAAATAAATTAATTCAATTCAGTACTTAAAGAATGAAAATCACTGTGACCTCTGAGGCAGTCTGTGTGTGTATATGGATTCTTTCATGTGAAAAACTGCAACAGAAAATTGCTGAAATATTAAGAAGATGTAACACCCACTGCCTGTTCTGCTATAAATTCAGTCTTACAACTTAAGATGGTAAATTTCCAGAGAGGCTGGTAGGCAGATGTCTCATGGCTAGTAAGAGATGGGATCCGGATTCGGACCAAGTAATCTACCTCTGGGGCCCACACACTTAACCCCTAACTAGAGCTGCAGCCAGTAAAAACAAATTTAGTAGGAAAAACCTTTCTTCCTTCTCCCTTGCCTTTACCCCCAATGTCCCAACCACCCAATTAAAGTAGATTTGTGTTATAAAACTCTAAAATGCCATCTTAAATACATAATGTTGGAGAAGACTTTGCTTAAACTATATATACTTCTAATGTATGGCAGTTGTATCTTGGAATAGTTCACATGGGTGTTGCAGAAGTGTTAAAACTGGTTTGATCTTTTAGGCCCCACCCATACAAAAATATTCACCGTAAGGGTTGGTGTCGCCTATGAAGAAGATGGCTGCCAGTGATGACTGTGCACTCAATCCAGTTGATTCTGTGGAGACAGAGCACACACCCCCCCAGTCAAAAACTGATCATAAAATAGTTTATCTAATGGATGTTTGTAGACCCATGCTCAGGTTTTCATATGATAGTTGTGCCATAGAATTGGAAATGTTTCACAAAATTTAGCTACTTCCTTTTTTGACGTAAGAGATCTTATACCAAACTTTGAGAGTAAAACTGTGGAACCAAGTAAATCTGACTCCCTCTCTGATTTATAAAATTTCATTTCCTATTAACATTGTTTCCTTATGGTTTGTTGTCGGAATGTAAGGTGGGCCAAATGTAATTACTGAGCCTTTTCATAAAATTAATCCTGGAAAATTAATTATTGTCCCAATCAATAATAAAATAATAATAAAAACAAACTTTAAAAATTTTATTTCAGATGTAAAGATATTTCTGACAGGAAATGTATTTTGGAAATGAGGAGGGGAAAATTATTTTTTATAACTCTGGTATGACCAAATACTAAGACTTTCAAGTTACCTGTAAGCTTCTGCATTCTGACTTCTCTTTCAAAGAGAAATTGGTGTTCTTAGGCCTAGAATCTCTTTTTCTCGTGGTAAGAAGGTTTGGTTTTTTTGGAGGATAGTTCAGGTAGGTTTTACTGTTCTTCTATCTTTCCCATAATAACTAAGGCATTGCTGAAATGGCCTTTTCCAAGTAATTCTTGAAAAGTGTGTTGACATTTGGACTTTGACACGTCTTCCCAGATAATGTATGTGTACTCGTGCCAAGTGATTGCCTCCGCACCAAGTGTGTGGGACAGAGTGCCAGAGTGCCTGGTTCTCTAGCAGCCCTGGAATGGGGCCACCTCTATGGATGGATCTCGACGGAGGCCCCTGAGGGAGGCCATTGTGGGCCTGTGTAAAACCTGTCAAGTTCTCTCAGCTAAGGCTTCCATATCCTGGGGTCCTCCCAAGGCTGTCTTTATCCCTTCCTTAACTTCGTATTCAGCTCCTTCCAAGTTCTGTTCACTTTCTGTCTTCCCCAGCAATATGACCAGTGCAGACCAATGTTATATGGTGGTTGCCACCATTCTGGACACTGAAGCAATACAAATAACCATATCAGCCTCCTGACCATACAGAAATACACATGTAACTTATCGCTAGTGTAAAAAACTATAATTTATCTTTATTTTCTTAGTTTTTTTAAAAAAAGATTTTACTTATTTATTTGAGAGAGAGAGCACACACAGGGAGAGCGGCAGAGGGAGAAGCAGGCTCCCTGCTGGGCAGGGACGTGGATGCAGGCTTGATCCCAGGACTCTTGGATCATGATGTGAGCCGAAAGCAGATGCTTAAGTGCCTGAGCCACCCAAGCACCCCATAATTTATCTTTAATTAGAGTTAACTCCCTTGGTTCCAGCTCAACTGAATACCACCAAATCCCCTTGACTTCAGAGCAAGTGATGATTTTTTTCCCTATCCATAAATTCTGATGTAATCTAAAATTCTCTGCTTAGCTTAAAAACTAGATGTGTGGGCCCAGACCAGGGATAATGATGTCATAACTGATACTTTTAGAATTTTGCTATGGCCTTTTAAAATATCTCTGATTAGAGAATTAGGGATTGGATATTTCTGTAGTGGGAAAAAGGCAATCAATATAAAAGGAAAAAGCAAGAGTTTCACTTCCTAAATAAGTGAAATGTAGCACAAATTACTGTTTCACCATTTATAATAATGCTGCCAAATCTAGATATCAGGTATCAGTTACATATTTTGAGTTTTGGACAGTCATAGAGAAAATATTCATTTA
Source organism: Lutra lutra (assembly GCF_902655055.1). NCBI lineage: Eukaryota > Metazoa > Chordata > Mammalia > Carnivora > Mustelidae > Lutra > Lutra lutra. Next base: position 186,998,936 of record NC_062279.1, read on the forward strand.
TTTCATTAGCGCCAAAGACCAGTTATATAATGATAACTGTAGTATCTTAGAGAATTTTTTTAATTTAAAATTTTTAATTGATTCCTTTTTATGAGGTCAGCTCTTTTAACACTGCCCTGATGTTCTTTGATGGTCTTCAAAGACTACGGATTGTAATTTTTTAAAGTTATCCATTGATAGGAACCAGAAATAGGTGTCATGAAAATCTCTGGCTTATATTCCCAAATAAATAACTACTGAAAACATATAAGCATTCTGAAATCAAACCCTCCAATTTGTTTCATTTGTTTTTACCATTTTTAAGTATTATAATTTCAGTTGTATTGCACACACTTCCTGTCTTTTATTTTTTTATTTAAATTCAATTTGCCAACATATAGTACATCATTAGTTTCAGATGTAGTGCTCAGTAATTCGTCAGTTGCATGTAACAGCTAGTCTCATCACATCACATGCCCTCCTTAATGCCCATCACACAGCTGTCCCACCGTCCACCCATCACCCCTCCAGCAATCCTGAGCTTGTTTCCCAGAGTCAAGAGTCTCTCATGGTTTTTCTTCCTCTCTGATTTCTTCCCATTAAGTTTTCTCTTCCTTCCCCTATGATCCTCTGCACTATTTCTTATTTCCTCATATGAGTGAAACCATATGATAATTGTCTTTTTCTGATTGACCTTTTTCATTAGCATAATCCCCTCCAGTTCCATCCACATCGATGTAAATGGTAGGTATTCACCCTTTTTGATGGCTGAGTAATATTCCATTGTATAGAGCAACCACATCTTTTTTATCCATTCATCTGTTGAAGGACATCTCGGTTCCTTCCGCAGTTTGGCTAACATGGTAGGATATAAAATCAATGCATAGAAATCAGTTGCATTTCTATACACCAGCAATGTGACTGAAGAAAGAAATTAAGGAATCAATCCCATTTACAACTGCACTAAAAACTGCAAGACACCCAGGAATAAGCCCAACCAAAGAGGTGAAGGATCTATACTCTGAAACTTCAGAACACTTACAAAAGAAATGGAGAAAGACACCAAAGGGATGGAAAAAATCCCATGCTCATGGATTGGAAGAATAAATATTGTGAAAATATCTGTGCTAACCAGAACACTCTATACATTCAGTGCAATCCCTACCGAAATACCATTGACATTTTTCACAGAGCTGGAACAACAGATGATCAAATTTGGATGGAACCAGAAATGACTCCGAATCACCAGAGGAATGTTGTAAAAGAAAACCAAGCTGGGGGCATCACAATGCCTGAGTTCAGGCTATATTACAAAGCTCTGATCCTCAAGACAGCATGGTACTGTCTGTTAAAAAATAAACACAATGAAAAGAATTTAAGTCTGGTTTGAGGACTGCATGCCTTAGCACAAAGCCTTATGGATGGGAGGCATCTGATATACCAAGTGCCCTTGCCTCTGAAGTGTGATAGAACCCATTGTTGTTTTAGAGACCACTGAAGTTTGAAGGCCTGTTTGCACCTACAGTGAGGATCCCACAGCAGGCTGTTGTCTTTTTGTGACTGGTCGCTGTTCTGTCTGCTTTCTTTGTGTCTTACATCACAGCCCAGGGCCAAGTAGTTTAAACTACTTCCGCACTTCAGACTGACTCAAAAAGGCCAGAACTGAAGATCACCAGAAAGAATGAGATGGTTACCTTGCACATCTTTAACTGCATTTTTATACCCAGAATTTTCTGTAGACTCTGGCCGGCAGAGGTCCGGGCGTTCTGATACTCAGATGGAGACCCATACGTGTGTGTTTTGTGCAGGTACTTTTCCATACACTTCGCGAGCTTTCTTCTCTTCTTTTCCCTCAGAGCTCCTGTCCCCAACTTCAAAGAGACATTTCCCATAACATAGACAAGACAGTCCCTCTCTCTGTGCTTCAGGCTCCTCATCTGTAATATGGGAATGTTAACAGTGTCGACCTCATAGCATAGGGTCATTGTGAACCGAATTAATAATTGGAAAGTTTTTAAAGCAGTGGTGCATAGTAAGGGTTAAGTGATTTTTAAAAAGTGGAGGTGGGGCTGGTGCCCGAGTGGCTCAGGGGCTGGTGCCCAAGTGGCTCAGGTTAAACATCTTGGGCTCAGGTCATGATCCCAGGGTCCTGGGATCGAGCCCTACGTCGGGCTCCCTGTTCATGGGAAGCCTGCTCCTCACTCATGCTCTCTCTCTCTCTCTCTCAAATAAATAAGTGAATAAATAAATCTATAATTAATTAAGAAAGAAAGATTGGCCACTGGGTAAATGACTTCTTAAAGAAAAGGAAGGATCTGAAAAGATGCTTCTTCCGGTGCAGGATGATACCCGCTTTCTTCCCTGAGGTAGGAGCGGAGCGACGTGGATGCATTTGTGACTGAAGAAGCGGAAGCGAACGGTGTAACGGAAGATAGCCGCCGGCAATGCTGGCCCTGAGCCTGGGTCCCGCCCAGTGAAGAAATATATGGAAAGACGTTCATAGCAGCCCTCTGGGTCTTCGTAGTAGATTTTGAAAGGAGGCAGGAGAAAGAAACTGGAAATATATAGGGATGGACGGAATTGAGGGCAAAGCTTATGCCAAGAGTCAGCAGTTATCTTCTGTATCTTACAAAAGCTAAAACAGGGTGATCCTCAGGAGAACACACACACACACACACACACATAGAAAGTTACATATATAAAGGTAGATAAATTTTTTTTAAGTGTCTGTCTGACTTACGTTTTTTTCTCAGCTTCTGTGGAGAAGGGCGCTGGTCATCTGCTTTGTTAACGCAGACGCCACCCTTGTGCGGCACGTGCGGGGGCTGCTGTGCGGCCATGGTGAACCTTGGGACCCCACCGTGCCCCCCCCCCCCCCCGGTGCTTCTCGGGAGCGCGGTGGCAGGAGACTTACTGTGCCGTTGGTGTGTCTGTGCCTGACTGTGCCCAGCCAGGGGCTGGCCCTGACATTCCTGGCACAGGGCTTGGTCGCTCATTCACTCCGATGGCCGCCCTTTGCCCCAGCTCCCTTGGCCGGAGGCGGCTCCGTGCTAATTTGCTCTCAGGCCCAGAGGTACAGCCCTGGCAAACTGCAGCGTGTGTTTGTCTTGTAATCCGCAGACAAGAAGAAAGGAGGCAAATTCCAGCCTTTTAAGAAGTTGTTCGGCAGAAGGAAAAAGAAAGACCCTTCGTCGTCCCAGGAGGCATCTGCAGGGGATAAGAGTCGCTCTCCCCGGAGAGTCAGCAATGGGACCTTCTCTTCAGATGAGGAGACCCTAGAAGACAACCTAAGGTAACAGTGGATACTTTCCCCGCTCCCCACCCCAGGTCTTTGGCAGAGTCCCAGGTCGGGAACGGGATCCAGAGGAGGCACTGGTGGAATCCCAGGGAAGGCGGGAGACTTGGGGCTCTTCGTGCGTTCTCTGTGGAGGGGGCTCCGTGGGGGAATGGCCGAGAGTCTGGCCTCCTTTTCCGGGTGAGCACGGGGATCTGCACCTTCATTTTGCTGCCCTCAGTCGTGGGAGAGGCAGCACCCCACTGGTTGGGTGAACTTTTGGCTCAAAAGTTCACGTGGGTAGAAGGAGACTGCGTCCCCGCGGCCTGTTGCTCGGCGAAGCGAGAGGGTGGTCGGGATTCCACTGTGCGTGCACGTGGAGCACGCGGACTGCTCAGGCACGGGGCGGCCGCCCTTCGTACCTCTGGCCATCTCGAGCAACTTCTGGAACCTGTCATGAAGTTTTAACTTCTGCTCTTTGTTTTCTTTTTCTTTTCTTTAAAGATTGATTTATTTGAGAGAGAGAGTATGAGCGTGGGGTGCAAGCAGGGGGAGGGGCAGAGGCAGAGGGAGAGGGAGAGACAGGATGGCAAGCAGTGTCCAGCTGTGTGTGAAACCCGCTGGGGGCTCCATCCCACCAGCGACCCCAGGATCACCCCCCTGAGCCGAAACCGAGAGCTAGATGCTTCGTGAACAGAGCCACCCAGGCGCCCCTGTTCTTTGATTTCTCTATTTCTTCATCTCTCCCCGACCTTCTTCCTCACCCCTCCCGTTTCTCTTTCCCTCTCCCCCTCCCTCCCTTCTTCAGCTTCCCCTTCCCCCCTCTCTTCCCTCCGTAGGGCCCAGGCACAGAAATCTGGCCATGACAGCGTCAGGAACTTAGAAAAGCAGGGTCATCAGGTCCTTTCTCACCTGGGTGCTGGGAATTGAAGTCGGAGTGAGAGATGGTTAAACTCTGCTCCTGGCAGCTTCGATGTCCGCTCCACTGAGAAGCCTTTTCCCACTCCCTCCTCTGCTTCCTTTACCCTTGCTGGCAGTCCCTGAGCATCACATGCCTGGCTCCAGCAAAGGACTTGTCACTTTCTATGGAAATTATTGATTTGCCTGTCCCGCTCTCATTTGACTGCCTGTTCCATGAAGTCAGGGACCAGGTTTTATTCAACCTCGCATTAGGTGCTCAAAAAATGTTTCCCGTGAGTGCTGGGCACCACACCAATTGCCCTAATACACGTGGAAGGAATGGATGATGTGGGCTGTGATATTTCTGTTGTGACTCAAAGACAGACAAGAACAAAAACATCCTCCAGGTGGTATGTCAGTGAGTAAATTCTAATAGACACTACGGTTGAGCACAACTTAGAAAAGTCCTAGGCAAGCAGGGTAATGCTCAGTGACAGCATTTGTAGGTCCCAACAATATTGACCTTTTCCTCGACAGGCCTGTGTTTGTTTTCTATTCTCTTTAGTAGGAACACTATCACATTTAACTGAAGGAAATTATTTCACTGAAAGGAGAACACAGCTAGCACTGAACTCATCCATTTGTCACAAAGGCAGTATGTGCTGATATATGCTTGAGTGTTGTTCAGTATGATTGTTTTGGTTTTACTTCCATTCCTTCAGCTGTAAAACAGGAATGTGAACCTTTTTTGCCTCACAGTGTCAGAATGAGGTGTAAGTGCTAAAGTGTAACCAACTAGTAGTTTAATGCAAAGTGAGGTTGAGTCTAGAAAGTTCTTCTTTAGAAGGACTGTTCTGTGAAAACACAGCCTGCCCTTTTCATGGTTTTGCCAAGTCCCTGATTTCTTACTGAGTGATCTGGGACTTTTAGAAGAGCCTGGATCCTGGGGGGTTCTCCTCCCATTTAAGTTCTATTCCATCTACCCTCTTGGAGTTTTCCTTAGGTTTTAAGTTGTACAAAGCCTTGGAATTCCATATTGGTTCAAACAGAGGTAAAGTCCCCTGTTCTTATTACTGGCTTTTGCTGATAAACTTATGTTTATGAGACATACACTATATTTTAACTATTTAACAGTTGTTTTTTATAATAAAGGAAGCTAGAAGGATAAGCTTTGGGTGAAGAGTTTTTTAAAATGTCTCTTTAGGGGCGCCTGGGTGGCTCAGTGGGTTAAGCCTCTGCCTTTGGCTAAGGTCATGATCCCGGGGTCCTGGAATTGAGCCCCGCCTCAGGCTCTCTGCTCCGCAGGAAGCCTGCCTCCACCTCTCTCTCTGCCTGCCTCTCTGCCTACTTGTGATCTCTGTCTGTCAAATAAAATAAGTAAAATCTTTAAAAAAAATAAAATGTCTCTTTAAATATTTTTTAAATTAAAAAGACAAGAAAACAGGAGTCATTTAAAATATACATTCCCCTTTTCTTCTCAGAAATTGACAATTGCAAAATAACTCCACCTGCAAAGTAACTACTATATCATTGCTTACCTTGCTTACTCTATAGCTGAATTTCTGATTATTTGTCCCCTTCACAGATGGAGAAAATGAAAGATGTTGTTTCCAACACTTCTTTTTTTTTTTTTTTTAAGATTTATTTATTTATTTATTTGACAGAGAGAGAGAGATCACAAGCAGGCAGAGAGGCAGGCAGAGAGAGAGAGGAGGAAGCAGGCTCCCTGCTGAGCAGAGAGCCCAATGCGGAGCTCGATCCCAGGACCCTGAGATCGTGACCTGAGCCGAAGGCAGCGGCTTAACCCACTGAGCCACCCAGGCACCCCACACTTCTTTTTTTTTTTTAACTGAAGTATAATTAACATGTTTCCAACAATTTTTAATTTCAGTTTACTGCTCAATTAATAATCATGTTATTTTAGATTGTGTAATGATTCACAAAGTTTCTGTGCATTTTGTTTGCTATCTCCAAAATGGACAGCTCTCACTAAAACACAGTCCTTGAAATTCTGCTAGCATGGTCTTCGGTAGAGGTTCCAAGGAGGCAAATTTCAGCCCAGGGTGAGGGAGAATTTCCTAAATTCTGGAGCTGTCTAAAACTGGGGAGGCTGGGTATGTGCCAGCAGGGGTTTGGACTGATGAAGGGGAAATTCTGCACTGGGTGAGAATTTAAAGAAGCTGAACTTTAACATGCTGTCAAACTCCAAGAATCTGTAATTCTAGAAATGTCTCCATGGCCAAAAATAGCTCATTATTGATCTGTTCCTTCCGCCTGAAATTTCTCATTTCCTTCAGGCTCTTAAAGCATACCGTTCTTTCTCTAGGTTAGAAGACTTGATTTCTCTTAGGCTGCTGCTTTTAAATTATACCTGCCTGAGGAGAAAGCAAAATAGTAAAACATGTTCAGTTTTTAACAATTTAATGTGACTTCCTTTATTTATTAAATACAATGAAAATTGTGTTTCCCAAAATGTGCTTAATTTAAAAAGAGGGAGAGGGTTAGCTTGGCAAATAGGTTTGGGAAATTCTTAGCCAAAACAAATAGGGTCTTTTACATCGGACTTTTCAGTCCTTTTACTATGCTGATGTGCCCTGGGAATCTCTTGAGAAGGGGGATGTAGTACGGAACATTTCCAAGACTCCTTTAACCACAAACCTTTTTTTCACAGGGAATATCCAATGGCATATATTAAAGCTACCACTTATTGAACTTAATGCAACGTGTTTTGCATAGGTGACTCATAATGTTCACATGCTCTGCGATTGACATTATCATCCCCATTTCTCTCAAAAATTGAGATTAAGAAAATTGATGTATAATGGACATATGCCATATTAGTTTCAGGTGTACAACGTAATGATTCAGTATTTATATCTACTGTAAGATGACCACCACAATAGGTCTTGTTACCATCTGTCACCATACAAAGTTACAAAAAAATTTTTCTCTTGTGATGAGAAATTTTAAGATTTATCCTCTTAGTATCTTTCAAATATATATTACAAATAATATATGCAATACGTAGAACGATATATCCAATACAATACAAATAATAGTATTATTAACTATAGTCACCATGCTGTATGTTACATCCCCATGACTATTTTATAGCTGGAAATTTGTATCCCTTCACCCAGTTCACCCATCCTTCAACCCCTCCCTTCTGGCAACCATCAGTCTGTTTCTGTATTCATTAGTTTTGTTCTTCATGTTTGTTTCTTTCAGTTTTTAGATGTCACATATAAGTGAGATCATATGGTATTTGTCTTTCTCTGACTTAGTGTAATACCCTCAAGGTCTGTCCATTATCACAAATGGCAAGATTTCATTCTTATGGCTGAATAGTGTTCGTGTATGTGTGTTTATGTGTGTGTGTAACATCATCTTCATTCATTCATTGATGAACATTTAGGTTGTTTCTATATCTTGGCTCATGTAGATAATACTGCAGTGAACAAGGGTGCATATATCTTTTCAAATTAGTGTTTTTGTTTTCTTCAGATAAATACCAGTTGCGGGGGTGCCTGGGTGGTTCAGTTTGTTAAGCATCTATCTGCCTTCGGCTCAGGTCATGATCCCAGGGTCCTGGGATGGAGCCCCACATTGGGCTCTCTGCTCAGTGGGGAGTCTGCTTCTCCTGCTCCCTCTGCCTCTGCCCCCCACTCATGCTCACTCTCTCTTTCTCTCTCTCAAATAAATTAAAAAAATCCTTTTTAGAAATTAAAAAAAAAAATGCCAGTAGTAGAATTGCTGGACCACATGTTAGTTATTTTTTTAAATTTTTGAGGAACCTCTATACTGTTTTCCGTGGTGGCTACACCAATTTGTATTTTGACCAACAGTGCATGAGGGTTTCCCTTTTCTCCACATCCTTGCCAACACTTGTTATTTCTTATCTTTTTGGTGATGGCCATTCTAACATTCATACTTCATTGTAGTATTGATTTGCATTTCTCTGATTAGTGTTGGTGAGCATCTTTTTCTGTGCCTGATGGCCACCTGTATGTCTTCTTCAGAAACATGTTCAGATCCTCTGCCCATTTTTTTAATCAGACTGTTTTTTTGTTATTGAGTTGTATGAGTTCTTTATATATTTTGGATATTAACCCCTTTTCGGATATATGATTTATAAATATCTTCCCTCAGCTAGTAGGCTGCTCTTTCATATTGTTGATGGTTACCTTTGCTGTGCAGGAGCTTTTTAGTTTGATATAGAGCCACATCTTGATTTTTGTTTTTGTTGTGCTTACCTTTGGAGTCAGAACTAAAAAATCACCACCAAGACTGCTGTCAGTGAGCTTAGTGCCTGTGTTTTCTTCTACTTTTATGGTTTCAGGTCTTACATTAAAGTCTTTAATCTATTCTGAGTTATTTTGTACATGGTATAAGAGAGTAGTCTAATTTCATTCTTTTGGATGTGGCTGTCCAGTTTTCCCTATACCATTTATTGAAGAGACCATCCTTCTCCCATTGTATATTCTTGCCTCCTTTGTTGTAAATTAATTGACCATTTATGTAGATATTTATTTCTGGGCTTTCCGGGCTATACCATTGATCCATATGTCTGTTTTTATGCTGATACCTTACTGTTTTGATTACTGTAGTTTTATAATGTAATTTGAAATCAGGGGTTGTGATACCTCCAACTTTGTTCTTGTTTATCAAGATTGTTTGGGCTATTTGGGATCTTTTGTGGTTCCATATAACATTTAGGAATGTTTGTTCTCTTTCTTTGAAAAATGCCATTGGAATTTTGATAGGGATTGCATTGAATCTGTAGGTTTGGGTAGTTTGGACATTTTAACAATTCTTCCAATCCATGAGCACAGAATATCATTATGTTTATGTCCTCTTCAATTTCTTTTATCAATGTCTTATTATTTTCAGTGTACAGATCTTTCACCTCCTTGGTTAAATTTATTCCTGGGGGAAAGGTGCATGCATGGGTGACTCAGTTATTGGGCATCTGCCTTCTGCTCAGGTCATGATCTTGGGGTCCTGGGATCGAGCCCTGTATCAGGCTCCCTGCTCAATGGGGAGTCCGCTTTTCCCTCTTCTTCTCCCTCTGTGTGCTCTCTCTATCTCAAATGGATAAATAAATCTTTAAAACAAATATATTCCTGGGTGTCTTTTTTTTGATGCAATTGTAAATGGGATTGTTCTCTTAATTCTCTTTCCAATAGTTTATTGTTAGTGTATAAAAATGCAACAGATTTTTTAAAAAAGATTTTACTTATTTATTTGACAGAGAAAGAGAGATCACAAGTAGGCAAAGAGGCAGGCAGAGAGAGGGGGAAAGCAGGCTCCCCGCTGAGCAGAGAGCCCTATGTGGGGCTCGATCCCAGGACCCTGAGATCATGACCTGAGCTGAAGGCAGAGGCTTAACCCACTGAGCCACCTAGGCGCCCCTATGCAACAGATTTTTATATATTGATTTGTATCCTGAAACTTTACTGAATTCATTTATTAGTTCTAACAGTTTTTTTGGTGGCTTATTTAGGGTTTTCCATATATAAAATTATGTCCACAAATAGAGTTTTACTTCTTCCTTTCCAATTTGAATGCCTTCTGTTTCTTTTTCCTGTCTAATTGCTGTGGCTGAGACTTTCAGTCCCATGCTGAATAAAAGTGATAAGAGTGGGCATTCTTGTCTTGTTCATGACACTATTGCCATTTCAAAGGTAAGAAAACCAAGTCTAGAGAATGACTTGCTGGTAAGCTGCTGAAGCAAGTATTTAAGCAGTAAAGAGTTCATTCTTAACCATCCACTATTCTGCCTCTCAAGAGGCTGTGGCCTTATTGGAAAGCTAGTCACATGGCCATGAGTTGTTCTACTGGTCCTGGGTCACCAGACTCAGGTGTCTTCCTGCCTTAGCTGCCTTCCCGAGGCTCTGCTACTCACTAGGACTCCACCTGTCCTGCTTCCAGTTTCTTTCCTACACCCAGCATTTACTACGTCATTTCAGCTCTAGCTCCTTATAGTAAATGCCACCTGTAAGCACATTCAGAACTGAAAGGGCATCGGGGAGGCTGCGTTCACTCTGGGACTGGAACAGTCAAGAAAGGGTTTGGGCATGAAGAGGCCTTGGATTGGCTCCAAGTGATGAACAGGACTTGGAATGGCTGATGGGCATGAGCAGACTTTACATGTAAGGATGAATGTGGCAAATAGAAAGGGAGGGAACTTTCCTTTCATGATCCTTTTACTTGGTTGTGGTATTAGGATCATGAAAAAGAAAACTACAGGCTAATATCCCTTATGAATATAGACATAAAAACCTCAACAAAATCCTACCAAACTGGGACGCCTGGGTGGCTCAGTGGGTTAAGCCGCTGCCTTCGGCTCAGGTCATGATCTCAGAGTCCTGGGATCGAGCCCCGCATCGGGCTCTCTGCTCAGCAGGGAGCCTGCTTCCTCCTCTCTCTCTGCCTGCCTCTCTGCCTGCTTGTGACCTCTCTGTCAAATAAATAAATAAAATCTTTAAAAAAAAAAAAAAATCCTACCAAACTGAATCCAGCAACACATAAAAAGGATTCTATACTATGATCAAGCAGGATTTACCCCCAGAGAGCAAGGTTAGTTTAACATACAAAATCAATGTAATAGACCATATTAATAAAATAAAGGGCATAGACCACATGATCATCCCAATAGATGCAGAAAAAGCATCTGACAAATGATCCAAACTCTCAAAACTTGGACTAACATGGAACCTCTTTAACTTAAAAAAGGACAGCTACAAAAAGTTCACAGCTGGTATCATACTCAATGGTAAAAGAAGGATCAGGAACAAGAAAAGGATGTCCATTCAGTATTGTACTGTAGATTATAACTAGAATAATTAAGCAAGAAAAGGAAATAAAAGACAGGGACCAAGGGACGCCTTGGTTGCTCAGTTCGTTAAGAGTTCAGCTCATAATTTCAGCTCAGGTCATGATCTCAGTGTCATGGGATCAAGTCCCTCATTAGGCTCTGTGCTCATTGTGGAATCTGCTTGAGATTCTCTCTCTTCCTTGTCCCCTTCCCCTGTTCACACACATACTCTCTCTCTCAAAATAAAGAGAAAATCTTAAAAAGAAAAGAAAAGAAGAAGTAAAACTATTTGCAGATACTGTGGTCTTATACCTAGAAAATCCTAAGGAATCCACAAGAAACCTACTAGGCTAAAAAACAAGGTTGAACAAAGTTGCAGGATACAAGATTGGATTTTTTTTGTGTGTATCACTTGTATTTCAGTACACTAGCAATGAACAATCTGAAAATGAACTTAGGAAAACAGTTCCATTTACAATAGCATCAAAAGGAATAAAATACTTAGTAATAAATTAAATAAAAGAAACACAAGGGGTGCCTGGCTGGCTCAGTCAGAAGAGCATGCAGGTCTTGATTTCAGCGTTGTTAGCTCGAGCCCCATGTTGGGTGTACAGAGCACTAAAAAGAAAATAAACTTAAAAAAATAAAAGAAACACAAGATTTTTACACTGAAAATGACGAAATACCATTGAGAGAATTTAAAAAGATCTAAATAGATGGAAAGACATTCCCATTCATGGACTGGAAAACTTAATATTGTTGAGATGGCAGTACTCCCCATTGAGGTACAGATTCAGTGCAATTCCTATCACAGTCGCAACTGACTTTTTTACTAAAAACTGGCTAGCAGTTCTAAAATTCATATAGGAATGCAAGGGACCCAAAATAACCGAAACAATCTTGGAGGGCTCACACTTCTCAAGTTTAAAACTTACTACAAAGCTATAGTAGCCTATATAGTGTGGGACTGGCATAAGGATATGTAGATCAATGGAATTTAAATGAGAGTACAAATGTAAACTCTCACATTTGTGGTCAATGGGTTGTCACCACATGTGCCAAGCGATTCAATGGGTAAAGAATAGTTTTTTTAACAAATGGTGCTGGGACAGTTGAATAGCCACATGCCACAGAATGAAGTTGGGCTCCTTTCTTAAACCATTCACAAAAGTGAATCCAAAATCGATTACAGACCTAAATGTAAAAGCTAAAACTATAAAATTCTTAAACGAAAACAAAGGAGTCGGTCTTCATGATTAGATAGTGATTGCTTAGGTTCCAAAACCACAGGTGACAAAAGAAAAAAATTGGTAAATTGGACTTCATTAAAACCAGCTTTAGTGCTGCAAATAATGCCATCAAGAAAATGAAAAGACCATCCGCAGAATGGAAGGAACCACTTGCAAATCATACATCTTTAAAAAATATATATTTTTTATTTATTTATTGGAGAAAGAGAACGCAAGCAGGAGGATCAGCAGGCAAGGGAAGAGGGAGAAGCAGGCCCCCTGCTGAGCAGGGAGCCTGATGTGGGGCTCGATCCCAGGACCCTGGGATCATGACTTGAGCCAAAGGCAGACGCTTAACCAACTGAGCCACCTAGGTGCCCTGCAAATCATACATCTGATAAAAGACATATTCAGAATAGGTAAAGAACTCTTGTAACTCGGTAATAAGATGACCAAAACAATTTTAAATGAATAAACTATTTTTTTTAAGTATTGGTTTCTTTTTTTTTTTTTAAGATTTTATTTATTTATTTGACAGAGAGAGAGAGATCACAAGTAGGCAGAGAGGCAGGCAGAGAGAGAGGAAGGGAAGCAGGCTCACCCTGAGCAGAGAGCCCGATGCGGGGCTCGATCCCAGGACCCTGAGATCATGACCTGAGCCGAAGGCAGAGGCTTTAACCCACTGAGCCACCCAGGTGCCCCTGAATAAACTATTCGAATACACGTCTCCAAAGAAGATATTAAAACGTCCATTAACATATGAAAATATACGTGTTCAACATCATTAATTATCTGGAAGATGCAAATCAAGTGCACAATGAGATATCACTTCATGGCCATTAGGAAGGCTATAATAAAAAAAGACAGGTAGTAACATGTGTTGTTGAGAATGTAGAGAAATTGGAATCCTCATACATTGTTGATAGTAATGTAAAATGGTACAGCCATTGTTTGACAGTTCCTCAGAAAGTTAAACATAGAATTAGCATATGATGCAGTAATTCTAATCCTAGAAATACACCCAAGAAAAATGAAAATGCATCTCTACACAAAAACTTGTACATGAATGTTCATAGCAGCATTATTCATAATAGCCAAAGAGTTGAAACAATCCAAAAGTCCATCAAAAGATGAATGGGGGGTGCCTGGGTGGCTCAGTGGGTTAAAGCCTCTGCCTTTGGGTTGGGTCATGATCCCAGGGTCCTGGGATCGAGCCCCGCATCGGGCTCTCTGCTCCGCGGGGAGCCTGCTTCCTCCTCTCTCTCTGCCTGCCTCTCTGCCTCCTTGTGATTTCTGTCTGTCAAATAAATAAATAAATCTAAAAAAAAAAAAAAAAAGATGAATGGATTGAGGTGCCTGGCTGGCTCAGTGGGTAGAGCATGTGACTTTTGATCTTGGGGTCTTGAGTGCCAGCCCCACAATGGCATCCATGCCAACTTTTAAAAAAAGAAGATGAATGGATAAATACAATGAGTTGTATATCTATACAATGGAATATTATGTGGGAATAAAAAAGAATGAAATACTGATATGGAAAACTTTGAAAACATGCTAAGTGAAAGAAGGAAGTTAGAAAACACCACCTAATGTATGAGTCCATTTATATGAATGACTCAAATAGGCAAATTGATGGAGACAGAAACATTAGTGGTTGCCAGGCATGGGGTGGGTTGGGGGGTGACTCTTAACGGGTATGGAGTTTCTTTGGGGAATGATAAAAACTAAACTTAGGTGGTGGTGATAATTGCCCAGTTCTTTGAATAGACTAAAAATCATTGAAATGTATCCTTTTGAAAGGTTGAATTTTTATGACATGTGAATTATATCTCAAAAAAGACTTTGTTTTAAAGTAATGAATGTGGCATTGATGAGGTCCTGTCTGGCTGAGATGATAAGTTGATATTAGCAGGGGAGATTCAGGGCTTATTCTCTTCTCCTAAATCCCCCAAATAGGAGGTAGAAATGTGGGGCAGAGCAGAAAATGATAATTTTGTGTCAGGACATCATTGTCCAGTAGGGCAGGCTGGTTGGGAGGAACAGCGGTGCCTGTTTGTTTGAGGGCCCGCCACTGAGGGAAGCAGTTGTCTTGAAGGGACAGAGGACGGGGGAGGAGCTGCGGGTCATGCTTGAGACTGCCTATTGGAAATGGTTGTCTGTGCCTTTTAGGAAACATAGAGTTGTTCCTTTGGCCACACACGTGTGAATCTATAGGTAGATGATATTAGAGACATCAAGGGTATGGGATCTGTCAAAAAGGACTTCCGCACACATGTTACCCTGACAAAAGCGTTAGAGTCTACAACATTGCCCAGAATGCTGTAGGTCCCGTTGGACAAGATTCTTGCCAAGAGAATTCATGTATATATATTGTGCACGTTAAGCCCTCTAACAGCCAAGATAGCTTCCTGAAATGTTTGAGGGAAAATGATTAGGAAAAGATGGAAGCAAAAGAGAAAGTTCCTTGGGTTCAAGTGCCAGCCTGCTCCATCCAGAAAAGCACACTTTTTTAGAACAAATGGAAAGAAACCTGAGTTGTTGAAATCCATTTCTTTGAATTCATGGCAGGATAGATGCTTATTAAAAAAAAAGACATCTGTACTGTAAAAAGAAAAATTGCCTGTGATTGACCCCCATGCAGCCCCTCTGCACACACACACACACACACACACACACATACACACACACACGGAAATATAAATCTTACTCTCTACTGATACCCTTATTCAGTAGTATCACACATACACACACACACACACACACACACGGAAATATAAATCTTACTCTCTACTGATACCCTTATTCAGTAGTATCACACATACACACACACACACACACACACACACCAATATTAAAAGTCTAATGTAATTTTTAGCCCTGATCAATACCTTCACTTTACAAATGGGGACACAGACTATTGAAGAGATCACAGTGGGGTGCTGTTAGTCTTAGAAGTGTGACTAGAATCCAAGTCAGCTGATTGTGCGTGTAGCCGCCCTTTTGTCTGGAACAACCCCATCCCCCATCTCTACTTGCTCCCAGCTCATTACCTCTATCCTTATTTTTCTGCACAAATATGCCTTCCTCAGTGAGTAGCTTACTCTGGCCCCCTCAGCCTGGATCAGGCCTCCTTGCCATTTGTTCTTGTGGTTTACTTTTCCATAAGGGCAGGCCTACATGGCTGTTCACTGTATTTCCGGCCTCTGCAGCTATGCCTGGCACATAGCAGGCATACACATTATTCACGTACCGAATGTACAAACACTGCTCTTTTTTGCCATGCTGACTCTTTCCACTGTATGTTCAGTGTTCATCTACCACATCCTTTAGTTTCCCACCATGGTAGAGTTTCACTGTGCCCTGACCCACTGGGAAAGGAGAATTACACAGTGTAATAAGACAGCATGTCGTCAGTGAGATTGCCATGGAGCTCAGGCTCTCTGGTCCCCGTATGGTACCTTAGATCATTCAGCCTTGCTGCTTTTCAGAAGGTGAAGTCAGAATAGATTGAGGCAGCAGCCTCTTCTACCTCAGCCTCAGCACCTTCTTCCTAGAAATATCGCCAAAGGCAAGGGAAGCAAGGGCAAAAAAGAACTATTGAAACTTCATCAAGATAAAAAGCTTTTGCAGAGGAAACAACCAACAAAACCAAAAGACAACCAACAGAATGGGAGAAGATACTTGCAAATGATATATCAGATAAAGGGCTAATATCCAAAATCAATAAAGAACTTATCAAACTCAACACCCAAAGAACAAATAATCCAATCAAGAAATGGGCAGAAGACATGAACAGACATTTCTGCAAAGAAGACATCCAGATGGCCAACAGACACATGAAAAACTGCTCAGCATCACTCGGCATCAAGGAAATATAAACCAAACCTCCATGAGACACCACCTCACACCGAGACAGAATGGCTGACATTAACAAGTCAGGAAATGACAGGTGTTGGTGAGGAGGCAGAGAAAGGGGAACCCTCCTACACTCTTGGTGGGAATGCAAGCTTGTGCAGCCACTCTGAAGAACAGTGTGGAGGGTCCTCAGAAAGTTGAAAATAGAGCTACGCTATGACCCAGCAATTGCACTACGGGGTATTTACCCTAAAGATAGAAATGTAGTGATCTGAAGGGGCATGTGCACCCCAATGTTTATAGCAGCAATGTCCACAATAGCCAAACTATGGAAAGAACCTAGATGTCCATCAACGGATGAATGGATAAAGAAGATGTGGTGTATATATACACAATGGAATATTATGTACCCATCAAAAAACAAAATCTTGCCATTTGCAATGACATGGATGGAACTAGAGGGTATTATGCTAAGCGAAATAAGTCAATCAGAGAAAGACAAGTATCGTATGATCTCACTGATATGAGGAATTTGAGAAGCAAGATAGAAGATCATAGGGGAAGGGGGGAAAATGAAACAAGATGAAACCAGACAGGGAGACAAACCATAAGAGACTCTTAATCTCAGGAAACAAACTGAGGGTTGCTAGAAGGGAGGGAGGTGGGAGGGATAGGGTGACTGGGTGATGGACATTGGGGAGGGTATGTGCTATGGTGAGTGCTGTGAATTATGTAAGACTGAGGATTCACAGACCTGTACCCCTGAAACAAATAATACATTATATGTTAATAAAAAATAAATAAAAGACTTAGTGACTTGAGCAGTTATACTCTACCCTTAGGAACCTGTGATGTGCTGATTGAACAGGGACTAGAAAAGAGGGACAAGACCACTCAGTGAATGACATCTAGGGGCTAAGCTGGAGAACGAATGGAGCTGGGCCCAGCAAGTCTACAGGGGATGGAGGGTGAAGGATCTCTAGTCATGGTGACACAGCGTGTGGGAGAGCAGCAGGGCGGGAGTCATGGTCTCTTGCGCACACGTTGCTTTCATTCCTGCGCTGTGTGATCTTGACCAAGCCGGCTCCTTCAGCTGTGAAATGGATATGCTCTCTTCCCGGCTTATCATGAGGACCACAAAAACCACACGTGACATTCCACTATCTGCCATTAAATAGCACTTTACAAATACTGGGTAATATTATTACCGAGATAAGGAGGGGGTAGCTACTAGTTTTCTATTTCCAGAGCCCAGAGCAAGACTAAATTGATTCCGAAATGGTTTCTGAAAAGGTCTTTCTTCGGGTGGAGCCACTGAGGTGTGGAACAGACCGCAGGTGGAGTCCTTACAGAACTTGATGGCAGGTTAGACAGCTGTCCTCTGCGAGGGAGACCCAGGACAGAGTTCACGTGCTGGAGAAAATGATCCTTTGACTTCCAGTTCCAAGACGGTTTGTTTCAAGATTCCAAAATTCCCTCTTCTTCCTGGAATTCTTTCGCCCTGTCCCATTTCTCTTGTGCTTAGTAGGGGATTGGTGCTCCAGAGCTGTGGAGCGCTGTAGATTTTTCACAGGATGCCAAAGTCCGGGTGCGCCTCCAGGATGTGGCATGGAGGAGGATCGGACTCCAGTCCCTTCCAGCGATGTCTGCCGCCGGCACTTAATTGCTCTTTAGCATTTCATTTGAATGAGACTCACGGATCTGTTTAGAACTAGAAAACTGCTGATCAATTGCAATTGCCCCTGTTGTCATGGAAACAAGCTGCCAGGGGACTATAATTATATTTCCTTATTCCTGAAGTGAATCCCTAATCATTGCTATGGTAATTACTCAATATCTGTGGTCCCAAATTACATGATGCTTATCCAAAAAAGACAAAGGATAAGGAGTAGGGGGGCTGGCCTAAGACATGTGTGAACCATGCAGCTGCAGAAAGCCTTCTTTTTTGGGTGGGGAAGTTTCCCTCTGGGCTCACGTTCCGAGGTTGGATGATGGCAGTGGCATCTCAGAGTGTGCCTCGTGTGTAGACTAGTGGCTGGAAGCCTGTATCAGATAGGATGATTTCAGCGGTAGCAGAAAACACAACGAGTATCTTCAGCAGTAAAGAAATAGATTATCTGCCGTGCCTGAAATTCTGGAGGACCTGGGCTTGGGCATCCCAGTAGCGTGGGGAACTGCAGGCAGCGGCACATGCCACCAAGAACGTCCCGTGAGAGAAGCAGAATCAAAACACCAGAGTGCTTTCCAGGGGCATTGTCCATCTGGGTGGGCAAAATTGGAAAGGAGAATCAAGACAGCCTCGGAAGCATGGCGTGGTGGCAGTTTTTGGTAATTAGTAGTCAGCATCCAATTTCCTTTTCCAACAGTTCTTTTCCCCAGTTTTTTTTTTTTCCAGGTAATCAAGTTTGCCTCTCTGTGTGTACCTCTCATAAGACATGGTGCTTGCTTCCCTTGACAAGCCAAAGGGCCAGATCCTCCACTCCCCTGCCCCCCACCTCCGGTGCAGCGTGGCATGACATGGGACCCACCTGGCTAGCTGGTCTTTCTCTCCTGGACTTTGATGTGGTTGGCGCTCAAGGATGTGAGAACACAGCTGCGGTTGTGCCTGTAACGAGGCTTTTCCTGTGGTGAGGCGGCTGCTGAGGTCCCTACAGCCCGCACCTCTGCAGTTCTTTTTCAAGCTTTGACTCTAGCTTTCTTGGTTCTTCAAGCCCCCACCAGACTGTCAGTAAATTTTCTTTTGGTCCAGTGGGACAAAGTTAGTTTCTTTTGCTTGCAACTAAGAACTGTAACTGACAGAGCGTGAAACTGACGGAGCAGGAAAGCTAGGTGGGAGAGAGGGTTTGACCCAGAAAGAAGGAAGCAGAGCCTGGAGCACTTCCCTGATCTGAATCGAAACGGAGGCCCAGAAGAAGCTTTTTAAGATGCTGAGTGTCCTCCTCACTTACCCACGCGCTGGCATAGGCCCACCACAATGAATACGACCACTGTACCTGAAAAATACCCATGGTCTGAAAATGCTCCTCTTCCTCCCCTCAGGGTGTTTGTCTCAAGCTTCCCAGTCCCTCAGTGACCTACCCATCTGGGACACTGACTCTTCTACAGTATTAATCATTTACTCCTGCACTGAAAAAGTTCCCTCACAGTCTTATTGTGTGAAGCACTATGGGAGAAACAAAGATAACAAACATGATCCCTGCGCTCATGCAGCTCCCGGACTGTGGTGGAGATAAGAGGACGCCATTATTGTTGGAATCAGCGTCTGCGCAGCGCTTTACAACATGCACAGCCCTTTTGTTTTCTGTCTTATTTAAGGCATGATTATAGCAACCATACCATAAAACAGCAGGAGACACGTGCATCGGCCTTTCAAAGGAAGACAAGACTCCTTTCTTCCAGGAAGCAGGATAAGATTTGAGCTGGGGGCGATAAGATTTGAGCTGGACTTGGAAGGATGAGTAGGGCCTGAACCGAGAGGTTGGTGCTGGGCAATTCGTGGAGAGGAAGAGCCCAGACAGGGTATTTGGGGAGTGGAGTGGTGTATCTTTCAGGCTGCCTGAGTAGGGTAACGCTTACATGCATGCTTGCACTATTCTCAGTGCTTTACGTATCCTAACTCGTTAAATCCCAACAGAAGTTTTGCGAGGTAGGCCCTAATAGCCTCCCCACTTACAGATGGGGAAACTGAGACTCGTAGAGATGTAGTGACTTGCCCAAGGCCACACAGCGGGTTAGTGGGAGAACAAGGTTTAAGCAGCAGGCACACGCAGCCAGAGTCGTTGGGGGCCCTGCCATGCAGACTTTAAGTGCCACCAACCATTGCAGCTTCATCTGGGAAGATTTTTTTTTTTTTTTTAAGATTTTATTTATTTATTTGTCAGAGAGAGAGAGGGAGAGAGAGCAAGCACAGGCAGACAGAATGGCAGGCAGAGGTAGAGGGAGAAGCAGGCTCCCCGATGAGCAAGGAGCCCGATGTGGGACTCGATCCCAGGACGCTGGGATCATGACCTGAGCCGAAGGCAGCTGCTTAACCAACTGAGCCACCCAGGCGTCCCTCATCTGGGAAGATTTTAACAAAAGGGAACTGTTGGAAGTTTCTACGCTGGCAAATTAATGGCTGTACGGCTGATGCAGAGTTTGAGAGAACGTGGGATTGGAGGGACGCCTGGGTGGCTCAGTTGGTTAAGCCTCTGCCTTCAGCTCAGGTCATGATCCCAGGGTCCTGGGATCGAGTCCCACATCAGGCTCCTCGTTCAGCAGGGAGCCTGCTTCTCCCTCGGCCTGCTCTGCCTGTTCGGCCTGAAGCTCTCCGTGCTTCTGCTCTCTCTGACAAATAAATATATAAAATCTTAAAAAAAAAAAAAAAGTGGGATTGGAGAGAACTTCAGTTGGAGATCCTTTGGAGATGCCAATCATATTCCCATAGGCTGGAGGTAAGACCAGGTCATGGTGACAGTCACACGCTCATTGGCTCTTCAGCTGCCTCAGAGATCTTCACCTGCCTCGGAGCTCTCCCACACACATCCTTGTCTGTGTTCAAGGACGGATCCTCGAGTGGCCGCTGTCCACCTTGGGGTCGGGGTGGGGGAGCACCACGCCAGCAGCTTTCCTCCAGTGGCCCAGGAGAGCAAAAGCTCTTCAGATCATACTTGCAGCAACTGTAGAATTCTGAAGTCATTTTAGAATTTAAAATCATAAAAATAAAAGCGTCTCCTGAGCAAAGGGTAAATGTGTGAACTTGATACTGGTTTTGGCATGGTTGCTAGCATAATCATCCAGTTCTGTGTGTTACAGCACAGTGGGACCACCCACTCAGGCCTCAGCCGAGTTTTCTGGAATCTTTGATAACTTGAAGCCCAGAAATGGGCCCTTCAGAACAGCCCAGTATTGGTCTGTGTGCTGCCAAAGCGCGCCCAAGAGTACTATAGTACTTATCCTGAAATAGCCTCTTAGAGCTTCTGGGTAGAATTATGAAGGCAGTCCAGCCGACTCTGGGTAAATAAAAGGGAAAGAGGTGGGGTTGGGGAGGAACAGCAATGAGTCTTTCTTCCTCTCTTTCCAAACCCATAATGACTTAGATCAGAGGGCTTAAATGTAAGAAGGTGTAGGTAAAACAGGACCCCCTAAGCCACTCCAAGTCTGTTTAAGTGCTAATAATCAATAGTCAATTCTGTTAGAATAGACTCAACCTATTAGAAGCCTCTGGTCTCTAGCTAGTAATCCTGTTTATGGTGTTTAAGCCTCCTGGGCTGTCTGGGGTCAGGATGGAACCCTAGGGGCTGCTGCTCTGTGACTCAGCACGATTAGCATTTGAAGCATCGCACCTCCAGATTTCCCATGATTTTAGGCAAATGTCAAGAAATTCTCTTCTCTTTCTCCATCTTCTCCTTCTCCTCTTTTTGTTTTTTTCATCTTTTGTCCTGTGAAGTCTCCACTCATCTTTAGAGAGAGTAACTGTTTAATTTGGGTAGAGGATATGAAAGTGATGTCAAATCTTTGGTGTGAAATGAAGATGTAGGGCACACCTACTTACCTTTCAGCCATGTCTACACATAGTTAGAAGTCATGATGCTGTATTTATACATTTTGAAAAATCTTGATTAATACCAGTGTCCAAGTGCATTTATTCACACTGGCCAAAAGGTAGGAACAAATGTTCAACCACAGATGAATGGGCAGACAAAACGGGACAGTATACATCTTGGAGAACATTATTCAGCCTTAAAAGATGAAATCCTGACACGCGCTACATGAGTGAACCTTGAGAACCCTATGCTAAGTGAAATAAACCACTCGCATGAGGTGCCTGGAATAGTCAAATTCATAGACATAGAAAGGAGAATGATGGGGCACCAGGGTGGCTCAATTGGTTACGTGTCCGGCTCTTGATTTCAACTCAGGTCATGATCTGGGGGTCATGAGATCGAGTCCCACATTGGGCTGCATGCTGGACGTGGAGTCTGCTTGGATTCTCTCTCTCCCTCTGTCCCCACCCCTGTCTCTCTCTCTTTCTCTCTCTCTCTCAAATAAATAAATAAATCTTTTTTAAAAAATAAAAGAAAGAAAGGAAGATGGTGGTTACCAGGGGCTAGGGGAAGAGGAGGTGGATAGTTATTGTTGAATGGGGATAGTTCCAGTTTGGGATGATGAAAAGTTCTAGAGACAGATGCAGTGATAATTGTGAATGTACTTAATGCCACCGAACTGTACATTTAAAAATGGCTAAAATAACATTTTAAGTATATATTATAACAAAATAGTCTTGGTTGATATTATACAAATACACAAAAATTCGCAGATGGCATGCCTGGGTGACTGTCAGTTAAGCATCTGCTTTTTGCTCAGGTTGTGATCCTGGGGTCCTGCAATCAAGGCCCGTATTGAGCTCCCTCCTCAACAGGGAGCTGGCTTCTCCCTCCCCATCTGCCTTCCACTCCTGTTTATGCTTTCTGTGTCACATGAATAAATAAAAAAATCTTTTTTTTTTTTTAAGATTGTATTTATTCATTTGACAGAGAGAGAGAGACAGGGAGAGAGGGAACACAAACAAGATGAGTGGGAGATGGAGAAGCAGACTTCCCGCCAAGCAGGGAGCCTGATGTGGGGCTTGATCCCAAGACCCTGGGATCAGGACCTGAGCTGAAGACAGACACTGAGCTACCCAGGCGCCCTAAATAAAACCTCTTAAATAAAAAAAAAAAAAATTCACGGGTGCTGGAACCTCATTTGGTTCTCAGATTTGGTATTTAAGCAATAAAATCGGTTCACCTTCTTTTCTATAAGCTTTGCAGTCCTGGGTGAACTGGGAATCTTACTTTATTGTCATAGTCTAGCAGTTGTTATTTACATAGCATCTTTGCTCCCAAAGACGTCCAAATTAATGGATTTCTAATGACAAACACTGAGTCAAACTAGAAAGCTCCGTCCGCTGTGACTCAGGAGCCTGAGTTCTGGTTTCAGTTCTGGCTTGGTCAAGTCTCTCGCTCACCTCCTGGGACCTCAGCTTCTGTTGTCCAAAAGGATCCGGTCGTGGACTCCGTAGCCACAGAAGGCCCTGTGAGCAGTGACCGTGAGCTGGGCAAGGCCTGCCATCTGTTATTGCGGACGGTACCCTGGATTAGCGGCTCCCCCTCCAGCTGCTGGTTTCCTTGTAGAGACAGACCCACTGGAGCCGCGCAGAGCGGCAGCCCCAGCCTCCAAGCAGCAGGGGTGGAGGAGCCTTGGCTGGCAGCATGGAGTGCAGGCCGAAGTCGGTCTGGGAGCTCGGGATTTTTCGTCCTACCCACTGATTTCTGCACTGTTTTCGAAGGATTTCTGAATGGGAGAGGACTGATGATGTTACTCATTAAGGTCTAATGCACTACGGCTTCCTCCTGACCTGGACCAGACCTCACATAAAATGATAACTGCACAGAGCCTGAGGGGTGATAGTAACAAAAAAACAGGAAAAAATGGGAGTTTTGTGGGAGATACTGATGACCTTGATTTCATTGATGCTGAGTTTGCAGATAGTGGGACAGCCAAGTAGCAGGGTCCACTGTGCAGCTGGACGTATGGGGAGAGGAGAGGAGAGTACTGGAGCCACACACAGACCGTTGTAAAAGGCGCTGTTGAAACCAGAGGAGGAGCTTCAGGCTCTCAATCACCATCTTTGCCTTTGAAAACATAACAGTAGGAGTCAGCGAAGAGTGAAAGGGAAAGACCAAATCAGAGGTCTGTGGGAGGATTGGAGGCCTCAGATTAGACATCTGAAATCTGAGCCTCTCTTCCAATAACCAGTAACATCAGCAACAAAGCCAGGACAGAGATAGGGAAATGAGAGTTATGACATCGCAGCCATGCTTTCTGCCCCGAGGGCCCCAGGAGCTTCTGCTGCCTGGACCTCCATGGCCAAAGGGACCATTTTTCTGACCTCTGCAAGGCATGGCTGTGATTCTTCCCTAAACTAATGAAGACTTCTCCTCAGAGACCAGTGTTGTTACAAATTTCCCAAGTGGGCCTTTTTTTCTTTCCTTCTGGAGTTTGTTTTTACTACAGGTGCTTTGCATTTGACTTTAGATGATCTTGTTTAAATTTAAAGACTGTTAAATGTATTAACAATCCTTCATTTAGAAGTTCAAAATCTGGGGGATTTTAGAGGTCCTTATACATCTCTTCTCATGATCAAGAGGCTGCTCTGTGTTCTTGGCATGGGGAGAGAAGGTTCCCACACAGCTAAGTGGCATTTTTTTTTTCCTTTTGAGAACATAAAGCCTGAGGGAAAGTTGCCTCTTTGAGGCTCAGAGGCCTTGCCTCTGAGTTCACGGATAATAAAAGGAAGGGGGAGGATTGGCCTGATTCGCAATCAATTGTGAAAAATCTTTAAATGTCAAGAATAAAGAAGTCCAGACGAACTCTGCTAAGGTACAGTTTGTGTTAGGTTGCCCCTCCACCTCCCAATCATGTAATTCCTAGTTCCCAGCTGTTAAGGACAATGATTCCACCAACTCTTTGTTCCTAAGAACCGAGTTTCAAGCTGAGATCTCCACACGCTGCCTATTCAGTAGAATTCCAGCCCTGTCTCAAATTCCGGAACTCTGGGCAGTGTTTTCACCTACTCTTTGTCGCAGCTTCCCCTTCAGAGAAAAGGAAATAATCTACGTTGTAGAGTTGTTTGGAACCGGAGCTGGTAGCCATGATCACCAAATATTCAAGATTATTCAAATTGCCAAGGATTTAATGTTAACTTACATGATGTAAACTGAAATATTTAGAAGAGTGTTCCTTCATATAACCAATAAACCAGTTACCATTCTCCTCCATTGTTCCTTCTCAGAGCTTTAAAATAGGACAAAAACTAGATCTAAGAAGAAAAAGGTAGAAATGTTTTTGGTTTGAAAAGTAATCCTCTTAAGAGTAATAGCCATATAAATAAGTAGGTTCTGACAATTGTAGAAACCTCGTAAGGATCAAAAAGTTATTTAATCACTTCTACTTCCGGCTATGATGAAGTAGCTTGAAGCAAATCAGTGCTCCCAGCACAAACAAGTAGCAATGCAGAGAGAATATTTAAACAAAGACATCTGTTTGAAGGCATCTGATTGCTGCTCATGCACCAGACTTGAGCAATGAGATAGTGGAGAGAACAGAAGCCCACTGAGTTGAGCCCAACTTTCTGCACATTGTTTCTCCTCTCTGGGCATTAAGTAACTCCTGGTGGAGAGCAAGAGACCAAAAAGCCTGAGAGTGGCTGCCAAGAGGAGGAGAAGGCAGCAGAACTGGAGGCAGTCTCCTGCAGCCTGGAATACAAAACTGGAGTTTGTGGCTGCCGAGATAGGACTTTAGGACTTGAAGGACTAAAATCCCCAAGAGAAGAGAAACTCAGAAGAATGAATCTAAATCTAGGTGACAGTTTCCATTTTTTTTTTAAAGATTTTATTTATTCATTTGACAGACAGAGATCATAAGGAGGCAGAGAAGCAGGCAAAGAGAGAGAGAGAGAGAGAAAAAGAAGCAGGCTCCCCACCGAGCCGAGAGCCCCATGTGGGGCTCGCCGATCCCAGGACCCTGGGATCACAACCCAAGCCAAAGGCAGAGGCTTAACCCACTGAGCCACCCAGGCGCCCTGGCAGTTTTCCTTTCGATAAATTTGTTGATAAAGCTGCACCAGGATAGAGGCTGAACGGCAACACAGTTTTTGACAGTGTGTGATGTTAGAAAGATGAAAATTGGGGCCTGGGGCCTACGAAGGAGGGGGATCTTAGGAAGCAACCCAGGCTGTCAGTTGAGACAACAGGAGGCCTTAGCCTAGGTATGAGGACAAAGCAGAGGTCGTCTGAGCCTTACCAAGATTGCTAACCAGCCATGGTCAGTTCAGTCCCTAATTGAGGTGATCCTCTCTGCCACTGATGGCTGAAGGATTGGGTGAGTCCTCACTGGAAGGAGACGACCCAGCCTCACCCGTGTTTCATTCTTGATACTTAGACTTCAATCAAAAAATTACCAGGCAGTTGAGAAACAAACTATGAGAAAAACAGAATAATAGAAGTAGACCCCAAAATCCTATAAAGATATTGGAGTTTTAGTATTTCAATAATTGTGATTAATACATTCAATAAAATAGTTGACAAGATAGAGAATTTCACCAGAGAACTGGAATCTATGAAAAAGAATCAAATGGAAATTCTAGATATGAAAAACAGTACTGAAATTAAGTGTTCAATGGATAGTTGGTTTTTGTTTTTTCTTAGTTTTTTTTATTTATTTATTTGCTAGATGGCAAGAGAGGGACTACAAGCAGGGGAACAGGGATAAACAGGCTTCCTGCTGAGCAGAGAGCCCAATTGGGACTCAATCCCAAGACCTGGGATCATGACCTAAGCCACAGGCAGACACTTAACTGACTGAGCCACCCAGGCGCCCCTCAATAGATAGTTTTAACAGTAGACTAGATATAACTAAAGAGAGAATTAATGAGCTGAAATCTCGATCAGTAGAAAAATCTATACTAAGGGACACCTGGATGGCTCAGTCAGTAAGCATCTGCCTTCAGCTCAGGTCCTGATCACAGTGTCCAGTCCCACATCCGGCTCCTTGCTCAGTGGGGAGCCTGCTTCTCCCTTTGCCTGCCATTCCTCCTGTTGTTCGCTCGCTCGCTCGCTCTCTGACACTCTTGCTCGCTTGCTCGCTCTCTGACAAATAAATAAATGAATAAAATTTTTATTTTTTTTTAAAGATTTTATTTATTTATTTGTCAGACAGAGATCACAAGTAGGCAGAGAGGCAGGCAGAGACAGATAGAGGAGGAAGCAGGCTCCCCACTGAGCAGAGAGCCCGATGTGGGGCTCGATCCCAGGACCCTGGGATCATGACCTGAGCCGAAAGCAGAGGCTTTAACCCACTGAGCCACCCAGGCGCCCCAATAAATAAAATCTTTAAAAAAAAAAAAGAAAAAATCCAAACTAAATCATATTGAGTGAAAAGAATTGACAGGTATGGGAAACAGCATTAAAGCATTCAAACATTGGAGAATCAGCAGGGGAATAAAGGAAAAAGGGGGTAGAAGCAATATTTGAAGGCTGAGGAATTTCCAGAATTGATGAAAGCCACAAGTAACAGGTTTAGGAGGTATTATATATGTATTATAAATAGATAAATTAGAGGAAATTCACAATGACCATGAGAGAGTAAAACTGCTGTAAACCAAGGCAAAGAGGAAAAATCTTAATATCAGCTATAAATAAAAGATGATAGTTTGCCTGTCTTTTTGAAGAAGCAGTGATATAACCTACAAAAAATCTATAGGTTACAGCATAACTTAATGGTAAAATATTGAATGCATTTTTGCTTAGTTCCAGAACATGACAAATCTACCATCATGACCTCTGTTCAACTTTGTGAAGTTCCTAGATAATGCAGGATGACAAAGAAAAGAGAGAAAGGGAGGGAAGAAAGGAAGGAAGGATGGATTTAAAATAAACAAAACTGCCTTTGGTCACACGCAACCTGTTTGTATACATAGAGAGTCCAAAAGAATCAAGTCATATTAATAAATTTAGCTAAGCCTAGTTTTAAGAACAATATGCAAAGATCAATTATAATTTAATATTCCACCAATAAATAATTAGGAAATAAAAATTTTTGGCTATACCATTTGCAATGAGTTCAGAAACCTCAAATAAGTAGGAATAAGTCTATCAAAATATGTACAAAGCCTTTACGCACATTTCAAAACATTATTGAGAGAAAGTAAGTGGGAGCTAAACAAATGAGGATATCTGATGCTCATGGACTAAATCAAGAATTGTAACGATGTTAGTTATCTCAAAATTTATCTGTATGTCTAATGCCATCACAAAAGCAATTCTTGGGGCACCTGGGTGGCTCAGCGGGTTAAGCCTCTGCCTTCGGCTCAGTCATGATATCAGGGTCCTGGAACTGAGCCCCACATCAGGCGCTCTGCTCCGAGGAGAGCCTGCTTCCCCCTCTCTCACTGCCTGCCTCTCTGCCTACTTGTGATCTCTCCCTCTGTCAAATAAATAAATAAAATCTTAAAAAAAAAACAACTCTAGGAGTGTGTTCAAGTGTGGGTATGTACGTGAATTTATGCAGAAATGCATAGATAAGAATAGCCATCCTGGGGCACCTGGGTGGCTCAGTGGGTTAAGCCGCTGCCTTCGGCTCAGGTCATGATCCCAGGTCCTGGGTTCGAGCCCCACATCGGGCTTTCTGCTCAGCAGGGAGCCTGCTTCCTCCTCTCTCTCTGCCTGCCTCTCTGCCTACTTGTGATTTCTCTCTGTCAAATAAATAAATAAAATCTTTAAAAAAAAAAAAAAAAAAAATAGCCATCCTGACAAAACAAAAAAATCAAAGCTGGAGAAGTTAAACTACTAGATACAAAGACTCATTAAAAAGTTGTAGTGATGGGGCACCTGGGTGTCTCAGTTGTTAAGTGTCTCCCTTCAGCTCAGGGTCATGGGATCATAACACTGGTCATGATCGCAGGGTCCTGGGATCAAGGCTGGCATCGGGTTCCGTGTTCATGGGAAGCCTGCTTCTCCCTCTCCTACTCTCGCTGCGTGTGTTCCCTCTCTCGCTGCGTCTCTCTGTCAAATAAATAAAGAAAATCTTAAAAAAAAAAAAGGCTGTAGTAATTGAGACAGTGTGGGATTATTGCTGTAAAAATAGACAAGTAGACCAATGGAAACGAGGCCGGAAACAGATCCACATCACTTCATTCATTGCGAGTCACCCACTGTCTTCAAGCCTTAGTCTCCTCTTCTGTAAGTAGGCTTCATACTAGTGCCTACCAGATACAGTTTAAATATTATGTATCAGAAGAATTCAGATATTATGCTAAAGAGGTTAGCGCAAACAACAGGGACACAGCATGAGTCTGATAAAATCTAGCCCGTATTAATGTTGCCATTGCGACTGCCACTATTACTGTAATTATCACTACCGCTATCGTTCATTTTTTGTTTTTCAGTATGATTATCAGGAAGTGGGGAATGGGTGGACATTCATTTGGCAACAAGGAACATTTGGGGCAACACAGAAAGAGTAGGAGAAGGAATAGGATAGGAGAGAATCTTAGCCTACCTGGAAGAAGAAGGGGATCAGGGAGATAAAGTTCATGATTCGGTCAAGTTTCCCTAAGAAACTGGAATGGGATTTAGCCTGGCACCAGGGCGATGTGGCTGGCCAGTCTCTGAAGACAGCGAGATAATGTGATCTTTGATTCATAAAGTGATCTCTGTTTCATAAAGTGGGTCGCTGATCTAGAGGGTCTGGTGTTCTAGCTGTTCAGTATCTCTAATCCAGGTCCAGCCCACGTGGCATTTCCTCTCCCACTGGCGTCCCCCTCCCCTCACTCGAGGGAGGACTGCTGCTTTAAAACACATCAGCTGGCTGGGAGAGGGATCGTAGTCTGCAGCTCTGAGTTCATTTTCTCACCCTACTGCTTCTATTCGGATGACTTTAGATACAGATACTTACCCCTGAGTTTCATCTGCAACAAGGCGTTGGGGTTGAAATGACAAAAGTAACACTCCAGCACAGCTTTTCATCAGGGTGGGGTTGGTGGCGGCTCTTACTGTCATTGACAAAGGTCCCACAGCCTGGAGGCTCGCATCCAAGCCTTCTGGTTTCCCAACCTCATAGGCTTTGTCACCTTGCTGCTTCGGATTTGGCCCACTCGAGGGCAGGATTTGGTGCTCAGCCTTCCCAACCCCGTCTAGATCTGGTCAGGACCCCACCTGCTGCAGGTCTGTAATTCAGTTTAGAAGCCCCAGCTGCAGGCGCCCCTCCCCCAGGGCTGACGCTGGGTCACTGATTAAAGCTACAAGTGGGATGCGCTTCTAAGGAGGGAAGCAGGGGAAGAAGCCCCTTCTCACCCCGGGAGTCTGCCCGAGAGCCCAGCATCATGGAAATGCACCTGCCCTGCCTTCCAGAGAGCGTGTGGTTCCGCCTACCCCTGGGAGCACTCTTCCCAGAGTGCAGTTATGTCCGAGACTGGGCGAGGAACAGGGGCTTCTGCCGCTCGTCTTCCTGCAGCTCACCCCAGGTGGAAGCCTGGACTCCACGAAGTGCACCCCTTCAGCTGAAGCGTGTTTACGGTTGGGTACCTACCGCTTCCGAGCCGCTTGCTGTGCACGAAGGCCCCCCCCCCCCATTGCCCCCACACGTGTTTCTCTTAAAGAGTCCAGCCCCAGAGATGATACTGTAGGCCCTCTCGGCAATTCTTGGCCTCGTCAAGTCTCCGTCTTAGATGCACAGATCTTTTTAACAATCTGATTGTCATCTAAAGGAGAAAATCTCTTGCGTCTAACCTGTAGATCTGCATGTGATTTCGAAAGTGCTGGTTGACAGGCTTCCTGGGGGAAAACAGAGAGCGGCAGCTCGTCAGGCTTGCCAGGACGTGGGCTCCTCCAGTTCCAATTCCTGCCAGGCCTTGGGTACCGGGTCCTCTACAAGTCAAGAGCTGTCTTTGAGTCCTGTCCTGGAGCGGCTCTAAAACCCTGTGTTGGGGACAAGCTCCCGTATTTCTGAGAGACCCTTTCTCCTACCAGCGACTTGGCTGACCCCTCGCAGAAAAGGACACAACGCTGGAAGTGCTTTCTGAGGGAGACGGGGCAGTGGGGGGAGTCCCTTAAATCAGGAGGAACAGGAAACTGAATTGCCAAAAGAAATATTATCATCCTAATAAATGAAGCACATGATTTGCATTCCAGGTCCTTCAACTATTCT
Source organism: Lutra lutra (assembly GCF_902655055.1). Taxonomy (NCBI): domain Eukaryota; kingdom Metazoa; phylum Chordata; class Mammalia; order Carnivora; family Mustelidae; genus Lutra; species Lutra lutra. The sequence continues at coordinate 187,029,714 of NC_062279.1, forward strand.
ATGGGAACCCGGGCATTTTCCCATGACAGTATTTTTATCCCTGATGGGGGAGCAGAAAGTGAGCAGACAGTTCAAGCAATGTCACAGGACAACATCCTGGGCAAAGTCAAAGCTCTTCAGGTAAGACAGCTTGAGATTGGAAAGTCAGATCCATAGGAGGGGGGTCCGGCGATGGTGGGAAGCGGGAAAATCCTGAGAGTGGCCTCGAGTAAGGGATCGGGAGAGCCAGGGGAGCTCCTGGTGAGAATTTCTGCTCTCTCAACCCTGACTCTGTTCTCTGGAAGCCTTCTGTGCCCTGTGAGAGGTACACCGTCACCACTGTACCCACTTACCTAACAACCCCACTCCTGTTCTGTTGAGCTGTTCCCTCATTTTTAACTGCATGTCATGAGGACAGGTACCCAAGAGAAGCTTCAGGACTTGGCTGGGCGGTGGGGGTGGGGGGGTTGGAAAAGTAACCATTGAATGTCTCCCATAATCCCGGAGCACAGGGTTGACTGTAGCTGAGGGCATGCACAGCACGTCCCCTACTTGGACAGTGACGGGGGGGGACTCTTTATTATTTGCCGTATTTGTAAATCTGGCTTCCCCTGAGCCGCCCTGTCTTGGAGGAATGCCAGGAAGCTCTTCAACCTCCCCCCTGCTCATGCTGCAGAGTCGGGCAGTTTTCCTCTATAAAACTGACGCAGGTGGTAACTCCTCCATAATGAAAATTTAATAAAATAATTATTCACTAAATGTGATTGAGATCATGGGAAATCCAGGGAAAGTAAGAGGAGCAGAGACACCTGGGATCCGATCACGTAGGTTTGCTCGATAGCCTGATAGGATTCACTCACCCGACAGAAGTGCCCAAGCAAGCACTTCGCTGAGATGGGAAGGCTTGGAGGCGGTCCAAATTATGAACGGGGGACTCTGGTTTGCTGACTCCCATCTGTCTGTAAGTCTACAACAACGAATGTATAAATGAATGAAGGGCAGGGGAACAGCTGGCCTGCGTAGCTGCTGATAACTCGAAGGAAATTTTCTATTTTCTTGAAATGTTCTTGTTTCTACTGAACATTAGCTATGCATTTTGGGGTCTGTCTGCACACTCTCAGCTGAATATAGCATAGAGCAGGAGGGGAAATAGCTAACACCCGGAACCACACCCGAGCTGGCCTGGATCTTTATACCTGCTGCCGGCCACGGCCCAGGGCCACCATCCTGCCCTCAGCGCTGACGCAGGCCCTTCCGGCAGGTTCCAGCATGTCCTGACCAGGTTCTGCTCTCAGTTCTTGCGGGCTGTGCTGCTACATGCGCACAGACTCAGAAGCAAGCTGTCACTTCTCCTAGGCTGGAGAAGAGGAAGGGTGGTGACTGCCCAAGAAAATGCTGGACTCCCTCCCCACATCACCTTTCCTTCGTGCAGTATTTTGACTCCTGGGGGAATTATTATTCTTAAGAAGTTCTGAACCCCGGGCTCATAATATGCCCTTTCCAAGAGGAGTGACTTCCAGAGTTAAGTCCGTGAAACAGCTGTATTTCATAAGGGCTTTTGAGGAGTTCTTTAAAAATGAGATAATAGTGTGTTGTCTTAAACGATGTCTGTGCTAACGTCAACACCGCATGCCACTGCCCCTCCAGGAAGTGGATTTGGACTTGGAAAAAACATATAACTCTGCACTGTTGAAACTCAGTAAGAATGTGTGAGTGCCTGTTCCAGTTCACGCTGCGGGGCACAAGTTTAAAGAATCAGATCTTACAGTTAAAATGTAAAACAACAACAACAAAATTTTTTTAATTAAAAATAAGTAAATAAAATGTAAAACAACCAACTTCCCTGAAGCAGCAGTTCTATTAACAATGGAAAGGAAAATGTGAGGAAAGTGCTCTCCTTCGGGCAATACCTACTCACCTGAGGTCTGCCTGACTTTGCCTCTGCTGTGGTATGGCTTCACAAGCTTCTTTACTGCTCTCTAGTTCTACTTTTTTTTTTTTTTTTAAAGAGGCTTTGCTCTTTGAGGAGGGAAATGGGGACCATTATCAGAGAAAATGTGATTTTTGGAGTGACATTAAGATATGACTGTATCACCCCCAAAAGACTGTGCTTTATTTTTCAGTCGACTAAGCAGTATGTTCCTGGTAAGTCATAGAAACAGTAGTTAACTTTATTAATACTTGCATGAATGCTTTGCATTTTTCCATGACAACGTTATGCTGATATTGATGCTCAGTAAGCAGCATAAAAGACCGCCCCCTCGTAGACTCCAGCATGGAATGAGGGTGTTAGTTATGTCAGAGGCATGTATGTTTTTTATGTCCAAAATCGTGTTTGTGTATGTACGTATGTTTATTAAAAACAGAAAAGTAACGGATACCTATTTGACAGTAGATGTCCTGGCAGGCTGATTAGTCACTTTTTTTTTTTTTTAAGATTTATTTATTTGACAGAGAGAGATCACAAGTGGGCAGAGAGGCAAGCAGAGAGAGAGAGAGGAGGAAGCAGGCTCCCTGCAGAGCAGAGAGCCCGATGCAGGACTCGATCCCAGGACCCCGAGATCATGACCCGAGCCAAAGGCAGAGGCTCAACCCCCTGAGCCACCCAGGTGCCCCTGATTAGTCACTATTAAGACATTCTTTTGAAATGAGATTTCTATCGTAATACCATTGGGGGAGGGTGGGGAGCCATTTTTCTCTGGCCTGAGAAACTTCCCAGTCCTTGGAACCACCCCCCCCCAGAAAGGTGCACGTACTGACTGTGTTGGGAAAGGTTGCCCTCTAGTGTCCACACGTGGTCATCCCAGCTTGGCTGGCTGGCCGGGGCACCTGGGTGGTCTGTAACCGCTCTGAGGGCAGAATGACTGAATGCAGCGTGGTCAGTAAGCCTGCACTCTCTGAATCAAGTGAATCTATCACCTGCCAAAATTTCTGTCACAAATGATTGAAACTTTACAAGAAAAATGACTCTCTTTTTCCCCGAGTATAAAAATACTACATGTTTGTAGGGAGAACAAATTCTAATATATAGGACAGTTATAGGGGTCAGACCAATAGTGATGCCCTTTGTGAAGATCCTACACATAACAGTCAGCTGTTCCACGGCCAGTGGGTAAAATAAAAATTCTGTGCCAGGCCTCCCCCACCACCTGGCTGTGCGGCTTCCAGGGAAGTCACTGAACCTCTCTGACCCTCACTGTCCCCATCTGAAAAATAACGGGGTAAATATGATGGATGATCTGGGCCCTCTAGTTCTCAAAGTCTGCCATCTGTACGGAACCACTGCTCACCTGCTGTAGCACGGAGCGTTTGGGGAAGCTTCGCACTTGGTTGCATTTGGACTGCAGTGACCTTGATGTTCCTTACAGCTGCCCAGATCACAGACCAGGGAGGTACCTGCTTAGATCAGATCAGACCCAGGCTATGAAGTGGGTAACAAGTGACGATAAAACTCAGGCAGGAACATTGGAGTCTAAGCCTGCAGGTGATTTCTAGAATTATACCACACCTTTGTCGGAAGATGCTAGCTCTATTAGACCACGGACTACTTAGCCCAGGAGGAAGAGCCTCCGTCTTCAGTAGCTACTGACTCCCGCGGAGCTGGATTTCACTTAAAAATGCCCAAGTGTCATATGTTGGAGGTTTTTGACACTTCATGCAGCTGTCAAGGACACAAAGAATAGATACCCACTCTTAGCCACTTCTGCGTAGAGCAGATATCTTTAAATCTATATGCTTTTTATTTTGCCTCTCTTTAAGAATTCATTTTCACTATGGGTGCACCTGTAGTTCACTCAAGAAGACAGAAACTTTATTTTTCTTCTGCTTTGTTCTCGCAGACACAGTGTGAAGGATGGCCGCGAGCAGTCTGGGGGAATCTAAATCCTGGCTGTGCGGGAGCTGCCGGATACCATGTGCTTGGAATTCCCACACCATAGGAGAAAGCCTCATAAATATGCATGTGCATTCCTATAACATCACTCTCTGGCATTCCATGTTACAACAAAATGGCCCAGTTTGAATGAATAAAATATAGTCCCTTTTAGCTCACATTCCAGTCCTCACAGTAACCCCATTCACAGCCACAGGCGGCGTGGCCCGTCGGTGTAGGCGCAGTGCCCTGCCCCCCTCTCCGGCTGTCCTTGCAGTGTATATGAGGGGCCCCCGGGTAGTAGAGAAAGTGGAGGGAGTGGTAGTAGTTTACCAGGGCAGGCTCCATCCCGACAGTCTGGTTGTCAGGGGCTGCTTCTATCAAAGCTCTTCTCGTGACAATGCCTGAGTAGGGGACAGAACTGAAGTCACAAAAAAGTCCCACTGAGCTCTACATTCAAGTCACATGACACCCGAGATTGCCAAATAGGTTTCAGCAGCCACATTCTAATTGTCAGTAAGTCACACAGTGTCTCGACAGCCCTATTTGCTTTGAGTCGGCTACAGGAAGCATTTGGAGCAGGAAGCCCGGGGCAGGGAAAACGTGTAGGTGCAGGAACCTGGCCTTGCAGACCTGAGGGTCAGTCACGATGGCCCTGAACCCTCAGTCCCACCCTGGCCTGGTTCTGAGGTCTCTTCCCTGACAGCTGTAGGTGTGTGTCTAGGAAGACAGTCCTTTGTCTGGACAGAGAGGCGGCAGCCCTATCCCTGAAAGCAGCCAGCATTTCTTTGATGACCGGGGGCCTCCCCTCCTCCATCTCCCTAAGCTCGCAGCCACCAGCCTGAATTTATTTTTCCTAGAGTGATTTTAAATCAAGAGGCTTCACAGAAATGCATGTTGTTATTCTCAAAGGCAACAGCATTGTGTTTCTTTGGCCAGGATGCACGTCTCTGTGACATCAGTCATCCCTTCAGTCACGTTCTCATTCCCGCCCTCTACCTCTTCCTCCCCGCCACCCCCGTCTCCCCACCCCCAGCTAGGTACTTGCTGCCAGGCCCACACCCCACACCTCTGCACCCTCCTCTCGGCTCACCTCTTTGATTTCATGCTCCATTTCAGTTCTTAGAACCACCGTCTCCACTTCCAGCTTCATCCCGTGTGCCTTACTCCTCCTGTTCTTATCCCATCGACTTCTCTTTCCATTCTCGCGTAGCTCTTCCATTGCTCGCCACGACAGCCATCCCATCTTTGGAGCTTATTCCCATCTAGACTGCGACTACATTGTGTCATATGCTTGTTTGTCTCTTAAGCATCAGGGTGGACCCACATAAGTATTTTATAAGGTGCCCTCACGAAGAATTTCAGCATTTTCATTCTCTTTTTGTGATGGTGGCAAAGCCCCTAACGGAATGGCACTGACTGTTAGGCCAAGTTCTCCCGGGAAGCTCGTTAAAGAACTATTCTTTCTATTGTAACTAGAGGAAATCCCCTCATCGTAGTCGTTCCGGAACATGGAGACATGGCAGACCCTGACAACAGGACGTCTAAGTCTGAGGGGGTTTAGCACACTTTCCAGGGCTCGGCCAAGACTCCTAGAGCAGGGATAACTGGTAAACCAAAGGCTGGGCTGGGAGTCCCCAAGGGAATTCCTGCCAGGGCTTTCACTAGGACACAGGAACCGTTCGGCCCCCTCTCCCCCCGGTCAGCAGACTTGGATGGGCCCGTGACTTCGTTACACCGTGTCCTCTTGTCTGACTCCATCGGCTGCTCTAACCGTGCCTGCTTCTTGATCTGCTTAGGGTAGATACTAACTACCGCTTCCTGCTAAATGGTTGTGAGAAGGCACCCTTTCTCAGCCTTGCCCTCCCCAAATCCCTTTCAGGCTGCTCAAGCTGTACTTCACTGGCTGATCTCGGGGCTTTTGATGTGTGCTCCTTCCCAGGGGAGGCAGGCTCAGGCTGAAATAGCAGCAGATCAAATACAAGTCCTCTGTCTTTCTGTGCTCCTGACTTGGCATGCTGGGGTGCCCTGGGTGCGGGGAGGGGAGTCTTGGGCTCATCTCTTCCGTGTCTCTGCAGTCTCACTGTCTACCATGCAAGGCCGAGGGGGAGCTGGGCACGAGTGGGTGGACGGAGTACCCGTGAGTTCAGAAGGGGCATCTCCCTCAAGGGAGTCCCCGGCCAAGGAAATTGGGCACAGAGTTACGAATGCAGCATCATCTCTCTATGTTTGCCCCTAGAGGAAGAAAGTGGCGCAATGGCAAATTTGTGAGAAGCTGTGGAATGCAGAGCAAATAACACTGACTATGGTTTTAGGAGACCTGGATTCAATCCCTTCGTGGCCATTCTTTCCATAAGCTTGGGCCAGTCACCTCCCCCCACTGGACCTCTGACTTTTTTTATAAAATGAGGGGGTTGGACTGTGTGATTGCTAAAGCCCCCTGTGGCTCTGTGGGATTAAGTACTAACCAGATTAAAGGTAAATATAGATATAGATATAGATAATGCATTCCCATTCTTTTTCTCTTCTTTCTTTTTTTTGAGGCACAAAAGGACTACGAAGCCGGAGTCCCTAAGTCTAGAGCAGCAGCTCTCAGGCACAGCGCTCTTACCCCGCAGCGGACTGTCTGGACAGGGAGGGAATTGCTGCTGGCATCTGGTGCCCAGGGGCCCAGGTGCGGCTGCTGAGCTGTTACAGCGCACAAGACAGCCCCCACGGCAGAGAGCGATGTGGTGGGACGCGTCCGGAGTGCTGAGCTTGCGAACCTGCTGTAGACGAAGGCACGGGTTTACACAGCATATTTAATTCAGTAGTCCTTTGGGTGGCTGCGGCGTACCCTTCCTTCTTCCTGAATGTTGTTCATTTTCTCTGCCACAACCCATTAAATATTTTGCCCTTTAACATTATATTTATAATTTTTTTCTTCAGAGAAAATATTTCTTTTTCTGATCTGGCTTTTCTCTAATTCTGAACACTATTGATCTTCCTAATTTCTCTCCCGTTTCCCACACACACACCCTACTACCTGCCACGGATCGTGCATCCCTCTTTGGCCCTTTCCTTCTGCCTCCTTCTCTGTCCTTCCCCACTGGGCTCCTTCTGCCCCACAGTTCACACTGTCAAACTGCAGCAGGGCAAAGAGAAGTCCTCGCGGCAGGACAGGATCGTTCTGTGTCTTCCGTGATGTCTGCATTGATCATGGAAGGACTTGCCAGCATTGGGGCCCCCTTCACCTTGGTGCCCATGTGAGCAGAACACGGTGTTTGAGTGAGGGCTGGTGAGGAAGGTGGTTAAAACAAATATTCAGGGAGAACGTGTCCAAGAGAAGCTGGAGGGCTTCCCTGTTACAGCAACCACGAGGGTCTAGATTTTCCCCAGTGGTTCCTGCATTTCATGTTAACTATTTTTTTCTATACCATTTTTATGAGACTTTTTAATAAATACATTTATAGGGCTAACCAAAAAATTTTGTCATAACATGTATTCCCACTTTTGGTTTGAAAATACGGTCTCTCTGCCCCCTGGATAAGGTTGGCATCTCTGGGAAAGAGGTGGCTGGATAAAAAAGCTCATGGCTTGAAGGTGGGAAAGGAAAAGAAACTGGAAAACGAATCCACTTATCCCAGAACTGCATCGTGGCTCACTGGCATGGTATTTAGTCTAGAAACGTGCGCAGAACGCGCCCCAGGGCCCCCTAGCTATGCGGGGGCATCTGCTCGCACTCCTCGTGACCCACTTCCCTGCTTCAGAATGTCTTTCTTTGGTTTTTCTCCAGCGACAGTTGAGCAAAAACATCAAGTTTGGGCGGCCACCACCCAGTGCCATTCCCATGAAGAAGGCAGACAGTGGTGAGGCCAGCTTAGAAGAGGATCTGCTCCTGACCAGTCCCATGGAGATTGTGACTCACGAGGACGTCCCCCTCTCAGACACCGAGCACAAAGTAAGGCTCCTCCAGGGAGTGACCTGGTTGCTGATAAGCGAGGGGAGGATGCTGGGCAGTGGCCAGGGCATCCAGAGACTCTGGGCTCTGCGGAGCAGGGAATGTGTGAGAGAAGCTTTTCTGCTGAGCAACCCGGGGCTAGAGGGCACCCCGTGGTCTGCAGCGAGGCACACTTCGGGGGGCAGCTGGGGGCGGTGAAGGGGAGACATGGCCTTCGCGGTCGCTCCTCACAGCATCTTCCACTTACTCTTCAAGACTCCGAGGGGCCCACCTTTTCCAGGAAGCCTTAGCCGGCCTTACCCCCTCTCGGGGCTGTCTCCCGTGTCTTTGCTGGGCATCCTTCGTGCTTCTCACATGCCTGTACTCATCCGTGTCCATGTAATTGTGCTCTCTCCGTCTCTAAATGTGGAGTTCCTTGAGGACAGACTGGAGTCTCCACATCTCTGTCACCCCAGGACTCAGCTAGTGCTTACGTAGTAGCACTGAGTGATTACTCGTCAGATTAGACTAATTTAAAGGGAGATGAGAAAAGAAAGAAGTAGGTCCTTCACGAGGCAGAATGTATCAAACACGCTATCTTGAAGTCTACTTAATGAGGAAAGAAAGTCATATTGGTCTAGCATTGTCCGATCTGAATCTGGTCTTTTGACACTTGGAAAGAAACACCGTGACCCAGAATCAGAGTCCATCCAGCAGCGGGAGGGACATCCTTGGGCCTCCAGTGGGGAAGGAGGGCAGGCACCCAGCAGCTGGAGCAGGGAGCCCTCGAGCTGAGCCACCAAGTCATCCAGTCTCAACAGAAAGCATTTTCTGTGCCTACCCAGGCACCTGAAATTACACGGCTGTTTATTAAAATGGACGTCCCCCCGAAGTCATGCCTGTCATCAGCTAATACATCATCAGGGCGGGAAGAAAGAGAAGTGATTTGTAGGGCAAAGTGAGGAAGGAAAGAACAGGCCATTCCCCCGCTGTTGCCCACTTCTGCCTCTGGCCCTCCTGACTCCTGGGTCCCAGACAGGTGGGCAGCGGGGACTGCGGTGGGTAAGTAGGCGAGGCGCAGCGCCCCCACCAGGTCCAACCTGTCCAGCGCTAGGCGGCAGCGATGGCCATCAGCCTTCATGCAGGGATTTTCCAAGGACTGAAGCAAATGTCCTCACTGTTACTGAGGATCTAAGTGCCAGAGACTGTGGCCCGAGGAAGGACAAGGCTCAGTCCTTCTGCAGGGGCTGCCTCCATGTAGCTTATGTTCTGATGACAGGAGAGTCACATGGCAAGTCAACAGATACGTATATAAACGTAATAACTCTGGATCAAGAAAAAGTACTGCACAGAAGGTAAAACAGAGTGATGGAAAAGTGAGTAACATGGTGGGTGAGGAGCTGCTCTCTAGGCAAGGAGGTCAGAGCAACCAGAGCAGACCTGGGGATGGGGCCACGTTCTCCGCAGAGGGAAGAACAAGCACAGAGGCCCAGAGATGGGGCTGGGAGTGTCCCAAAAGAAAGCAGGTCCGTGTGGCCCACCAGACCCTGGAGGGGGGCAAAGGGAGGATAGAGCAAGGTATAGAGGCCAGATTGTACAAACTACAGGAAAAGGGGGCTTCTCATTCTGGGAGTAGTATTTGATTTGTGTTTTCTTCTTTTTTTTCTTTAAATTTTATTTTTATTTGAGGGAGAGCAAGAGAACATGAGCAGTGGGAGAGAGGCAGAGGGAGGAGAAGGAGAGAATCCCAAGCAGGCTCCATGGTCAGCTCAGCAGAGTCTGAGGCAGGGCTCGATCCCAGGACTGTGAGATCATGACCTGAACCAAAACCAAGAGTCAGACGTCCAACCGACAGAGCCACCCAGGCACCCGATCTGTATTTTCTAAAGATGCTTCTAAGTGTGGTGCTGACATTATTGCTCTGGAACGGACAATAACCGATAACTCCTGTTTTTAACTGTGGGCCACATTAAGGCAGAAGGTACAGCGGGGCCATCAGAAAGGTGCAGGCCACGTGGTGTGGGCATTCCCAGGGCAGAGGAGCAACTGGGCTGGGGGTCTTCAGCCTTTTTCTTCTTCCTCTGTCCTAACGGTTTTTGTCTCCTCTGCTCATCCATCTCCTCAGCCCAGCCCTTTGCACGCAGCATTGGTAGGGCCTTTCCTTCTCACCGAGAAGAGGTCTAGCATAGAGGGGAGATGGCCAGCGGGTGAAGGGGGCAAAGGCAGCGAGCACAGCCTGAAGCTCTGAGGTCGGAGGCCAGGTGTGTGACACAGCCCTGCTTCCCAGGTGGGGTGGCTGGAGGGTGGCGCCTGGTCTCAGCCACAGCAGAGACTGAGGTTGGAGACTGCCCAGATAGAGATGTGCTGGACTCAGGAAAAGAAGCAAGTGTACGCTCCGTGCTGGGAGTCCTCATCTGAACATTAGCAAAGTCCCCACCTTGACTCCCACCGGCTCTCTGCGGGCGGCGAGTCTGGTTATCTGCCCGGAACTTCCTGTTCCGGCGTCTGACTTGAGCGCTCTCTTTACTGTTCCAGCCCAGTGACCCTCCAAGTTCTCAGAGTCCTCTGAATCTGCCTGGAGCCAGAAGTGAGATGGAAGACAAGGTAGTATGATTTGAACTTCAGTTTTTAGTTTCTTTACTTCAGCTTCCATTTTGGACCCTTTTTTCCCAATCTACCGTATCATTTTTCCATTCATAAATGCCACCTACACCCATTACCTTCAGTTCCTTCAGAACGTTACCAGTGGTAGATGTTAGAGCGTCCGTTTCCACGGCTTCCTAAATGTGCCAGGTCCTTCAAGACCCTGAGAAGCCATTGGAAAAGGCATTCCAGAACACCTGAAGGTACACAGGTCTGTAAGGAAGAGTTTCTATTTAGAGATGCAAAAACAAAACAAAACAAAAAACCTCAGCATTTCTCTGCTTGTATGTATTTTTGTTTTTTAACTTTTCTGTGTTCAGTTGAAACCTGGGACCGTGCCCTGCCCGCAGGAGTCTCGGGGACCCTTAGAGGCCAGTCCGCTAGCCAGAGCAGTTGTCTGCACAGGCTCCAGGCTTCCTCCCGGGGCCGGTACAGTGAGCAGTGTGTCCGAGTCTTCTGAAGGGGGATGGCCGCAGACTGCCACCGCCCAGACAATGAAGCAGCCCAGCCGGAACAATCTAGAAATGCAAACTTGCATTTAAATCTCAGCTGCTGGTACTTCTCTGTGCCTTCAGTCTGTCCCATTTGGCTGGAATGCTTTTTATTCATCCATCTCTTAGGGGATGGAAATAATGTTTGATTCATCTCTTCAACAAGAGTTCAGAATGTGATACCTATTCTAAAGATAACCATAAAGAAATAATAGCTAGGAGCCCAAAGGCTGGAATTATTTTTCCTTACTTCTGTGTTTCTTATCATAAGTTATTATTTACTGAGCATCCATTTTGCTCTTGGAGCTGGCTTGGTCCTTTATCTTTAGCGCACGAATATGGAAGGTAATCGCAAAAAACGAAGCTGTGCGCTAAGCCCCACGGGCTCTGCATTGCTAGCATGAATGCGGCCCACCGGCCCGGCCTCCGCTCCTGCCCCGCCGGTGCCTGGGAGCGGCCGGCCCCGCAGGGAGGGCCGAGAGCGCCCTCTGCTGCGCGCTGGCGCCGTGCAGCTGGGAGCCCTCCCCTTGCCGCCCGCCTGTCTGGCCTGTACGTTCTCAGGAGTTGCAGGTGTGGCTTCTCCTCCCATTCAGTGAGTGCAGGCCGAGCTGGATCTCTCTGACCTGCCTAGATGCGTACAGTTTGTCCGGGTGGTGGTTTCTGAGTGCGCCCATCTGCATTCCGGTGCTGCTGGTCACCCTGAGGGGCCCCCCCGGGGTGGTACATTTCCCCCCAGGGCCTCGCCCTCTCATGGGCTTGGTGCACGCAACTCAGTGCTCCGTGGCCTTGGAGTGATTGTGCTAGAACATTTTGGTGGGTACCAATTTCATGCCCTAAGTACGGACGATCTAGTTTGTTGCGGTTCCTTTATTCCTCCTAAAAAATATTTACTGAGCACTTGCCAAATGGTGGTCATAAAGGGGACTGAAAAGAGAAAAAAGACACATTCCCTGCCTCAGAGGGACTAAGGTAGAAGCTGAGGGATGTTTGCAGGTGTCTCAGGTCATGTCTTAAATGACAGTCATTAGCACAGAGTTGAGCTGGTCCAGGGCTCAGCAAACTATGATTTACTTCAGGCTTGGTGGCCATAGAGTCCAACCAGGACACTCCCCCTTGTTGTGCTCTTCCTTTGCAGCCCAAACACAGCCAAAGACAATGGGCAATGGGCGTGGTTGTGTGCCCGCAAAACTTTATGTGCCAAATTAAGCTATGTGCAGGATTGGGCCCCCTGGCTATGTTTTGTTACCCCCCATCTACTCTAACCTCCCCCTTCCCCATATTATTCAAAGTAGGAAAATTAGTCTGTGAAAGGTTAAATGACCTTTATGAGTTAATGCAAATAACACTGGCAGAACAAATCGTGCTCCCCTCACGGTCCCAGTGAGCGCCACCTGCTCGAAGCCATCCCCGGGGCCGGGCTGGGCCAGGTGCTGCCTCCAGCAAGGGCTGTGGCTCTGATGGGGACCATGTGGTTTCATCTCCATACAGGTGGCTCCTATTAAACCATCTCGGCCAAAAAGGCACTTGTCTTCTGCTGGAACCATCGAAAGTGTCAACCTAGACGCCATCCCCCTAGCCATCGCTCGCCTGGACAACAGTGCCGCCAAGCACAAGCTGTCCGTAAAGCCAAAAAACCAGAGGGTGTCCAAGAAGCACCGGCGACTTGCCAGGGTATGAGAGGCCCATCCTGGCTGACCAGACAGCTGCCCGTGCTTGCTGGCCGCTGATTCTACCCTGTAGGGCGGTGCCATGGGGGCCAGTAGAAGGAACTAGGTCTCTCTCATCAGGGACCTGGTGAGTTACAGTGAACCAGGGCAAAGCAGGCCCGTTTACTTTCCATCGCCCTTTCTAACATGCCTGCCTGGGGGCTGGTGGGCCCCAAAACAAGAGGCTGTCATTTGAGGGCCCCCAGGCCCTCTGTGTTGGCTTTGCCCCTGCCATGTGACCCAGCTCCCCTGCCACAGCTCAGCCAGAGGGTCTTTGGTTTGACTAGGGTGGCCTTTGAGGTCACAGGTTTCAGGGCACACGACGTGCAAAGCTCATTTTTTCTCATCTTTCTCATGCTGGACTATTGGTTCTCCTGTGATTCATTTGTATTCAGCAAAAGGAACTTGAGAATGACCAACAAAGGGGCCAGAAGTCAACACGAAGGGATGTGTTTCCCTCCACCCGTGCTGTTTATTCCCAGTGTTCTGGCCTGGGTTTACCGAGCTCTATACTTAGGAACAACTGCCCCTTCTTTTGAGATTAAGAGGGCCACGGGCATTGTGAATAGGGTGGGTAATGGTTGCCTGTTTGAAAGGAAAAGGCTAATTCTTTCTTTCCTTACCAATGTTAGGATGGACCAAATGAACATGGTGGCCTTCCCTATCAGCTCTCGCCGGACCAGAACGGACACTCGGGAGAAGACAAGCCAGTCTGGCATGAAGAAGAGCCAGACCTGCTGGACTCTGAAGAAGAGAAGAGATGCCAAGAGGAATACTGGCTGGAACTTGAGGCCAAGTGCAAACGGCAGAAGGCCGAGGCAGCAGAGAGGAGACGTCTGGAAGAGCAGAGACTCCATGCCCTGGAGAGGAGGCTCTGGGAGGAGAACAGAAAGCAGGAACTCTTGGAGGAGAAAGGAGAAGACGAGGAGGGAGAGGGGGCAGAACTACAGCTGGAGGCAGAAGAGAGGCAGCGCCAAGAGGAGAGGCAGAGACTGGAAGAGCAAGGTGGCCAAGGGCGGAGGGATCAGGTGGACGGAAGGCACCTGGAGGCCCCAGAGCAGCTGCGCCTCCAGTGCCTTGCTCAGCAGGAAGAGCAGGTGGTGTGGAGCGGCATGGAGGCTGAGACCCAGCAGCAGCTGCAGGAGGAGAGGCAGCTGAGGGAGCTCAGGAGGCAGGAGGAGCTGGAGGAGCAGCAGAGGCTCGAAGCCGAGAAGCAGCGACAGCGGGAGGAGGAGCAGCGGGAAAGGGAGGAGCAGCGGCGGTGGGAGGAGGAGCAGCAGGAAAGGGAGGTGCAGCGGCAGCTGGAAGAGGAGCAGCAGTGGCAAAGGGAGGAGCAGCTGCGTCTGGAAGAGGAGCAGCGGCGGGAGGAAGAGCAGCGGCAGCTAGAAGAGGAGCAGCGACAGCTAGAAGAGGAACAGCGGCGGCCGGAGGAGGAGGAGGAGCAGCGAGAACGGGAGGAGAAGCGGCTGGAGGCAGAGGCAGCTGCCAGGAGGAGGGCAGAGCTGGGAAAGCGGGAGCAAGTGGAGGCCCTGAGGAGGCCGGAAGGGGAGCATCGGGAAGCCGGGAGAGTGCACGATGAGAAGTGGCAGCAGCTGGACGAAAAAAGGGGCCTGAGGAGTCCAAAGATGGACTTTGCAGAGAAACCCCGGAAACGAGAGCACCTGCTGCCCGAGAAGCAAAGCGAAAGCTCCGAGGAATCTAAGATTGGCGAGAAGCAGAGTCAGGAGGCCGCGCCAGCAGGAGAGCAGCAGGGACAGCGCGGGGACGGTCTGGAGCCTGACCGTCGTGCGCGTCAGGAAGAGAGACCAGAAACTAGCGCGCAGCCTCCCCAGAAACAAGAGGCGCAAGTGGAAGAGACTCCCGGGGAGAAGAAGGAAGCCGCTGCTCCAGAAAAAGACAGAAAGGGGGAGGAGCTCCGGTGGCAGGAAGTGGACGAGAGGCAGAGCATGCCAAGGCCCTACACTTTCCAGGTGTCATCGGGAGGGAAACAGATTCTCTTCCCCAAAGTCAATTTGAGCCCGGTGACACCCGCGAGAGATGCGGGACTTGCCTCTGCTCCCCACACGCCGAAGACCCCGCGAGCCGGCGCGACCTCCCACGCCCTGCCCTCCTCCCTGAGTGTCCCCCACACAGCCATTCTGGTCACGGGAGCGCAGCTCTGCGGCCCGGCGGTCAACCTGAGCCAGATCAAGGACACGGCATGCAAGTCCCTCCTGGGCTTGTCGGAAGAAAAGAAGCACGTTGACGTCCCTGCCCTGGAGAACCCTCCCCGAGCGCCTGTCGACCCCCGGGCAGGCAGCGGGAAGGTCAGGGCCGCCCAGGAGTCTCCGAGCAGTGCGGCCGCCCTCGCCGAATGGGCGTCCATTCGGTCCAGGATCCTGAAGAACGCGGAGGGCGAGCAGCCTCGGCCCGGTGACGAGCACCCTCCCCGGGCCCGCAGTGATTCCCGCGGGAACCTCCGGAGGACCCCCCCAGTAAATGCCAAGTTCTCTATTATGCCCGCTTGGCAGAAATTCTCTGACGGTGGCACCGAGACCTCCAAACAGAACACAGAAGCGGAGAGCATGAGAAAAAGACCCTCGCTGGGACCCGGGGCGCCCCAGTCCCTGGCTACTAACGAGCTCCCCAAGGGTGCAGAGAAACCAGGGCCAGCAGACACCACGGAGGGGTGCAAATTTGCCAAAGACCTCCCGTCTTTCCTTGTCCCCAGCCCTGCTTACCCGCCGCAGAAGGCAGTGGCCCATGCGGAGCCCGGGGCCACTTCGGACGCTGAGACCAGCAGCGGGAGAGGGAAGCCAGACCCCTCGATGCCCGGCCAGGAGGAAAAAGCCTCACCGTTTGGCATAAAACTGAGAAGGACCAACTACTCCTTGCGCTTCCACTGCGACCAGCAGACGGAACAGAAGAAGAAGAAGAGGCACAGCAGCACGGGGGACAGCGCGGACGGCGGCCCCCCGGCCCCCGGGGGCACCAGGGGAGAGAAGGAGCCCGAAGCCGCGGCCGCCAAGCCGGGCCCGTCCCTGCCCCCTGAGAGGAAGCCCGGCCTGTCCGCCTGGAAGGACTCGGCCGGAAGGGCCCCCCCTTCTCCCGCCGCCGCCCCGGGGCCCCCACCGGCCGCGGAGCAGGACCGCGCGGCCCACAGAACGCCGCTGGCACCGAAGCCCGCGCTGGCCCCCAAGCCTGCGGGTCAGACGCCGCCCCCGTCGCCGCTCTCCAAGCTGAGCAGGCCCTACCTGGTGGAGCTGCTGGCCCGCCGGGCGGGGAGGCCGGACCCGGAGCCCGGCGAGCCGGCCAGGGAGCCCCAGCAGAGCAGGGAGCCCCGGCCGCCGTCGCCGCCGCCGCCCCCGGAGCCGAGGAGGGCGCCGCCGAGGGACGAGCAGGAGGCAGTGGAGCCCGAGCGCAGACCCGCTTCCCCGGCTCCGCCGGCCCCCCGGCCCGAGAAGCCCTGCCCGACCCCCGAGCCCGGGAGGAGAGGTAGGTGGCGGTCGGGGGCATCTCGGCCTCGCTCCGGTGCCGCGCGTGGGGCCCAGCCGGAGCCGGGGCGGCCGCTCGACGGTCCCCACCCAGCGCGTCGCTTCCTCCGCTGCCCAGGGCCGGCGACGTGACCGACGGGCGGGCCGCTGCTGCCGCCCGGACCGACACGCGGGGGGTCGGCCGTGGACACGTGAGGCCGGCCTGATTAGCGTGTGTCCTTCATCCTCCGCGGGGCCCGTGCGGGGCTGGTCCGAACGGGTTCCCCGGAGGAGGCTGCGTCCTCTGGGCAGCTGCGGGCTCCGGCGGGAGGGGACGGACTTGCGGCCGCAGCGTCGCCCGAGGCGCTTCTGGGTGCACCTGCCGCTCCCCGGCAGTTTGGGCCAAACGCGCTGCCGCGGGACCCCCTCCGCCCGGCAGCCTGGCTCTTGAGGCCTCCTGCTAGGACCTGCAGAGCAGCTGCCGTCCCTACTGTTTCTCCAGAGTGGCCTTGGGCCCCTGAGAACTTCATAGGATACTTTCTTTTTTGTTTTGTACGGT
Organism: Lutra lutra; assembly: GCF_902655055.1. NCBI lineage: Eukaryota > Metazoa > Chordata > Mammalia > Carnivora > Mustelidae > Lutra > Lutra lutra. The sequence goes on from NC_062279.1 coordinate 187,046,334, forward strand.
TGGAGGTAACGTTCAGAAAGATAGTCCAGAAGTTCTGTTTCTCAGAGAAATTCTCCCCTGAGGTTTATTAGGAAACCCGTAGGCCTTCTCTTTTGTTGGACTGTTTAGGTGGAGAGTGATTTTTGCAGAGAAAAGAGCTGTTTGCCCAGCAGCATTGGTATGGTGACCTGCCTTACGGAAGGAAGGTCTCATTGTCCTTTTTAACCAAGCCTTAGACGGCAGGTAGATCCAGCAGTCTCCAGACCATTTCTCCCTAATTTCTGTTTGTCCTGCTGATGAGAAGCCCAATCTCAGTTTTTTCTTGGTGTTTCTGTTTTTCCTTCTGTGCTGGGCCCTGGGGGGTCACCATGGTAGTCCCACAAGCGGCTAAGAGCTGTCCCGTAGTTCCCCATAGCCTCGCGGGACTCGCACTGGCAGCCCCCACCTTGGCCTTCAGAGCTAGGTGTTTGAGGGGCCCTAGCTCTTAGAAGTCTGAAAAGTTGGGGTACCAGATGTGGAGCCCAAAACCCTTTGCTCCCCAAGGAGAAGATAGGAGTTGTGAGTTCTCTCCCAGTTGTGGGTTCATGGTGAGCTTGTGTTCCAGCTTCTCCAGCCTCCTTCCACATGGGGTTTTTCTCGTTCACCCAACGTGTAGGAGTTTTTGGATTTCTTTTAAACTGTTGCATATGTAGCTGTATATTGGGTGTGTCCATGCGAGGAGGGGAGTTCGGGATCCTTCTATGTTGCCGTCTTAACTGGAGCCCCATTTTCGGTTTTGACATTAGCTTTTGTGTCATTAGCTCTTATGATCTCCCTCTCAAAGTCAAAGTCCCTCTCACTGTCTGGGGGACTCTATCACTCTCCTTAGCTTCTCCCCAGAGAAATAACAGTTGTGCTTCTTTCTCATAGAGAAGTCCCTTTATTGTAATTTTCTACCAAAAACCATTACTGCCCCTGTTTTCTTACCCAGGATCCAGATTCTGGGCTGTCAGGCTCTGCTAACTGAATTTTTCTTTATTTGCTAGAAAAGAAGCAAGGTCCTCATGCCCTGGGGGTACCATCTAAAGACCACTGAGGTTTTCCCACCCCATACTAGGCCAGGCCGAGGGTGTGTTGGACTGAACGCCCTCATCAGAATAAAAATGTTAAAGCCTGGATCTCCAATTTCCTTTGTTAATTGTGTGCCTGTAGTGCTGTCATTAGCTAAAACCCCTGGAGCTCCCGTGCATTTAGGGTGAAGTTCACTGAAACAAAGGGGACCTAAATCTGTTGCAAATCATGGTGCTTCCTTTTATTTTCTTTGGCCAGCTGCTTGACAGCTCTGGCTTTGTCATAAAGCAGAGGGCAAAGAGCTTGTCAGCTCTGCTAGGTTCTTGTGTTTGTATTAATAGCAGTTCGCTAAAAGCAAAGGAGTGAGGAGAGCCGACAAGGGACAGCGTTAGTAGTTCTCCCCCCTCCCTGCACTTGGTGCTTCCACCTTCGGCAGCGGGGGGGGGGGGGGGGGGGGGGGGGGGGGGGAGGGGGGGGCTGTCAATACACTGTTTGTTCTAGGTGGCCTTCTGGAATATGGCCTGAGTGAGGATGTCTGTGCCAGTCTAAATACTAAATATTAGAAAAGCTTAATTTCATTTTTCTTTTTAATTTAAACATACTCAGAAATTCTGACCTTTTCTTCCTAACTTAGCCCCAGTGAATGGCCGGACACATTCCCTAGGGCACACACACCCTTTATTTTGTAGGCCACTGGTGTAAAAGAGACTTCCATCCCCAAGGCTGAGGCCAGTGAGAACCAATCCATAGGCTGAGCCACTGGGAGGGCTTTGACTCTGAATCTGCCCCGGTGGGAATGAAAATAACAAAGGTAATCCCCCCGTTTGTCCTCTAGAGGTCATCTTATTCTGAACTTTCCACCTCCCTATGGTGTGTGGAACCCATAATAAGTGGCCCTTTCTCCAAGAACTTACTGCCTTCAGGAGCTGTGGTTCAAACCCTGTAAGGCCGGGATGGACTTCCTTGTGTCCCCAGAACCCGAAGGAGGGCATCTGAATGGCCTGTGGCTCCCCTCGTGCACTGAGTTCAGAATGAGAAAGAATAGGTTTAAACAAATGTTTTACCCTGGCTGCTTCTTCCCCCAACTCTGATTTTTCCATGACCTTGTGGTAGCTGTCGGGGCCAGTCCGAAGTCGGTGATCTAGAACTTTACTTCAGGATATGAGAGTCAGTGCCATTGTATGTTGAAGGCCTTTGGGCGGCCTTGGCTGAAATTCACAGGAGCCCCATTTTACCTTCCTCAGATGTTTTCTGTTTATTGATCCCCAGCTATAGTCCGGACCTGTTAGGCCCTTTCTCATACTGTATTAGAGCCTTTTTAAAGTCCGGTCATAACTCCAGAAAGTGCTATTCAAGCCACAGTTCTAAGGAAATAAAAATCTGGCTAGTGATTTACCTTTTCAAATAAAAAAAATAGGCAATTATACTTTAAAGGTATTTTGACCCTTGTGATAAAACACCTGTCGAACTGTTGTCAGGAAACTGGCCAGTGGTTTTAATGACCTTCAGATGGAATGTTTAGTGTAGGAATCCCTTTACATAATTGCTTTAAATAGAAACCATTTGGATCTTGCCAGTTTGGTTTTCAGACATTTTACAAACAATAATGTTACACGGCCCTTGAGTAAAAAACCCAAAATTTATTAAATTAGTCCCCATGTATCTAGAGCGTCTCAGTTAAGCATAATGCTTAAAGTGGTGAATGCACTTGACCCTTGAACATCATGGGGGTTAGGGGGCGCCAACTTCCTGCACAGTTGAAATCGTGTATAACGGCTGACTTCCCCAAAACTTAACTATTAATAGCCTACAGCTGACTGGAAGCTTTACTAATAATGTAATCAGTTGATTAACTCATATTTTGTACATTACTGTAATTATACGATAAAGTAAGCTGGAGAAAAGAAAATGTTATTAAGAAAAAGATAAGAAAGATAATACATTTACAGTACTGTGCTGTATTTATAAAAAAAAATCCACATAGAAGTAGACTTGCACAGGTCAAACCCCTGTTGTTCAAAGGTCAACTGTATTTAATTTTTTTGGTTAACTAAAGATTAATAAAAAATACCTTTCAGGGATTTTGTTTTTTAAATACTTCCGAAGTATGCCAGTTTTCTTCACTGTGTTAGATCATACCTGAATCTTTATTTGATGATTAGGGATAGTGTAACCACCAAGACTCACTGTATTAGGAATTCTCTTTGTGCAGTGTTATAGATCTAAAAGGTACAGAAAAGCAGAATCTGCCCCTTTTTTGTGCTTGAATTCCTAAGTTGATTTTCTTTGGTTCTTCTCATATAAAGTCGAGTTGCCTGAGAGCCCTGTTTGGTAAGGTTCTAGATCATCAAACTGTGAACTTCTAGTAGATTTCAAAAGAGCAGGACTATAGTGGGCCCTTTTCCTTTGAGATAGTAAAGGATTCAGTAACAGAATGATTATCTCTAAAAAGGCATAATTTTTACTTGAGGGAAAAGAAGGGGATGATTCTCAAAAACCGAACAGGTCATGCCAAGCCCTGTTCTGAATGTTCTGATGCCCACGATCTCTTCATTTCTGGCCAGCCTGAGGAGGTATGCGTCATTATCATCTCTACTTAGGGATTAGAAGACCTTAGGGAGGTTCAAATAACTTTAGTTTGACATGAGGTCAGACCCAGGGCTGCTCAGTTTAAAAGCCTAATTACTCAACCTCCGCTGCCCATCTCCTGCGGAACGCGTTTGCCCGGGTCACACGGGGGAGGCCGTCAGCCATAAGAAAAGCACAGACTGGAAATCAGAAGTCCTAGGTTCAAACTTCAGCCTGGGCGCTAACGGCGGCGTGACCTCGAGCATGACCCTGGCTTGCTGTACGCTTACACTCCAGTCTGTCAGGGGAGAGCACTGGACCAAAATCACAGTTTCCTCCAGCAGCCGCACCAGGTAGAACAGCCTCCCTTGTATCTCTCCCATCCTTTGGGGTTCCACATTGGATGTTTGGAGAGGGGTTGAAAAGCAATAAATAAGAACAATAAATCAAATAACAGCCTGGGTCCCCTGTAGGCCTGAGATTTTTCTGACACTGGAGATCTTATTTTTACTTCCATTTTGAGGGAAAGAAAATGCTTCTGTGTTTCTGTTGATCAAAGATGTTACCTCCCCATGCAGAGAAGTCTCTGAGGCATCCATACAGAGTTCATTTCAGGAAAGGCTGTTGAGTATTTCATGTCATAAGCTGTAGGGGGTGCGGGATCCAGAGAAGTGAGCAGTCTCACCACGAACCTGCTTTCCACCTTTCCCGGTTCTGATCACAGTTCCGTGGGTGGCAGGGGCGGGGTGGGGGCTCGGCGTGCTGGGAGGGCAGGTCTCCAAACCACCAGACGATCCTCAGACACGTTTCAGCTCAGGTCCGACACTCTCTACCTAGAGATAGCATGAGGCCCCACCGGTTAAGGGCTCAGTCCCACAGGACTGTCCCCACTTTAGATGCCATTTCCAAGGCCAGGCCATCACCTGTGCTTCCGATCCACTTTGAAATCAGAGATTCTCATGACCCACTCCTTGAGTTCAGTTAATTTTCTTCAGTAGCTCACAGAACTCAGAAACATCTTGCTTTCTAGATGACCATTTTATTACAAAAGGCTATAATTCAGGAACAGCCAGATGGAAATGATACAGAAGGGCAAGCTATGGGGAATGGTATGGAGCGTCTCTGCTCCGAGAGCACACCGCTCCCTTCAAATCTCTTCGTGTTCACCAAGCAGAAACTCCCTGAATGCCCTCCTTCTGGAATTTTATGGAGGCTTCATTACATGGGCGTGAGTGATTAAATCCTCAGTCATTGGCAACTGAACTGTCTCTAGTCCCTCTCCCCTCCTGCAGATTGGGGGGGTGGGAACAAAAGATCCAGCCTCTCTAGTCATGTGGTTAGCTCTTCTGGCAACCAGCCCCATCCTTAGTGTTGCTCCCAGAGTCATCTCTTTAATGGAATAAGAGACACCTTATGCTCTCATTGCTTAGGAAATTCCAAGGGTTTTAGGAGCTCTGAGCTCTAGAAATGGGCACAAAGGCCAAATACATATTTCTTTTTAAGAAAAATTTTTTAAAGTTTAATCTCTGCACCCAGTGTGGGGCTTGAACTCATGATTCAGAGATCAAGAGCCACATGCTGTACCAACTGAGCCAGCCAGGTGCCCCCAAGTACATATTCTAAATCACAGTATTGGGGCACCTGGGTGGCTCTGTCAATGAAGCATCTGCCTTGGGCTCAGGTCATGATCCCAGGGTTCCGGAGTCAAGCCCCGCATCGCATTGGGCTTCCTGCTCAGGGAGTCGGCTTCTGTCTCTCGCCTTGCTCGAGCTCTCTCGCTCACTCTCGCAAATGAATAAATCTTTAAAAGATAAATCACAATATCTCAGTCTCTCTTTCCGCAGAAAAGCCGGTTCTTCAGAGCAGGCACTCTCTGGATGGCTCCAAAGTCGCGGAGAAGGCGGACACCACGCAGCCGCTGTGGATAACGTTGGCGCTGCAGAAGCAGAAGGGCTTTCGGGAGCAGCAGGCGACGCGGGAGGAGAAGAAGCAAGCCCGGGAGGCCAAGCAGGCAGAAAAGCTCTCCAGAGAGAACGTGAGTGTCCGTCTGCAGCTTTCACTTTGCCATCCCTGGGTTTGGCTCTCTTTCAGGTTGCCAGGCTTATGGGAAAGAGAAAAGCCAGAGCGGAAACAAATCGGCTGCGTGGCGGAGAGCACCTGGGCCAGAGCAGAAACCGAGCCCCGCTCATCGGGGGCGGTGGCTCCGGGGTTGACTGTGGTTTCCTCGTGCTCTTCCGTTACCTGGACTCGGTAGGATTCCCGGAGGAGCAGGGACCCGGGCCCGCAGTCACACGAGAACTAGGAGCGGGATCGCGCTTGAGCAGGGACTTGGGAGGAAGATCAGGAGTCTTGTCTGCAGCCCCAATTTGTGGGGCCGCTCGATGGGCCTCTGCAAAGTGGCTTCTGTTGGAGCTGAGCTGCTCCGCGGTTGGGCCTCGCGGCCCGAGCTGCTCCCAGGGGCGGTGCGGCTGCCCCTCGACGGGCAGGGGTTGCGGGCTGGCGGGCAGAAGGCCCCGTGGCCTTGCACGGTCAGTCTTCCCGTGTCCCCAGGCTGACGAACCACGTGCCCGACTCTCCCCCAGGTCGGCGGCGGCCTGCAGCCCGGAGGCGGCGGCGGCAGGGCCGGGTCTCCGCACAAGGCCCGCGCCCCGCCGGAGGAGAAGCAGCCCGAGACGGCCGCGTCCAGGCTTGAGCGCAGGGAGCAGCTGAAAAAGGCCAACACGCTTCCTACATCTGTGACAGGTAGGGAGAGCAGGTCCCTGCCTGTGTCGCCGTGGTGACAGGCTTGTCTCAGAGCTGCTCTGTGTCCCTGAGAGCGAGCGCAAGTGCAGCCCGCGAGGCCCCGCAGGGCGCAGGCTGCCTCCCACCCACCGTCCTCTCCTCCCCTCGGAGCAGCGTCCGCTGAATCCCTCCAGGGCCTCCACCATGGCGTGTGCTGGTGCAGGGTTCTCTCACCCTTGGGGCAGCGGGGAGGCCTCGGATTTGTAGCATTTGACAGTTTTCACGGGGTAAACCCTCCCGCTGCGGCCACTTTCCGGCTCCCGGTGTGGTATCCGCTGGTCCCCCGAATTCCTGAATGTGACCGGGTCCTCGCCGCGCCCCGTGGCCTCTAGTCCCCGCGACGTGAGCTGCACCAACCTGCTCCTGCCGGGGAGACTGGAGACCCTAAGATCGTCTCAAGGAAGAGGCAAGGTTATAGCTGGATTTGGGGGAAAGGGTGAAGTTGAGGTACGATCAGTGGAGTGGGGTTTTGACAGGTTCAGGACAGAGCAAGAGTTGTCTATAAAGGGGCTGATTTCAACCCTGAGCTGAAAAGTGGACTCGGGTCCTGTTCCCAGGCAGAAGCTGGATGGTCTCCACTCACTGAAGGGATTTCAAAAAGTTTCTGGCCAGCATGACTTTAGAGGGCGAGGTTTTCCAGCTGAGTTGTTTATGAAACACTGCTGTTAATATATTCAGGACACATAAAAAGACATTTAAAAAAAAAATTCTTTATTCTGTTAAAGCGATCCTGTAACGTTTCAAACTATTTCCTTGTTACAAATCACTTGAAGGATGGAGAGGAGTTGGAACAAGCTTCCCCCCGGTTAGCAGAGCACCTGTTTTCCCTTCTGGGCAACCACCCAGAGACCCAGGCTGTTTTATGCCTCTGTCACCTGCTAGCTCAGGTTTGGAGACGTAAAGAGGTCCTGCCCTTGAAGCTCTATGTATTATTTTGGTGAAGAGAAAAAAAACAACTGTATTAGAAGAGCACTTTGGAGCATTGTAATTTCTCAGAAACTTCATGGATGTAATTTCATTTGATCTTACACCCAAGACCTGAGGGTTCTAACCATATGGGTTGTAAAAGGGATCATTCTTTCAAAATAAAATTCCAAAGTCGGGGATCACACCTTTCTCTGTGTGACTTCTGTGGAAGTGCCAGAGAGTTAATGCGGTTCAGAGCGGCTCTGCTCGATGAAGCAAACGTTTGTTCTGATTTATTTGTCTTTTCCATCAGTATTTCCTGACTTCTGTTCATGGGTAGGCCACTGCCACAGGCACTAAATAGGACTCAGAGATAAGCCCAGATCCCTCACCTTAAGAAGCCTTTAAGGTCAGGTGAAGAAAGAATTGTGAGACAAGCCTGGAAGTGGTCAGAGCTGGCAGGAGCAGGGGCCTGGGCGGGGGGCGGGGGGCAGCCCAGGCCTGCTTGGTGGAGAGGGTAACTTTTGATCTCACCAGTTAGATAAATTCAGGCTACTGGTTGGATGTTTTTCTTCATGGAACTGACCAGCCGGATAACTAGAATATAGCATTTCCCTTTTATTTCCTATCATGGAGGCATAGCTTCTGTGCATACAAATGAGGCTTCCAGAAACTCTGAGATTAAAAGCAGCTGCACCATAGTTCTGTAAGCAGTAGTTCTGATCACACTGCTTTCTTTCCCTAATCCTTCTCACTAAAGATGCCCAGTGTCTCACGGGGTCTCCATTCTGAGTCTTGTACTTCTGTCACCTCAGAACGTGGCTCTGACTTACGCTTATCCTTTTCCTTCAAAACGCAACGCAGTGGAGACCTCGGGTCCCGCGCCCCCCGCGCCGCTGGTGAAGGAAGCCACAAAGAGGTTCTCAACCCCGGATGCCGCCCCTGTGTCAACAGAACCAGCCTGGCTGGCTTTGGCCAAAAGGAAAGCCAAGGCCTGGAGCGACTGTCCGCAGATCATTAAGTAGAGTGACTTTCATCCACTCCTACCGCCAGCTCTTGGCTCCTCTCTTGCCCGTGTTATTTATTTTTTATAGGAGGTGAAGACGCCACACGAGGGAAAAGCAGCATGTGTTACAGGCTCTAAAATCATGTGCAGAAACTGTAAAGACTGTATTTGCACAATCCTAGGTCCTGGTGCCTGGGGCTCCTCCTTGTTCTCAAGAGAAAATTCCATCCGAGGGACCACGTGGAGCAGAATCTCCAAACTAAGATTTTGTCACAAGAGCCTACTAGGCCCCTTCCACACGTACACATGCACACACCATTTAGAACAGGACTTTTGCCAATCTTTTAAATGATTTTTTGGGTCTCCAACTTCTTTAATCTGGAACATTTACCCTACCATGTTTGGTGGTTTCTTTTCTTTTCTACAATCATGGTGAAAGAAAGGGTCATACAGACAGAAACAAGATGCCCGTTCTCCCGAGTGCATTGAGTACCTGGGAATCCTAACAGTCTGGCTGCCGTCTCTCCCCTTGTCTGCTTGTCTGACTTCCCTCCTCATCTGAAACCGTAACACAGTGAATCTCCTCACCCTTCCGCCGCACTGATGTCCCATAGGTCCTGTCATACTAGTGCTCTCCGTAAAGACGTGTTAAACATTTGGCCCATGTGGCTCCGAGGGAACATTTTTATTTAGGGTCATGAAGAAAGGAAGCGACAGATTGTCTTCCCAGCTCTGAGAATCTCCCCCAGTGCAGTGGTTAAGACGTCCAGGTCCGCCTCCTGCCTTCCGAATTAGAGCCTGTGAGTCTGGGCCGGGAAGGTCTATCAGACGAATTCTGACACATCCCAAAGGAGTACTGTGGGATACACTGCTTCCAGGGTAATCCAGCTTTTAAAACTCTGAAGGGGAGGCTCATTTTACCCACATAAGTGAGAGGAAAAATAAAAACCCCCCACGCCAGACTTCTACTATAAGATAGGAGAAGCTACTGGCATTGAAGGTCTCTGAATATCCCTTAGGTCTTTAGGGAGAATTTAACAGGAAGACAAGACTTGGAGCCTTTGTACTGAGGACTTCTGTGGAAGTTTCTTCACCATAGTCGAGTGCTTCATATTCAGAGTCAGATGTTCAACAGCATTTGCAATTTTGAGCATTCACCTTGGTACCTTTAAAAACCATCTCCAAGTCTTAAGTGGCCTTGCTGCTATCCACACACGTGGTCCAAAGAAGGGACGTGGCAGTTCAAAAGCATGAGGCATAGACCCACCAGCAAACCCACACATCGCCAACACGGACGTTACAGCGCACAGGGGTGGCACATTCTCCTTGGCTGAAACCGTACCCCACAGTAGAAGTACACCTCTCTCGCCCAGTGCATGGGGAACTGCATTCCTTTTTCCCCTCTTGCAAAAACACATTTTACCATTATTCATCATTTTACTCTACGTAGAGCTCATTTGACTGGCAACGTATCGTTGCTGTCACTCACTATATAGAAGGCATCTTCTTTCTGGAAACGATGGCTCAGCCCCATGGTTAGCAGTGGGCAGGTGTGGTCAAGTGGACAGTTGTACCCTTGCAAGTTGGCTTTATTGTTCTATAGACCGGACCTTCCATCTGTTAAGAATCAGTGTAACTAATTTTCTTTTATTCCTGTGGGAAGCAATTCATATCCCGCTGCATGTTTTCCACACCGATGTTCATTTCTAAATCAAACGTGGCGGCATTTGTTCATTCTCAGTGGTGTCACTACTGACAGAACACACTTTTTAATGGGAGTCTTTCCACTAGAGCCCTGGTCTACAGCGCGACGAGAATCCTTCTGAACTTTTCCTCTCATCCCGCCAGCTCTGGATGACACCGCAGTGAGGGCAGAGAACGGGGAAGCAGTCGGGTCACTGACGAAGGATCCTAGATGAGCCACTGCTGCTGGCGCACACAGCACCGAGCACACACAAAGTAGGAGAAAATACCTCAGTTACAAAGTTTCTCTTCAAGTCTTCAAAAGGAAAAGGGTACACTGAGGACAGGATAGTCACAGCACTTACTTCCAGCAACTTCTAAAGGGTCCATGTTTAATATTTCATGTAAAATGGCTCCAAATTTGCACTAAATACCAATGAAGTGTTATTTTGCTTTAGTTGTGTTGCAGTCTTTTCTGATCAACAAACTATGGGGGAAATTCTGTGAAAAGAAAAAACTTTTTTTTTAAATGAATGATTGCTATGTTAAATTTTTTTTTTAACTTAAACGTACTTTTCTTGGCAAAGGTAACAGATTAACCTCTGCTCATAAACATATATATATATATAAATAGTTTTTTGTTTACTTTTTTAATTTTTCAAGTGCAATTGTTTCTTACACATTACTATTAAATTATCATTTTAGCCAGTTATCAGCAAATTATATAGTATGTATTCATTGTCTCTTCTTGTCACATTTAGTTTGCTTATTTTAAAGCAGAAACATTAGTTACGCGTGTCTTGCAATATTTTTACCAATAATAAAATTAGAGACAACAATGAAAAATATCTTAGTGTGATTTTAATATTATTTTGAGATTTTTGGTTGTATAAAGTTTTAATGTAAAATGTCTATTATTGAAGGAAAATGATCTTTCAATAAAAAACACCTACAAGATCTTCAGCACTGATGGAATTTCCTTTTCGAGTTGAGGTTTTTGCTAATTTCAGTGACCATCTACAAGTTAAGCTCATGTTTACATAACTTTTGTTGAGAAAGAAACATTTCAAGGCATTTTATGTGCTACCTTGTATTTTTTACTAGGTGACCCAGAAAAAAGTAATGAATAGGGGCAAATAAAATACTTATTTCAATCCTAAATTGAAATTGAATGCTCTGCATCTCAGAGAAAATACTACCATGCAGCCTCCTTCTCCGTGTGTGGGCGGCAGAACTGTGGGCTGCAGAACTGCCGGCGGTGGCGGAAGCTGGAAGCCTGTGGGAAAGGCGGCTTCCGGCCCCAGGGCAGACCTGCTGACTCACAGGCCTACACACGGGGGTGTGGTTGAGGGAGGTGAGCGAGGCTTCCACCTTGGGGGCCACAAAGCTGATTAAGACAAACACTTTTCTGGGGCGCCTGGGTGGCTCAGTGGGTTGGGCTGCTGCCTTCGGCTCAGGTCGTGATCTCAGGGTCCTGGGATCGAGTCCCGCATCGGGCTCTCTGCTCAGCAAGAAGCCTGCTTCCCTCTCTCTCTCTCTCTGCCTGCCTCTCCGTCTACTTGTGATCTCTCTCTGTCAAATAAATAAAATCTTAAAAAAAAAAAAAAGATAAACCCTATTCTATTACAATATTTGTTTAAAAATAATTAGTACTTGGAGCACTTGCTAGCTCAGTTGGTAGAGCATGGGACTCAGTCTTGGGATCGCTGAGTTCAAGCCCCATGTTGGGCTTAGAGAGTACTTAATAAAAAATTAGTACAAATTCCATTGGGAACAAATATCAACATTTTCAATAAAGACGGGGTCTTTATTGCTATATTAAATAAAGATTGGGGTCAGTATTACTGATTTTTCTTTTTGCCACAGGATCCACATTGCTTAGCAAAGCACCCTTTCAGCCCTCGTAATTGGAATGTGCATGCGGGCGGCAGTCCGGCAGCGGCGGGGAACGGTGTCTGCGTTAGTGGGTTGAGCCCCTGAGCTTCAAGGACAGCAGTTTGTGTCTTCCCCAGGCCAAAGTCATGGTGATTTCAGGAATTCACTTCTAGTCCTTGTCCCAATTCTCTAAGCTATCCAACATTCTTTTTAATAATTCTTTTCTGCTTAGGGGCGCCTGAGTGGCTCAGTCATTTAAGCATCTGCCTTTGGCTCAGGTCATGATCCCAGGGTCCTGGGATCTAGCCCTGCATCAGTCTCCCTGCTCAGCGGGGAGTCTGCTTTTCCCTCTCGTGCACACAGTCTCAAATAAACTCTTAAAAAAGGGTGGGGGGCACCTGGGGCTCAGTGGCTTGAGCCTCTGCCTTCAGCTCAGGTTATGATCTCAGGGTCCTGGGATCAAGCCCTGCATCGGGCTCTCTGCTCAGCGGGGAGCCTGCTTCCCCCTCTCTCTGCCTGCCTCTCTGCCTACTTGTGATCTCTCTCTCTCCTCTCAAATAAATTTAAATCTTTTAAAAAAAAAAAGTTATTTTCTGCTTAAAATAGCCTAAGTTGACTTCTGTAGCTTGCAGCTAAGAATTCTGGCATGTTTGATATTTAGGACTTTACTGAAGAACAAATGGACAAATGAAACTGATACCACAGTTGACTGTAGAGATGAAGGGAAGCTAAACAATGGGAAACATTTCTGTTACTTTAAGTGCGTGGGAGCGTCTGGGAGGTGATAGGCCCTAAATAGCGGTGACTTCTACCACGAGTGGCAAAATTCTCAGTATCGTAGCCAAAAAAAAAAAAAAAAAACAAAAAAAAAAAACAAAAAACAAAAAACTGATTACCTGAACTAGATCATGAAATTCCAAAGAAAACTGAGACATCTGTCCATCTTTTGAGTAATTTAAGTGATGTGAAAAAGAATAACACGTAAGTTTTGTTCTAGTGATCTTTGCTGCTACCACCCAGAACTTACTACCCTAACATGCTACCCTAAAACTTAGTGGCTTTAAACTGCCATTTTATTATTTCTCAGGATCCTGTGGGTGAGGAATTAAATGTCTGGTACCAGGATAGCCTGAACAGCTGGGGCTGGCTGGAATGCCGGGAGCCTGGTGCATGCGATGTCACCTGTCCCTGTGATCTGGCTTTCTCGGGTTGTAGAGCGTGGTGTCAGGGCCTCTCCCTCCCCACGCAGCCTCTCCATTTGGCCACCAGACTTTTTATGTGACAGCTCAGGGATTCCGTGAAACCAGAAGCTGCCAGGCCTTCCCTTCTTAAAGCTTAGGCTCAAAAGTGACAATAATGTCACCTCCACGGTGCATGCTACTGGCTAAAGCAGAACATGGACTAAGCCCAGGTACAAGAGGAGGAGGATGCAGAAAGGGCACAGCTCACAGGAGGAGGAGGGATGGTCCACGGGGGGCAACTTCATGCCAGCAAATGTGGCTGTGAGCAAAGTGCTATGGGACTGGAGAAGCAGCTCCAGCCCCAAACCGTACAAATTATGAGAAATCAGGATAATTAAAAGGATATAGGGTATTTCCCTTCCTAGTGTTTGTTGTGTGCCCTTCCGCCAAGCCAGTGAACAACAACAAAAAGACCTACAGCCACAAAATCAATAAATTGATAAACAGAGGTACAAAAATATTAAGATTTGTGTGTCAAAAATTGGAAAAAAGAGGGTAAATCAACTTAAAACTCTACTATAGGAAGACACAGATATATAGATATAATACTGGTATTCTGTTCAATTAAAAATACTAATAAATAAGGAACTTAATTTGACAAAAAGCTCCCACCTTTGATAACCTTTGTTACGAATCTCACTGTAAATAGGTTAAGTGGAACATCACATCATGGACTAAGTTTTTAACCCACAGGGTATATTCTGATCTTGTTTTTCACAGAAGTCGTCTTTAAAAGCAAAGAAAAAAACCCAAAGTTGAATATCTGTAGCCTAATTAAAAGAAAGTAATAAATAGATGTTTCTGTCCTATAATTCCTTTTAAAAGCACTTGTTGCTCCTACTGAAGTAAAGTATAATCATTCTCCAATAAAGTATAATAGGCAAGTTTCTTAGGCAAAATATAATCTTTAGTAAAAAATAAGACTATCCAAATGCTCTGTAATATTTTCAGACAGCTCAGCTGATCCAATAAGAACGGAGTCTGATTATACTTGATAGCCACCCAACAAATCCAGACAATAAACGTAATTATTTCTACATCCAATAATAAGCATTGATTCCCAGACCACAGGAGAAGAGAAAACTTCCCCCGGAAGTTCATATGCGCTTTGCAGTTGGCCACGCTTAGAGTCCAAGATCCACAGTTTCCCATCGGTAGATGCCGCTGCCAGCAACACTTCACGGCTGCCTTCTCGGCGACGGAAAGCAAACGGTGTGGCATACACCCGTGAAGTGGTTTCAAATTTCCACTGGAGATGACCTTTCATATCACAACAGTAGATGAAGCAATCGTGGGAACCAAAAAATATTTCTTGCTCTGATGCTGAGGTACATGGGGATGAAAAGATTGGTTCACTGGTCGAGAACTGCCAGACCTGAAGGGTGATAAAGGCAAAAATCATTCATTCATCTAATTTCAATTCTCCTGTAGAGTGAAGCTTTATTTTTTTTTTCTTAGAAAGTAATAAAGTCTTTCATTTTTGTAAATTGGAGAAATTCATCAGACACAGTTAAGGGGAAAAAAATCAAAGGAGATAAAAATATTTCTCTGTCTCTCGTGGCTGTCACAGCACCGTGCTTGCGGATGCTACGTTAACCGCCCACAGCGGCCGCTGCGCTTACTGCCGTGCAAGTTTTCAGGGCCAAGTGGAGCTGCGCTTCACAATTCCTCTTAACGAAGTCAGTACAAGCCCTCTGAATAAAAATGCTTCAAAGGATGTGGAATGGACTAAGAATCAGGTTCACCAAAAGTGATTAAAAAACAAAACAAAACACGGATTAAGTAAAAGACCCCGAATCACTAAGGAAATGTTGAAAAAGGAAAACAAAATTGGGGCCATCACATTGCCTGATTTCAAGCTTTACTACAAAACTGTGCTCACCAAGACAGCACGGTACTGGCACAAAAGCAGACACACAGACCAGTGGAACAGAGTAGAGAGCCCAGATATGGACCCTCAACTCTACAGTCGACTAATCTTTGACAAAGCAGGAAAAAATATACAGTGGAAAGAAGACAGTCTCTTCAATAGATCGTGCTGGGAAAAGTAGACAGCTCTGTATAGAAGAATGAAACTCGACCATTCTCTTAAACCACACATAAAGATAAACTCCAAATGGATGAAAGACCTCAATGTGAGCCAGGAATCCATCAGAATCCTAGAGAACACAGGCAGTAACCTCTTAGGCCTAAGTCTAAGGTAGTGTTTGCAAATGCACGGTAACAGCAGCACAATAAGAACGAAATGAACACAGTGGGCCTCTTCACGAAATAGGATTTGTAATCCTAATTCTGTCCCTCACTTGGACAAAATCACTCTCATCTTTCTATGGGTCATCCAAAAAAAAAAAAAAAAAAGGAATAATAGCATTTGCCTCTTCTAAAGGTGAGAATATATTCAAACGACTTTGTAAATTAAAATATTAAGTGAACATAATAAAAGATTTCATCACAAAGTAACTGTCACACAGCAAGAGGAACTGCCAGGCTATGAGAGCTGAGAGTAGAAGGAAAAGCACCAGAATCCATGCTGGCCATGACCAGGCTAACTCGGGCTGGAACTCGTGTGCTTAAGGCCACCACAAACCCTCCAGAGCACACATCCAGCACCAGTTATGCCCTCAGTGACAGTGACCTGTGGATAAAGAAGCGGAGATGATGCTCCCAACAAAAGAGCTCATGTCACCTAGAAGCAGCCTCCCTGTCAGTCATGATGTTGAAGACGGGACGTCCACTCGTGCAATTTGGGTTATGCAGCCTATTTCAGTTTTCACAGAAAAGGCAGGGGCTTCTTTAAATATTCAAAACCTCAACAGAAGTTATAATAAAATTGGCTAAAAGCTGGTAAAGTTTTTAAAATTAGAGGCGGCCATGGCACATCAGCAGAACCGTGGTTGAGTAGAATCTTCAATCTACTACCCCCTCATTCAAAAAGTAAGACAATCTACCATCCCCTCATTCAAAAATTAAGAAACCCATGGCCTGACAATTAAAATCAAACTCATTTTCAACACAGGGAGTTGAACGACGTTTATAAAATTTTACTATAATGACTTGGAGAAAGATACATAAAATAAAACCAGAAATTTTTCACCTGTTCTCCAAAGTGAGTAAAGCAGAGTAAATTCCCATCCACACAGCCAATACAAACATACTGCAGGCAACACCGTGGAGAAGAAAAGAGTGGTTTTCCACAGGAATGTTTCCAAACTCTGTTCCCAGTGGCCTGCCATGGGCAAAAAGTGATTGACAGCATTTAAGTCATCCTACTAATCTACTAATCAATTACCCTTTATGAAACAAACTCATAAATCTCCCAGAGGCAAAGCTATAAACATCGGAGTAAGCTATAATGGCATGCTGACAACATAAATGAAGCTAGTATACGTACACAGCTATGAAATTAGTCAGTGCTCTTTACGAGAGCTGCGATAACAACTTACAATAAAACCAGGAAGTAATTAGTACATAAAATCTATCCTCAAGCCATTCTAAGTTCTAGTATGACCGGGAAACTTCTGTCAATTTAAAAAAGAGATAAAAGACACATAGAACTTCTATTTTCTCATCCTTCTAGACTTCATGATATATTTAATGAGTTCTGGTTCAGTAAGCACTCGACTATAATTAAAAACTACTTCGAATTGCAAAAATAAAACATTTAAAAAATAGGTAATAACATCAATACATATTTTATGCATACAGGATTTATAGCCAGCAAATGTCCTCCCAGTGTAGCCACATATAAGTGATGTGGAAGCAGGCTCAAACAGGGGGAAGAAAAGACAGCTCCTCCACAATTTAACTTCCAAACACACTTTTTTTCCTGCAAATAAGAAAGCAAATTAGTTGACCTCTGTTGGTGGTTAACAAATCTACATGCCCTAATCCTCACGATATTATGTCTATTTAGTTAAGTAACTTTTTATTCTTAGTATAAAAGGAATACAGGCTCCTTGTATAGATTCCAGTCAGCATAAAGACAAGGACCACCCAGAAATAACTATGTTAATAGTTTAACATTTTTCCTTTTGATATTTTTGGGACATGCACAGTTTAATATAGAGATCATTCTGAATATATATCTACTTTGTTTTAAAAAGATTTCATTTATTTGAGAGAAGAGAGAGAACAAGCAGGGAGGAGGAGCAGACGGGAGAGAGAAGCAGGCTCCCCACGGAGCAGGGAGCCCAATGCAACGCTCGATCCCGGGACCATCACCTGAGCTGAAGGCAGGTGCTTAACTGACAGCCACGCAGGCGCCCCTACCTGGTATGTAATTTAGCTCACTTACTTGGTAAAACACTACTTTAATGCATAACATCCCATCTGAACATAAAATAATTTATCTTATCACTGAACGTTGTCTGGAACTGATTTCCTGGTATTATGAACAACTTAGAAATACACATCTTGGTGTACACGTATATCCATGTTTCTGATTGGTTTGCCAGGATAGAAGAATTTTACTGAATCAAAGGATATGAAAGTTACCTGTGGCCAAACTGTTTTCCTCGGAGGCTTCACTAGGTACGACCTCCCCCAACTCCCACCAGCATTTACCACACCATTCTGATCTAATACCGTTTCTTCATCATATAGTTTAAAATTTTCATTCCTTTGATTATTAAAGGTATGAAACACTTAAATATACTTACTAGGCATTTCTTCTTTGGGGTCTTTTATGTTTAAAGCCTTTGTTTATTTTTCTATATGGGTCTTTATAATTTGCCTTTGTTCTTTATTTCCGTTTATTTTTTTTTTTTTTAGTTTTATTTTTTATAAACATATATTTTTATCCCCAGGGGTACAGGTCTGCGAATCGCCAGGTTTACACACTTCACAGCACTCACCATAGCACATACCCTCCCCAATATCCATAACCCCACCCCCCCATTTCCGTTTATTCTTATCAATGATTTTTAACCATCGCACTTGCTTCACATTGTTTCCCCAACTTATCAGGTCTTACTGATATTTTCCTTTGTGATTCTTTTATTGTCAAGATAGTAATTCTAAGTTCTTTATATTTAAAAACTCTGAGTAGCAAATTCATTTGTGAAAATCTGGTAAGGAAGTTAAAAATGTCTTCAGATATTAAGACTGTTAATTAACTCATTCTTCCCAGGACAAAGTGCGAAATTTAGGGAAGAGTTAATACCTGCTCCCTTAGTCAAGAGCACCTGACAGTTTCACATTCTTCTAAGCTTATAGGAAACCGATGGGGTGAATTCTCACATAAATATCCAAAGCATATGCGCGCCGGTCGTGAGAGCCGACGTAGAGAAGTCCTGTGGTCGCGTCCACGGCTGCCGAGCTCCTGACAGCATCCTCCGCAGGAAACGTCCAGTGTGTTTCTCCACTATTACTTCTCAGAACATAAACTAACCCATTGTAACAGCCTGTCGGGAGACAAAATAGGAAAGATGAGATTTAAATACGTCACTGGAAAATAATTCTCCAGCCTCGATCATGACGATTTATATTCAATGCTCTTCGTGTGTCCATCTGTGTTCAGCTCAGACTGAAATTTCAGCAATGCAAAGCAGTAACCACTTATAAAAAATATTGACTTAGGAGACACACCTTATTATGTTTGAAGTGCCCTGAAGTGCTTCACTGCTGAGAACACAACTGAGAAACTGTCCACTGCACAGCAGAGAGGCTTTGACAGACCCAGGATCAAATCTCTTCATGGCCATCCTTGGGCAAATTACCCAGCACTGCTGAGCCTCAGTTATGTTCTGCGGCATGAGGACACCTCCGCGCCAGTGTTAGTGTGATAATTAGGATAACCTGGGTAAGTACCCGGCGCATATTATTCAAGAAATGCAAACATTGACAGCAGCCAGCATTTACTGAGCGTTGCCCTGGTGAAGTGTTCTCAGAACTTTACATCTATTAATCCATGGAATCCTCCCAATGAGGCAAGTGCTATGATATCCGCATTTTACAGATGACAAAAGGAAGCGCCGAGAGCTTACGTTACTAGGGTAAAACTATTCAGCTGACATGTGGCAGAGCCAGGACTTGAATCCAACAAGTCGAGCTCCAGGCCCATGCGTGTCACTCCAGCAGACTGCTTCTCCCAAACTGCTGCGAGAATGAGGAGACAAGGCAGGAGTCCCGACCTGGTGCAGCCAGAGTAACCCAGGGGGACGTGGAGGTGCTCAAAACCTACAAGGAGAAGATCGTTCAAGTTCCCTGCAGTGCATCTAACTCAGGGGAAGTTGCCTTTGGGCACTGGCCCGCCATTTTCTACTTGGCTCTGTCTATGCGCATCACCTACTCACTTGGGGCTCACGTGAGGCCCAATTTCTGAAGAGCGATGCTGCTGTCTTCTTTCGCGCAGCTACTACTTAGTAGCAAGGCAGTGGCCTGCTCAGTGATGGCGAAGGGAAGCGTCCTACACAGTGCAGTACCCCATGACTCAGCTGGGTAATGAAACATTTCTTTCAGTTCAGTTCATTTCCAGAAGGAAATCTTTGTGACCTTGGGTTAGGCAAAAATTTCTTGGCTAGGACATCAAAAAGCATGATCCATAACAGAAAATAAATGATAAACTGGACTTCATTACAATTAAGAACTTCTCTTCAAAAGACATAATGTTGGGGCGCCTGGGTGGCTCAGTGGGTTAGGCTGCTGCCTTCGGCTCAGGTCATGATCTCAGGGTCCTGGAATCGAGTCCCACATCGGGCTCTCTGGTCAGCAGGAAGCCTGCTTCCCTCTCTCTCTCTCTGCCTGCCTCTCCGTCTACTTGTGATCTCTCTCTGTCAAATAAATAAATAAAATCTTAAAAAAAAAAAAAAGACATAATGTTAATGAATAAGAGGGAAAACAAGCCACAGACTAGGAGAAAATATGTAAAACATGAATCTGATAAGGGACTTGTATCCAGAATACATAATATTCTCAGAACCCAGTAAGAAAATAAGCAATAAAAAACTGGGCAAAAGATCTGAAGAAACAGGTCATAAAGGATACATAGATGGCAATTAAGTTTATAAAAAGAAACATAACATCATTAGTCACTAAAGAAATGCAAATTAAAACCACAATGAAAGACCACAACATAACAATCTGAGTGGCTAAAATAAAAAAATTTTCAAATTCACCATACCCGGTGTTAGCAACGGGGAACAACGACCTCTCATATCGATGGTGGGAATGCGAAGTGGTTCAGTCAACTTGGAAAATATTTTGGCCATTTTTTACAAAGTTAAAACTACGGGGGTGCCTGGGTGGCTCAGTGGGTTAGAGCCTCTGCCTTCGGCTCAGGTCATGATCTCAGGGTCCTGGGATCGAGCCCCACATCGGGCTCTCTGCTCGGCGGGGAGCCTGCTTCCCCCTCTCTTTCTGCCTGCCTCTCTGCCTACTTGTGATCTGTCTGTCAAATAAATAAATAAAATCTTTAAAAAAAAAAAGCTACACTTACTGTATAATCTTCACCTCCTAGGTATTAACCCAAGTGAAATAAAAACTTACATTCACACAAGATCCCGTTCACAAATGCTTACAGCAGTCTTACTCATAATTATCAAAAACTGTGGGGGGGGGGAACTGGAAATAACCCACATGTCAATGGACAAACTATGGTACATCCACACAACAGAATACTTGCAGCAATAAAATAAACCTCTTGGGGCACCGGGTGGCTCAGTGAAGCTCCCACTCCTGATTTCCGCCCCGGTCATGATCTCAGGGCTGTGAGACTGAGCCCTGCGTCTGCCTCTCTACCCCATCCCCACCCCTGCTCACACAGGCTCTCTCGCTCAAAAAAAAAAAAAAAAAGAAAAAAAAAGAATAAGTCTGCTGATATATGCAACAATATGGACGAATCCCAAGCACATGTAAGTAAAAGAAGCCAGACTCAAAAGCAAAAACCAAAAAAGCAAAACTAAAGGGACAGAAAACAGATCAGTGGCTGCCCAGCGTTGAGTAGGAGGAGGGACGACTACAAAGTGACAGAGAATCTTCTAAGTAATGGACTTGTGATTGTGGTAGCGCTTACATGACACTACACATCTGTCAAAACAGAGCTATGAGGGTAAGTTTTACTGCATGTAAATTGTTTCTTAATTTTAAAATGTTGGAGCACCTGGGTGGCTCAGTTAAGCGTCTGACTTCAGCTCAGGGGTCCTGGGATCAAGCCCTACTTTGGGCTCCCTGCTCAGCACAGAGTCTGCATCTCCCTCTGCCCCGCCCCCTGCTCATGCTCTCTCTCCCTTTCAAATAAACAAACTCTAAAAAAAAAAAAAAATGTCTGAAGTCCTAACTGACCACCATGTGCCACAAGCCTTGACCCTTGGGCTACAAACAGTCACATCCGTGAGCTTTCAGGACGGGAATGACACGTGCTCATGCACATGTACCGCTGCAAGTTTCCTGTAGCAGATGTTTCAAAATGTACGTGGACAAGAGGGAAGGATCAAACTCCGATTCAAGCACATCCCAGCTAGGATACCCCGAGCAGGGAGACATACTCCGAAGCACTTCCCACAAGACTCGACAAGCAGATAAAGGAAAACTTAATGTAGTGCGGGGAGTAAAGAGAATGGCAGACAGAAGGGGAGGCATTCCACCGGGACCCCGTATTCTTAGTCAAGTAAAAGCCACCTATAATCTTAATGAAACTGAACAGCAGCTGGTAGCCAACGCTTAACGAGTCTCTACCTAACAATGCACTGAAGGATTCATAAGCAATTACCTCACTTCATCTTCTCAAAAGCTCTGTTTCATGTGGAATTTAGAAACACGAGCAAGGGGAGTAGGGAGACAAACCAAGAAACAGACACTTAGCTCTAGAGAACAAACTGATGGTTATGGGGGGCAGGGGTGCGGGTGTGCGGGGGGGGGGGGGCGGTGAGGTGAAACAGGTGATGGGGATTAAAGAGGATACTTGTCACGACAAGACTGACTAAGGCACAGAATTGTTGAGTCACTCCATTGTACACCTGAAACTAATGTAACACTCTGTTAACCACACTGGACTTAAAATAAGAAAGGTAAAAAAAAAAAAAAAGCTCTATAATGATTGTAGTGGTTTTAAAATCTGTCCACAAATTCTCTGATACTCTTCCTTGCAAGAGCTGGAGCCTAAATTCCCTTCCCCTTGAGTACAGGCCAGGCTTAACGATGTGCTTCTAATGAACAGAAAAAAAGTGAGGGTATGCAACTTGGTAGACTGTCATAAAAGTACTGCATTCCTCCTCCCCTTCCCTCCCCTCCGTCCTGCCCCCACCTCTGGGAGCACTCACTCTGACGGAAGTGAGCTGCCAGGCTTCGAGGGTGCTCAAGTGGCCTAGAGGGACCCATGTGACAAGAAACTGGAAAGTTCTTGTCAAGCATCAGCTCGAACTGAAACCTTCTGCTAGCAGCAGCGTGAGTCCGCTGTCCCGGAAGCAGATTTTCCAGCCCAAGTCAAGCCTTCGGATGACCGCAGCCACATGGGAAACCCTGAACCAGGACTTCTAGCTAAGCTGCTCCTTTTTTTTTTTTTTTTAAATATTTTATTTATTTATTTGACAGACAGAGATCACAAGTAGGCAGAGAGGCAGGCAGAGAGAGGGAGAGGAAGGGAAGCAGGCTCCCTGCCGAGCAGAGAGCCCAATGTGGGACTTGATTCCAGGACCCTGAGATTCATGACCTGAGCCGAAGGCAGAGGCTTTAACCCACTGAGCCACCCAGGGTCCCTAAGCTGCTCCTTTCTGACCTCAGAAACTGGGAGGTGTTTGTTACTCTAAACCATTAAGTTTTGGGACAATTTACGATGCAACATGCTTTATTTATTATACCCATATGCTCGGGAGAACACATGTGGTCCCAAGAGGTTCAGCAACCTGTCAGAGTTCACAGAGCTAAGAAGAGTTTTAGCACTAGGTTCAAATCCGGACACTAAGACCCAAGGCCCGCACTGTGAATTAGCACGTGGGTAACGATTATTCTTTAACCACCACAAACCCACCATACATAAGTTTTTAAATTTACCTTGCTCATACCAGCATTATCATATGGTAATTAAGTTTAACTCTATAAACCTCCAATTCAGAAACTTACCCACTACAATGAAGTCTCCACACCTAGATATACACGCTGAGGATTCAATTCGGTCTCCCAAAATCTGCTCCCACTTCACCTTGCCAGAGTGAAGGTCAAGTGCCATCATTCTGTGAGAATGCGAGCCCACGTACACGGTTGGGGAGGACTTCTCGACAGCAGGGATTACAACCAGAGGGGAAGCATCCACACATTTGCCGGTGTCTGCCCTCCATCTCACGTGCAGCTCCATTTTCTTGGCCGCTACCACACATGTTCCTGCTTCAGAAACTTCTGCAACACAGGATGCATCTTGTGACTTCCCAAGAAGAGCGGGAGGGTTTAAGCTTTTTACATTTTGAGTATTAGTCGGTGAAATTAAATCAGAAGAATGGGCTGAAGAGCAAAGCCCTAACCTAGTTAAAAACTTGGTATTCAGTGACAAAATCTGATTCCCTCTGCTCACCACAGTAAAAGCAGTTAGTTCATTGTCACAACTTAACGTCATGACAGATTTCTGATGTAAAGATTTTCTACTGGTTTCTTCTTGGTTACTGTCGCTGAATTTTCTTTTCGTGGCATGATTCTTGCTGAATACCAGATCTTCATCTGGAAACACTGTCTGAAGGACATGATTGTAAATCTCTAAAATGGAACTGCTTAGAATAATTTCCAGAAGCCCAGGCACTGATGTGCCAACTAGTTTTTCAATCTCACTGAGGAACCGTACAGACTTTAAGGAATCTCCACCACTATTTAAGAAGAGTGACTCATCGGGAACCTTCAAAGGATCTTCTGAGAGATTCAGAATCGACTACGGATGAGAAAAGGGAGAAAGAAATAAAGAAATAAAGGCCTAAAACCAAAACAATTCAACCAATTTATAGGTACTATATAGAGCATAGGACTTAACATTAATGATATGAACACAAGACACACAAAATAAATATTTTAATAATTAAAATAAATTTTAAATTTTAAAGGTATTTTCTTTATAGTAAAGAAGACGATCACTAGTCTACCAATTTTGTCACAAACTCACTCTAAAACTACAAGTTACATTTTCCTTTAGAGCACTTTTCCCACCCATAAAATAGCGAGTGAAATTATAAAAATATTATTTACTAATTATAAACTCCACAAAATATTAATATCTGATATTTCTATAATATGGGAACAATATTTATATTCATTTGCTTCACTAAATCAAAACTGTGTCCAAGAATCTAAGAATGAAGTGAGACTTTTTGTCAAGATATCCTTTATTTTCAGACAAGAATGTACAATTACATCCTCTTTTCAGAACCCTTCAAGAAAGCTCCACATTTTATCTAAGAAAAACTGTATTGACCTATGGTTGTAATATATACATATTTCAAAATAAACTTTTAAAAATGTTTGCTATACATATTTCTATATATACAAACAGTCCCCAACTTAACAATGATTTGACTTAAGTTGTTTTGCTCTTTTGTTTAAGTAGCTCCAGGCCCAGTGTGGACCTCAATGCAGGGCTTGAACTGATGACCCTGAGATCAAGACCTGAGCCAAAATCAGGAGTCAGATGCTTAACTGACTGAGCCACGCAGGTGCCCCTTAAGATTTTTTAACTTCACAACGGTGTGAAAACAATATGCATTCGACGGAAACTGTACTTCAAATTCCGATCTTTTCCCAGTCAAGCAACACGTATTAGTTCATGATGCTGGGGCGGGAACAGCAAGCCAAAGCTCCCAGGTGGCCATGTGATCACAAGAGTAAACAACTGATACACTTGTGACCATCTGTACCCACACAACCATTCTGTTTTTCACTTATAGTACAGTACTCAATAAATTACCTGAGATTCCAACAATTTATTATAAAATAAGCTTTGTGTCAGATGTTTTTGCCCAACTGTAAGCTAATATAAGTGTTCTGAGCACATTTAAGGCAGGCTAGACTAAGCTATGATGTTCGGTACGTGTATTAAATGCATTTTGACTATGAAATTTTCAACTTACAATGGGTTTATCCAGATGTAACCTCATCCTAAGTTGAGGGAGGTCTGTATATACAAATTCCATTAAGCAGAAACCATACAAGTTACTGCAAGCTCCTCAGGAATAATGACATAAGCCCTTATACCACAGACTGTGGTATAGCAAGATTTGGCCATTTTTCTCAATTCTGACAAGCACTGCAATCCACTGCCCCACTGGGGAAGTTATGTCAAGATGGGTCTTGTTTATCCGTGCTTTTTATGTCTACCTCCCTTTTTTTGTTTTGTTTTTTAAAAGATTTTATTTACTTATTTGTCAGAGAGAGAGAAAGCAGGCAGAGGGAGAAGCAGGCTTCCCGCTGAACAGAAAGCCTGTTGCTGGACTCAATCCCAGGACATGACCTGAGCTGAAGGCAGATGCTTACCAACTAAGCCACCCAGGTGTCCCTGTCTACCTCACTTCTAAAAAACTTCTTTATGGGGGGGGCACCTGGGTGGCTCACTGGGTTAAAGCCTCTGTCTTCAGCTCAGGTCTTGATCCCAGGAATCTGGGATTCCTGGGATCAAGCCCTGCATCGGGCTCTCTGCTCAGAAGGGAGCCTGCTTCCTTCCTCCTCTCTCTCTGCCTGCCTCTCTGCCTACTTGTGATCTCTGTCTGTCAAATAAATAAATAAATCTTAAAAAATATAAATAAATTTCTTTATGGGAAACTTAATCTTAGAGAAACTAATCCTTATTTTAATACAGATTGAATAAACAATGATATATTACTTAACATTTGGGAATTAATAACATTCTCAGAAAAGTTTATCAGCTGTATTAGGATGTTAATAGCCCCAAAAGATAAAATATGACCTCTTTAAATAACAAATTTGTATCTTAAAAGTTGTACCTTCCACAAATACTGTAATTTTTCCCAAAGTTCCTCTTTTCCATTGAGTTTGCACTCAGATTTCAAGTTTAAATAGTTTAAATATATCTTGTTTAACTCCAAAACATCAATTTTGCCTAAAAAGAGAAATTGTTTAAAAATTTCAGTTCAAATCCTATCTCCATTAGTCATAAGAATCCACACATTTTTCAATGAAGAACTTTGAAATTAGAACATTAGAACTTAGAAACTTAGAACATTTTATAAAAGATAATCAATTCTAAAGAAAGTAGTTCCACACTACCAAGAATGTAATGGGTGGCAAGAAAGGAAGAGTTAATGTGAGTTAAAAAATGATCCCACTAACTGAACAACTACTGTATTTTGATGTAAATATTAAGTAAAGATGAAATTGGGAAGGCAATATGATCATTAAGAACGTATGTTTGAAATCAAAAAGTCTTAGCTAGAATTTCAACTCTACCATTAACCAGCAATGTAATTTTGTGAAAATTACTTAACCTCTTTAAGCCTTATTTTCCATATCTGTAAATGGGAATTACACTATCCACTCACAGGATTTTCTAGAGATAAAATGAGTTATTTATACAAAGTCCTTAACAGAGGTCTACCACAATATATGCTAATATTACTTAGAATAGTAAGGATTTTAAAGGCCTTTAAAGTAGTTATGAATTAGTATTCATTTGGCACCAAAACAAATCTGCTTCAAATGATTTTACCATGAGATGTAAATGGTAGAGATTCAATCAACAAGAGTTCATCCGGGACTGCATGACTTGGAAGATGTTTCTGCAGTTCTTTAAAGATGTATTCCTTTACTAACTCATTTTTGGACACCACGAACAGAATTAATTTTTCCTGATTATACCAGGTAACTGCGCAAGACTCCACTTGCTGAAGTCCTTCAGCAACCTATGAGAGAGATTACCCCAATCTGTCAGAGGACATTTAAAAGCAAACTTCCTAAATGCTCAAACTTCTCATGTCTGAAATCAACAGTCAAGTAAAATTGTAAAATAGCTAGAGACTTAATGACAAAAACCTGACTGCTACTACTGCTATCACCAGCACACTGGGTTCTTCATGTTTTTAAAATAATCACTCTCACAGCAAAGTAAACCAGTATTTTCACAGTTATCAAAATCCATTCTGTCACTTATTTAAAATACAACTCTTCTGGGGCGCCTGGGTGGCTCAGTGGGTTAAAGCCTCTGCCTTTGGCTCAGGTCATGACCCCAGGGTCCTGGGATCCAGCCCTACATTGGGCTCAGCAGGGAGCCTACTTACCCCTCCCTCTCTGCCTGCTTCTCTGCCTACTTGTGATCTCTGTCAAATAAATAAATAAAATCTTTAAAACAAAAAAACAACTCTCTCTTCACGCTGAGAATAAGGGCACACTGAATAACCCACACCTATTACTGTAATTAATTACTAATACCAAAAATCTTAGGTTTAAATAACATTAATAGAGAATGCTGGCACAGACAACTGGTGGTGGCTACCTCTAAAACCTACATCTGTTAGTAGAGACTTAATATTTAAAGAATTCTACCTGTTGCACAAGTTCAATGTTAAGACGTTTGCCATGTCGTTTGATCTGACTGTCCTTTCGTCCCAAGAAAAACATCTCTCCATCTTTCACCATCACCAAATCTCCTGTGGCTCGCATCGTGCCAAGTGGTACTGTCATCTCATCCTCAAGAAAACATACTCTGTTTCTGCCACCTTCACAAGATATAAACACCAGTGTAATAATAATAATAAAAAAATCCATAGAAAATATATAAAGAAACCATCAAATCAAGAACATCTTCAAAAGTTCAGCTACTAAGTTTCACATTTTGAATATCTGTATGAAAAAGGGGCAGCTCACTTTTAAATGTTACCTGGTAAAAGTAAATACAATAACCTCAGTAAAATAAAGGAATAAAACAAGATTTATTTCTAAAAAATACATGTGATTAAAAAAAATTCTTAGAGGGGCGCCTGGGGGGCTCAGTTGGTTAAGCAACTGCTTTTGGCAGTCATGATCCCGGAGTCCCGGGACTGAGTCCCGCACTGGGCTCCCCGCTGGAGCGGCAGGGAGTCTGCCTCTCCCTCTGACCCTCTCCCCTCTCATGCTCTCTCTCACTCTCTTGCTCTCAAAAAAATAAAAAATCTAGGGGCGCCTGGGTGGCTCAGTGGGTTAAGCCGCTGCCTTCGGCTCAGGTCATGATCCCAGGTCCTGGGTTTGGGGAGCCCCGCATCGGGCTTTCTGCTCAGCAGGGAGCCTGCTTCCTCCTCTCTCTCTGCCTGCCTCTCTGCCTGCTTGTGATTTCTCTCTGTCAAATAAATAAATAAAATCTTAAAAAAATAAAAATTAAAAAAAAAATAAAAAATCTTAAAAAAAAAATTCTTAGAATACTGATTATAGGGGTATCTGGGTGGCTCAGTCGTTAAGCGCCTTTAGCTCAGGTCATGGTCCTAGGGTCCTGGGACCAAGCCCTGCGTCAGGCTCCCTGCTCAGTGGGAAGCCTGCTTCTCCCTCTCCGACTCCCCCTGCTTATGTTCCTTCTCTCATTGTGTCTCTCTCTGTCAAATAAATAGATAAAAACCTTTAAAAAATATACTGATTACAGAGAATTTTGGCTATAAATATAAAGGTCCAACTTGCAATTTTTAAATTACTTTTATATCTTCTCTAAGGGTATCAAATACTGTTACCTGAAATAATTATGGTAACACATTAAATGTTTCATGACTGTGAGAATGAAATTAAAAATTATCATCACTGAAAAGAATAGAATAAAATTAACAAATCAGATATTTTTCTTGGGGCAAAAAAAGAAGATATTCCCAATCAACAAACGTAAAATCACCTAAAAATACTTGGCCATGGCCCTCTTGAATTGTGAAACCATTAGTATCTCTGACTTCAACTACTGTTCCAAACAGTGGAAATCCCAGTGGTACCGGCAATTCACATCTACGAAAACACAACAACCCGAATCATATTTAAATTTCTCATTTGAATAGAAAATTTTCCAATGTATTTAAATCACATCAAACCAAATAAAGAAAAAAAGTTTTGGTTATGCTATAATTCAAAGACGGCCAAGAGGAAAAGGTTAGGTGGAAAGGTTATTATAGGTTATTTGTTTAGTCACAAAAAAGTTATAACAGATCTGCAGCACCAGTTATAAGAAAGGTTCTGGATTCCCATCTTAAAATTCTAGATAAAACAGGCGCCCAGGTTGCTCAGTTGGTAAGCAACTGACTCTTGATTATGGTTCAGGTCATGATCTAGGGTTGTGAGATTGGGCTCCGTGCTGGGCATGGAGCCTGCTTAAGATTCTCTCTCTCCCAGGGCACCTGGGTGGTTCAGTGGGTTAAGCATCTGCCTTCAGCTCAGGTCATGATCCCAAGGTCCTAGGACAAAGCCCCGCATTGGGCTCCCTGCTCCGTGGGGAGCCTGTTTATCCCTCTTCTTCTGCCTCTGCCCCCACCCCTTGCGCTCGCTCCCTCTTGCTCGCTCTCCCAAATAAATAAAATCTTAAAAAAAAAATTCTCTCTCCCTTCCCATCCTCCATCCTCACTCTCTCTAAAAATATTTTTAAAATAAAAATTCTAGATAAAATAATGTTTCCAAAATTATTACTGCAGTGCCTATCAAAACCATTAATAATAATAATGTTAAGATACTGGAAAAATGCAGTTTCTCTCTAATCTATTTAGTAAGTGAAACCCTTACTTTAAAGTAGAATTAAGAAACTTCTCTGGGATCCTGAAAAAAGTTGCCCAACTTGATACCTCTGTGATACCATAAATATTAAATATTTGTGTTTTATTGTCTACTCCTCTCCAGCTTTTGAGAACAGTCAATAATGGAAATGCTTCACCGCCAAGGGCTAATACTCGAAGAGAAGTACTGGCTGATAAAACGGTTGACTGGATAAGCTGAGATCCAAATCTTCTAAGCAAAGTTGGTGTTGCCTGTGAATACATTAAAGATAATTTATTTCCCTTTACTTCTTTAAAAAAGTAAATACCGTAATAATTAGTTCAAAGCTTAACACCAGGCACCCACATGGAAACTAAGGCCGTGTTTATAAATTATTTTGGAAATGTACTGAAGCAGCATTACCTTCTTAATGGGGATATCAGTTTTGCTTTAGCAAAAAACTTAAGAAAAATATTAGTTATGCTTCACTGGATAGTTTAGACAAGATGTCTTAAACATAAAAAGGACATTTTTTTAAATAAAATCAGTTCATATTTCCTTTCCCATTATATCTATGTAGAAAAAAGTATATAAAGGATTAAAAAAAATGTTCCTAAACAATATAAAGATCTTTAAAAACAGCTTTAGTAAGGTGTAACCAACACAGAATAAGCATATTTAAAGCACCCATTATAAACTGAGATACAGATACAGAGATACATCAGTGAAACTACCACCATAATCCAAATAATTAATATATTCTTCAGCCCTAAAATTACCTACTTTACTGTTGTAATTCTCCCCTTTGACTGGACCCCTTTTCCAGACAACCACTGATCTATCTTCTAATGATCAGCTGGCATTTTCTAGAATTTTCTGAAAATGGAATCAAACATCATGTATTCTGTTTGGACCGGACTTCTTTCACACCATATAAATACTCTGTGATGGGGCGCCTGGGTGGCTCAGTGGGTTAAAGCCTCTGCCTTCAGCTCAGGTCACACTCTCAGGGTCCGGGGATCGAGCCCCACATCGGGCTCTCTGCTCAGCGGGGAGCCTGTTTCCCCTTCTCTCTCTGCCTGCCTCTCTGCCTACTTGTGATCTCTGTCTGTCAAAGAAATAAAATTTTTAAAAACATTCTGTGATGCACCTATGTATTTATGAACTCCCTTTTTGTCTCAGTTCAGGCTGATACAACAAAATACCACAGACTAGATAGGTTACAAACAACAGAAACTTAATTCTCAGTTCTGGAGGCTTCAAGACCAAGATCAGGGTGCCAGCATGGTTGGGGTCTGGTAAAAGCCCTCTTTCAAGGTTACAGACTGTCAACTTGTTGTAGGCTCACACGGTGGAAAGGGCTAGGGAGCTCTGCAGGGATTCTTTTCCAAAAGTACTAATTCCTTTCATGAGGGCTCCACCCTCATGACCAAAGAACTCCCAAGGGCCACACCTCCTCATAGTATAATACATTGTTCATCAGTATTTTAACAAATGATTGGGGGAGGCACAAACACTCAGACTATGAGACTCTTTACTGCTGAGTAGTCCACTGTACAGATTGGGACTAGTGTTTGCATTTCCATAGAAAATTCTGGATCAGTTTATCAATTTCTATCCCAAAAAGTCCACTAGGATTTTGACAGGAACCATGTTTAATGTATAGATCTTGACAATATTGAGATTTCAATCCATAAACATTTAATGTCTCTTCATTTATTGAGCTCTTTAATTTCTATCATTAATGTGTTGGCTTTTTGTTTTTTGTTTTTCCCTAATCACACTGCCTGGAACCACCAGAGTAATGATGGAGAGAGATGACAAAAGTAAACATCCTTGGCTTGTTCCCAATGTTAGGGGGAAAGTCTTTCACCAAATAGGATGTTAGCTGTGGTTTTTTGCAGATGCCTTTCATCATATTGGGGAAATTCACATTCCTATTTAAGGTTTTATTCTCTAATGCAAGTGTTGGGTTTTGCCAAATAGTTCTGCATCTGTTAATATATACCACATAGATAGTGAACAAAAAGCATAATTATCAGTGATTTTCGGACTTAAACCAAATGTGCATTCCTGGAATGAATGCCACTTGGTCCTATTTTAAATTTACCAAAATTTGTTTTGTGGTTGAGAATAGAATCTATCCTAGAAAATGTTCAATGTGCTTGCAAAGAATGAATGTTCTGCATTTACTGGATGTTGTGTTGTGTAAATGGAATTTGGTTGATAATGTTGTTCAAGTCATATTATATGTTCTGATTTCTGTCTAGTTTTTCATTCAATTGTTAAAAGTGGGGTATTAAAATTTCAAACTATTGGGTTGCCTAGTTCTCATTTCAACCCTGTCCATTTTGCTTCATGTATTTGGAACCTCATTTTTCGGTGGATATAGATTTATTATTGTTACATCTTCTTGATACAACATACTTCTTGATGTACTGACCATATTATCATTATGTTTTTGTTGCTTTTTTGCTTGTTACTACTAACTAGCCTTGTTTAAATCTGTAGAATCTGTCTTCTTGGTGATGGGTGGCCACTAATGTCATCACTCAATTGTCCTTTTAAATATGTATTTTTTTTCTAAATTCATTTGAGAAAGCGAGAACACGAGCAGGGTGGGGAGGGTGGGGAGTAGACTCCCCGCTGAGCAAGGAGCCCAATGTGGGGCTCCATCCCAGGACCCTGAGATTATAACCTGAGCCAAAAGCAGATGCTTAACCACCTGAGCCACCCAGGTGCTGCTTAAATATATATTTTTTCATTTTTAACTCTTACTTCCTACGAGTCGCCTTGTGTCTGCATAGTTCAGTAGTGGAGCAGCGATTGGACAGACTGTCCACAGAGATGGATTTGTGTGAGCTCAAAGTTTAAGCCATTTTCAAGCCTAATCCAGCTTTTGTTTTCCATGGGTCTTTTTGTATCTCTAAAATACATGCACATACCCTCAAGGTCAGCCAGGAATATGCTTGGAACCTCTGGTCTGATTCACAAGCGCAGCCTTAGCCAGAATGTGCTTTCCCTCCCTATGACCACAACCTCAAACCAGTGGAGTTTTTAGCCTTCCATGCCAGCCTATATCAATATCATCCACAAACAGTGCATTGAGGCATGGACATAACCTACCATTCCAAACTGAATAAATGCCCTTTTGAGCAGGAGGCCCTGAGGGGAAAGTCTGTATTGACTGTGCTGGAGGAGGCAGGGAGAGCAGCTTAGTCTAGAATGCCACGAATTCCATTTTTATGCAAAAAATAACAGTTTTTAAAAACAAACACTTTTAGATAGTTGTAGACTCTTGGTTGATTTCCGAAGTGTTGAGTAGTTTGCCTTTGTCAATTTTCTCCAGCTTTATAATTATTTTCTATTAGGGAGAGGATCTGCCAATCTGTTTACTTGACCATAGAAAATTTCCATGTGAATCAAGATTTTTAAATGGTTTCTTTCAATAAAAGCTAGAAGCAGCCCTAATGGACAACTTGAATTTTAATTCAAAGAGATGATTTAAAGTCTTGGTTTATCAAAATATTTAAGTAACAGGATGACCCTACATCCCAGGACAAATTTACTATTCCAGATTCCTGTCTAGAAATTTAGCACCTCAATTCACTCTCAAGATTCTGGGTTTTTGGTAATAAATTATAATGGCCACCCTACTTAGAAGGCATCCTAAATCAAGTAAACTGTTCCACCAAGTTTTATCATAAGGAAAATCTCTTGTCAAAATGAAATGTTCTGGACATGCCTGGGTGGCTCAGTTGGTTGGGCATGACTCTTGGTTTCAGCTCAGGCTGTGATCTCAGAGTTCTGCTTTGAGCTCGCTGCTCAGCACAGAGTCTGCTTGTCCCTCTCCCTCTTCTGCTCCCCCTATGTGCACATGATCTCTCATCCTCTCTCATAAATAAACTCTTTAAAAAAAGAGAGAGAGAGATGTTGTAGCCTAATTTCTGGTGCTGAAGATAATTTCAACTTTGAACTCTACTAATAAAGGCACAGCTATGAATATTCGGCAAGATAAAGCAATAGTAACAACTTTCAGATACTCATAAACTGAAATGATAAAATTTAGTGGTAGAATACTAGTCAATATACTTTGTTACCAGATCATCTTAGGCACAGAAAAGTAAGACTTACTAAATAATAGACAAAACAGAATGTTAAGGTTCCTTTCAAAATTTCTAAGGAAAAATTCACATAAAACTGAAAAACACTATTATGCTGACATTTTGGTAGTTAGCAACCTGAGATTTCACTCTAACTGAATGGTTTCACTGTTTAAATCTTATTTAAGATTTTTATCTCTTTTTTTTTGACAGAGAGAGAGAGAGATCACAAGTAGGCAGAGGCAGGCGGGGGTGGGGGGGGAGGGAAGCAGGCTCCCTGCTGAGCAGAGAGCCCGATGCAGGGCTGGATCCCAGGACCCTGAGATCATGACCTGAGCCAAAGGCAGAGGCTTAACTCACTGAGACACCTAGGAGCCCCAAATTTCACTTTTAAAGGGCATCAAGTTTAATATAACATTGCTACCCAGAGTAGAAAAAAGCCCAAATGTATTTTAAGTTTGTTAAAAAAAAAAAAAAAAAAAAGGACTTTCCATAAGGTCCTTATTCTTTATTCCTGAAACAAAGACAGTCTTTAATTTCCTCAAAGACTTAGTCCACTTCACTTTGGGGCCTTTCTCCCCCACAGTAAATCAAGATGTTCAATTTTTAAAACCTTAATAAAGCATGTACTCTCTTAAGCTTTTAAGATCCTTGCTTAATATCCAATTAGGGGGCACCTGGCTGGCTCAGTTGGTTAAGCATCTGCCCTGGGCTCAGGTCAAGATCCTGGAGTCCCGGGACAGGGCCCCGCATCAGGCTCCCTGTTCAGTGGGGAGTCTGCTTCTCCCTTGATCTCCCTAGCTCTCAAACACAATCTTAAAATATATCCAATTATGTTTTCAGGTAAGGTTATTATTTGTAAATAAAATCTATATAGGAAGCTTTTAAAGTACAGAATATATATTATATACGTTAAAAAAAAAAATCCTTGATGACTTATATTATCCTTTGATAAGAAATCTGACTTTGGAAGGAAAAGATGAACCCGAACAGCAAATGCCTCACTATGACATGAGAGATCCCACAACACGGAATCCCTCTTCAGCACTACATCTTGTTCACGTCGGTGGCCAGGTGTTACAGGCCCTTGGGAGATTAATATACGTAGCTTAGCAATGCCCACTGAGGCCAGGATAGTGGGAGGGGGAGGCTCGCTTTGGCCCTCCATAAATTTGTTCAAGGTAACACATTTCCTCTCCCCTTTCTGAGGAACAGATGGTGCCACGAGATCTAATTAAAGATTAGCTGTTGAGTACAGGTAGGCCCTTCAGTCTTACTACAGTGCCTTCCCCTACACGTCCCTTTGGTCTATAAAACCTGTAAACTAAGGTCCAGTCTTTGCAGATAATAGCTGTGCCCCTCCACACTGTCGTCCCCCCAATCCTCTGTCAGTACATTACCACCCGTGAAACTGTTTAAACTGTACGGAGTTGCCTGCTTCGTTTTTTCATCTCAAAGTCCCTTTGCAGTTGGGAGGATACTTTACAGCTCTTCCTCCCCAAACTTCTAACAAGACAGGACATGCCTTATACAGAGGAAGTGATAGCCTATCAGCTTGTGTCCCTCTCTTACTTCCTCAAACTCAAAATTTGGGGGTGTCTGGGTGGCACAGTCAGTTAAGTGTCCAACTCAGTTTTGGCTCCTGTCATGATCTCACAGTCATGAGGTGGAGCCCTAAGTTAGGCTCCGAGCTCAGTGGGGAGTCTGCTTGCAATTCCCTCTCCCTCTCCTGCCTGTGCTCTCTCTCTCTCAAATAAATAAATCTTTAAAAACAAAAATAACTCAAATTTGATCTGATGACAATACTCCAGATTAAGTATTGTGAATTAAATAAAATCACCATGAAACTGTATGTACAACTTGCTGTATTCTGGGATCAGAGTTAGTAAATGTATATTCATTTCTCAAAGATTTAGGACCCCAAAAAAGTTAAAACCCACAGCTAAAGTAAATTTATTTGAGACTGTGCTAAATCATTAAGCAAGGGGATCGGATTTAAGGAAACAGAACTCATTGACTTGACACAGAAGGAAATTCTCCTTTCCTTTAGTAACTCTCTCTCAAATCTACTTAGATACTTTGCAAATGTTTCCTGAAAACTATACTCCTTGAAGTAGGAAAATAAATTATATTAAAGTCTTGTCAAGCCTGATGGAATGATCGTCATAGATGAGAATTTATATGCATTGATATACCCAGCAAGCTGCAATACTATATTTTATATATATTACACACACACGCACACACACACATATATAATATATATATATTTTTTAAGGATGAAAAACTGCCTGGAAACAAATCAGTATCAAATTTTGCCTTTATGGCAGAAATTAACATCCTCGAGTCTCTTACACTGGAAAATCTGCTATTTTTAGTTTATCATGATTTGCATAAAATTTTGTTCATTCTCTTTAGTATCTTTAATCACTTGCAATGTACTATCTTATCTTTAACCACTTGCAATGTAATATGTTAAGGCTTGTATGCCAGTCACATACTTTCAGATAAACATTTTAAAAATTTATTTCCATAAGTTACTGTAAAATATACTGATATAAAAAGTGAGAAAATCTAAATTCCTAACTAATTATAATTTTACTTTAACTTTGTGTTTTTCACTAAAAGCTAAAGTTTAAGATAGGAGAAGCAGTGTATCTCAAAAGATTTGAGTGAAGGTCAACTTCCTCTAGCTATTATTGTACCAAATGGATAGTAAAATAATTTTCTAAATAGAATTAACTGATTGTTTTCATTCTCAAGCAAATTAGGTCATATCATCAGGAGACAACCCATAATAATCTAACAGATTATCATTAACCTACTGTGAAAAACTACAGGAATATAAAATGTTCTCTAAGACTTTAAAAATGTTCAATAAAAGCCAGAGCATTTTATTTGCCCCCCGAAACGTACCTGCAAAATAGTTACTCTGTGATGGGAAAAGAGAACAGCAGCTAATTTTGATGGAAGCACTTTGACAGAAGTCGGTATGATAAGCAGACTGGCGCCACTTGATAGAGCAACAAATATTTCCACAACAGAAGGATCAAAGGTCAGAGGTGAAGCAAGAAACAAAACATCTTCCTGCGTGACCTCAAAAAGTACCCTAAGGCAAAACAGAACGCAGTTATGAAAAATGTCTAACATTTGGTAATCATATATCCTAAGAAATTATGGCCATGAAGTTTCCAGATGTTGGCCAGGTTTTTACTCTTTTACTCTTAGATTAACCAAAATGGTGCTATTAATTCCAGAACTCGTCTTTGCGAGTGTGAGGATTAAAAGCCATTTAAAGCAATATCCGCTTCTTTACATGACATTTTATCATCTGTGATGGGTTTCTGATGTGTTAAGTGTGGCTGGATTAAACCACACTCCCCAGAATTTCCTTTCTAGTATGTTTTGTTAGGGTAAAAAACAAGGGACCTTCTCTCTCAAGAGCTGGAGGACAGAAGGGAGGCAGCTGCCATTCAGCAGAACACACACCACTCTGTTACTCCATCAAACCCTCAACTAGGTCCTGCCGTGAAGGGATTTTGTAGACAAAGTCCCTACTCAGCTGACTTTAATCAAAAGGGAGATTATCCTGGGTTAACTCAATTTACTCAACTGGAAGGCCTTTTAAAGAGTGTTAGGCCTTCTCTGAAAAAGACACAGCATCCGGATCTGCAATTATTCTCCCTTTCCCCTAGATCCTTCCTGACTTGCCTATGAACAAGCACATGCCTATGGGGTTCCAGTTTGCTCCTGATCATTCCTTTCTTTTTTTAAAACATTCTTTTTTTAAATTTTTTTAAAGATTTTATTTATTTATTTGACTGACAGAGATCACAAGTAGACAGAGAAAGAGAGAGGAGGAAGCAGGCTCCCTGGTGGGCAGAGAGCCCGATGTGGGGCTCGATCCCAGGACCCTGGGATCATGACCTGAGCCGAAGGCAGAGGCTTTAACCCACTGAGCCACCCAGGTGCCCCCTGATCATTCCTTTCTATTTACACTACGGACTTCAGTCTTGATTAGCTCCCACAAACATAAGCCAATTCCTTATAGTAAGTCCTTGATATAATCTCCTGGTTCTGCTTTTCTGGTAGAAACTTGACTTACTCTATCCTTCGTATTTAATGATGCCTAACAGAGACCTCTGACTCACTTATCCCACTTTTGGCCTTTTCTCTCAGGAGCTGAACAAAGAGCACAATACATGTAGTTAGGATATTACAGAGTATTAGATAGTTAGTGACAAGCCTATGGCCTTGCTTCATTTTGAACACACTAAACCTACTCTATCTAAAAAGCAAGGATTAGGGGCACCTGGGTGGCTCAGTGGGTTAAGCTTCTGCCTTCGGCTCAGGTTATGATGTCAGGGTCCTGGGATCGAGCCCCACATAGGGCTCTCTGCTCACCAGAGAGCCTGTTTCCCCTCTCTCTCTGCCTACCTCTCTGCCTACTTGTGATCTGTCAAATAAATAAAATAAAATCTTAAAAATAAATAAAATAAAATCTTAAAAATAAGTAAATAAAGGATTATCTTAGCTTTAAAATATCTTCAAGTGTGGTATTGTGGGGACCCACTTGGAACCCCAGAGTTGAGAGGAAGATTACTTTGAACTGAAGACATTTTGGATTTAACAGATGTGGAAAGAGAACCTCTTAGAGCTTCCTTTATATGACTAATCATAAAAACTTCTGGGAAATGAGGTTGCCATAAATTCCTTCTTCGGAGTGAGTTTTATTCCCAGGAAGGAAACCGAGTGAACCTACTATAACTCCCCTCTGCAAGTGACTTTTCTGGCCCTGAAAGTAAATCAGAAAAGGATTTTTAACAGGTGAATAGATTTCATTAAATTCAAGCACAAATAACAATCAAGAAATTTCTATACTTTAAATCAGTCCCTTATCCCTCACTGGGCACATACTTGCTCCCACTTTACACACAATTCCTGCCTCTGCTGGCCCATTGTCTCTCCCACCTACAGTAGATTCCAAATCTGCTCCACTCCCCTCAAGCTCCCTGTGTCTCCACTCCGCCTCACCTCTCATACTCTTCAACATGTGACTTTGCCTAGGAAGTTACTATCTATCAGCTTCCTCTAACATTCCTCGCCCTTCCATCTCAAAGTAGCTTACTCCTGTACAATACTATTTTCTTGATTTTTCAAAAACAATTCTCCCTACCAATTCTCAACCACCAGCCTATTAATGTCTCCCACCTTATTTATTTATTTATTTGACAGAGAAAGAGCGTGCGCAAACACAAGCAAGGCAGAATAACAAGCAAAAGGAGAGGGAGAAGCAGGTTCCCCACTGAGCAGGGAGCCTGATGCAGGGCTCTATCCCAGAACGCTGGGATCATAACCTGACCGAAGGCAGCCGCTTAACCAACTGAGCCACCCAGATGCACCCCGCCCATTTTTAAAGATTTTATTTATTTTAGAGAGAGAGAGAGTGCACCTGTGTGTGAGGGAAGGGACAGAGGGAGAAGGAAAAAAAATCTCAAGCGGACTCCATACTGAGTGGAGAGCCCAATATGGGGCTCAACCTCATGACCCTCAGATCACGACCTGAGGGGAAATCAAGAGTGAAACACTCAACTGACTGAGCCACCCAAGTGTCCCAGTCTCTCCTCTCAAAGATAAACCTATACCCTCCCAGAATTCTTTCTTTCCCATTCAAACTAGCTCCGAGAAATGAATACTTTATTATCTCCATTTTCCTGTTTCTCATTCCCTTATCCCCAGCCTAATACAGTCTGTCTTCAGTCTTGGGCACTCGGAAATCAAGTCACTAAAGACCACATTATCAATTACAAGACTCCTCTCTGCCTCATGTCACCATTCCCTTCTTCTAGATCTGCACTGCCCAATATGGTAGGCATAAGAAGCATGTGCCTACTGAGCACTGAAAATGCAGCTAATCCTTATTGACATGGGTAAGTGTAAAATACTGGCTAGATTTAAGATAAGCATAAAGAGTATAAAATAACTAATTTTCATATCGATTACATATTGGTATTTTAGATATTCTGAATTAAATAAGATATTGTTGAATTTTCTTATTTCTTTCTACCTTTTTTTTAGGGGGGGAGAGAGAGAGAAGCAGAGGGAGAAAAAGAATCTTAAGCAAAGCTGGCTCTACAGCCCGCACAGAGCCTGACACGGGGCTCAATCTCACAACCCTGAGATCATGACCTGAGCTAAAATCAAGAGTCAGATGGTTGGGGCGCCTGGGTGGCTAAGTTGGTTAAGCAACTGCCTTCAGCTCAGGTCATTTCCTAAGACTACTCTCCCTTAGTTCCCTTCCTCTATTTCCTTCTTTCTTCTTAAACTGAGAATTGACTTTTATAGAGATTTTTCATTTCCTGATGAGCAAACCAAATTCTACAATGCTGTAAGAATGAGCTTAATGAAATCCAAATCTTTTCACATCTACTGGATTTAAGTGCAAGATTCTTCAACTGGGCATAACGGGCTCCTGCCCCTCAGGTCACATGGCTCCTGCCCTCCCACTCCTTCCTCAGTTCTGCCCTGGTACACGCTAGCAAGCCAAACCCCTCCTTTCTCCCACACTTCTGCCAGGAATACACTTCCTTCTTATTAATAACTTAGAAGCAAAGCTTCAACCATCATTTGTTTGCTCCCTGTTTGGCTCCAGGTCTGGATTAGAGAGGTGAAGTCCTAACCTGCAAAGAACTAAAGTTCAGATATAGCCAAAACAAGAGACCCAATTACTTATGTCTATCAATTTAGGAACAAGAGTTCTAAAAAACAGGAACATCTCAGTGGCTCAGTTGGTTAAAGTGTCCGACTCTCAATTTTGGCTCAGGTCATGATCTCAGGTCATGAGACTGAGCCCCACATCACGCTCCGCACTCAGCGGGAGTCAGCTTGAGAGTCTCTCTCCCTCTCTCTCTGCTTCTCCTACCCACTCCCGTGCATGCTCTCTCAAATAAATGAATCTATCTTTAAAAGAATAGTTATAGGGGGGCCTGGGTGGCTTGGTGGGTGAAGCCTCTGCCTTCAGCTCAGGTCATGATCTCAGGGTCCTGGGATCGAGCCCCAATTTGGGCTCTCAGCTCAGCTTCCCTCTCCCCTCTGCCTGCCTCTCTGCCTACTTGTGATCCCTCTCTGTCAAATAAATAAATAAAACCTTTAAAAATAAATAAATAAGAAAATAAAAAATAGTTATGATGAACAGAGATTAAAATTTCTCTCTTGAGGGGGCACCTGGGTGGCTCAAGTCACTTAAACGTCAGCCTTCAGCTCAGGTCATGATCCCAGAGTCCTGGGATCCAGGCCAGTGTTGGGCTCCCTGCTCACCGGGGAATCTGCTTCTCCCTCTCCCTCTACTCCTCCCTGCCGCTTATGCTTGCTTGCTCTCTCTTGCATTCTTTTAAATAAATAAATAAAAATTAAATTTTTCCTTTGGGAAAAACTGGCTCGGTTGGTAGAACATGCAACTCTTGATCTTGGGGTGATGAGTTCAAGTCCCACATCAGGGGGAGAGTTTACTTAAAAAAATGTTTCTGGGATGCCTGGGTGGCTCAGTTGGTTAAGTGTCTGCCTTCAGCTTGGGTCATGATCCAACAGTCCTGGGAGTGAGAACCCCACATTCAGGCTCTCTGCTCGGGGGGAAGCCTGCTTCTCCCTTTCCTACTGCCCCTGCTTGTGCTCTCCCGCTGTCAAGGAAATACATGAAAATCTTTTAAAAAATGTTTTTTCTGGGGTGCCTGGGTGGCTCAGGGGTTAAAGCCTCTGCCTTCGGCTCAGGTCATGATCTCAGGGTCCTAGGATCGAGCTCCAAATCGGGCTCTCTGCTCAGCAGGGAGCCTACCTCCCCCTCTCTCTCTGCCTGCCTCTCTGTCTACTTGTGATCTCTCTCTCTCTCTCTCTGCCTGTCAAATAAATAAATAAGAAATCTTAAAAAAAATGTTTTTTCTCCTTTAAAATACAAGTTTTGAAGAAGGATTTGAAGAACAGAACTCACTGAAAATGTTGGATGTTTGGCACTATACATGCATGAGGGACTCTGACAATCTTAGGTATCCCCGTAGTGCCGGATGTATGGAGAACATAGGCCAAGCAATGCTTTAACCTCACATCCATGTGCTCTTCTGACTTTTCTTCATTGCTGTTCCCAGAATTTGTGCTGTTTGTCATTTTTTCTTTTTCATATTTCTGTTTTCTGTCCTTTAGCATCAAGCTCACTTCAACATTTTTCCAGTGAAGCCTGAAGAGTACGAGGTCATTATGTTCTTTAAGTGTATCATAATTCAATAATGTTTCGTAGGAAGATTTGAATTTCTGTTACATGGGAAACAAAGTTCATAATATTAATATGTTAAAAAACATTCTTTTTTACATAGAAGTAATACAAAGTATTAATTTACTCCTTTCCTTCAACATGGTTTTGAGTACTTCTATATAACTAGGGATTAAAAAAAATTAGAAACCTGTAAGAATATAGTGCTTTCCTTACTTTCAAGGTCACCTTCAAAATAAAAAGACATATGGGCTCCTGGTGGCTCAGTGGGTTGAGCCTCTGCCTTCGGCTCGGGTCATGATCCCAGAGTCCTGGGATCAGGTCCCACATCGGGCTCTCTGCTTGGTGGGGAGCCTGCTTCCTCCTCTCTCTCTGCCTGCCTCTCTGTCTACTTGTGATCTCTGTCAAATAAATAAATAAATATCTTAAAAAGTAAAAATAAATAAAAATTTAAAAATAAAAAGACATAAAAACATACACCAGTAGGGCAACTGTGAAAATGAATAGAGTTGAAATGTTAATGGGAACAGAGGAGACTGAATTTCTCTGGAAGGTCTGAAATTGCTACATCATATGTAATGTCTGGGTTATAAGTAGCTTTGGTCCAAGTAAAGAGGGGTACTTCATTAAGCAAATAGCTAATGCAGAGTACATGATCCAAGAAAGCTAGTGTTATGGAGAATGTTAACCACTCCAGTGAGTTGAAGAATTGGGGGAGAGGGAGAACGTGAGTAGAAGAGATGCTATCCTTAATAACTCTGTATACTCAATACTGAAGGTTTTACACTATAACCTATAAGCAATAAGATCCAGCTGAAAGGTGGCAAGTGCATAGGCTAGACTTTACTCCATCAAGGACAGACTAATAAGACTTTCAACACGTGAGAGTCTTCTAATGAACCTTTTGCAACAACTGACATACAATATATAGGCCTGAACTAGTCCGTTGCAACAAGAGTGGACAGAGAGAGCCTATGAGCTAGAGTCAATAAGGATTGCATAACTTCCCGGATAAGGAGTGAGCATAAGAAGATTGCGGAGTTTCTGGCTCAGATATTTGGTAGATGGAGCCAGATTAATACAGATTTACTGAATTTGGATAAAAAGATGCTACATTCAATTTTTGCATGCTAAAAGTGAGGTTCCTTTGAATACACCTTTTTAGGTTGACAAAAAGCAGCTTAATGAAACTTTTCACATCAAAGAAATTACTATAAAGGAGATAAGTGAGAGAAAAATAAGAAATGAGAGAAAAAGGTCACAACGTAGGAGCCTATAGTGTTTTGTTCGTTTGTTAAGTATATTAAGGATCAGGTGTGGTGTGACCTGCTTTCCTGTTTGACAAAACATTTGTCAAAACTCATTAAAATATACACATAAAATTGGTGATTTTTATATGTATATTAAACCTCAATAACTGATTTCTAAAAGATGTGTAGGTCATGAAAAAAAATTTTTAAAGGGTAGGGGAGCTGTTCTAGATGAAAGGATATTAAGGAAGTATGAGAAGTGGATGTATTCTATGATCTTTGCCCAGATTTTTGAATCCCTCCCCACAAAAAGCTAAAAGGACATTTTGGGGGCAAATGTGGAATTTAAATAGGACTATATTAAAATCTATCAATGCTAAAAAGAAAAACATAAGAAAATACGTGTATGATACTGTACTATACTGTGTTTATTAAAAAAGTGTAAGTGAACCTGCAGAGTTCAAACTTGTGCTGTCCTAGTGTCAACTGTGCATTGTCAGCAGCTAGAAGGTAAGAAGCAGGTCTCGGGCTTCTTCCGCACACTAATGCCCTCCCAAACAACTTG
Organism: Lutra lutra; assembly: GCF_902655055.1. NCBI lineage: Eukaryota > Metazoa > Chordata > Mammalia > Carnivora > Mustelidae > Lutra > Lutra lutra. Next base: position 187,090,212 of record NC_062279.1, read on the forward strand.
TAGGGTTTCTCAATCTCAACACTACTGACATTTTGGACCAAGTAAATCCTTGTAAGGGACAATACATATTGTGCTTTGTAGGATTTTTAGCAGTACTTATGGCCTCTAACCACCAGACGCCAGTGGCACCCCTACTGCCAGCATTTTTCAAGATTGTATTTATTTGAAAGAGCTCAAGAGAGCACAAGCAGGGAGAATGGCAGAAGGAGAGGGAGAAGCAGGCTCCCCACTGAGCCCCCACTCGGGGCTCGATCTCAGGACCCTGAGATCATGACCCAAGCCAAAGGCAGACACCAAACCAACTGAGCCACCCAGGTGTCCCTACTGCCAGCATTATAAAAAAAAAAAAAATAAAATAAGTAACTCCAGACATTGCCAAATGTCTGCTGGGAGGGACAAATCTCTAGCTGAGAACCATTGCTCTAGTGGAGGCTGAGCATATTGTACATGCTCAATAAATACTTCTTGACAGCTCATGTGTTAAGGAGGAACACTCACATCAAAGTGATGGAACAGGGGCGCCTGCCTGGCTCAGTGGGTTAAAGCCTATGCCTTCAGCTCAGGTCATGATCTCAGGGTCCTGGGATCGAGGCCCAAATTGGGCTCTCTGCTCAGCAGGGAGCCGGCTTCCCCCTCTCTCAACCTGCCTCTGCCTACTTGTGATCTCTGTCTGTCAAATAAATAAATAAAATCTTTTAAAAAAATAAAGTCATGGAATATTAAGCAAGGTACTTTCTAGGGGACTTTCCTTTTTTTTTTTTTTTTTTAAGATTTTATTTATTTATTTGACAGACAGAGATCACAAGTAGGCAGAGAGGCCGGCAGAGAGGCCGGCAGAGAGAGAGAGGGAAGCAGGCTCCCTGCTGAGCAGAGAGCCCGATGTGGGGCTCAATCACAGGACCCTGAGATCATGACCTGAGCCGAACGAAGGCAGAGGCTTAACCCACTGAGCCACCACCCACATGCCCCTCTAGGGGATTTTTCTTGTGCCCAACTCCTTATAAGCAGTTAGAAAGAATACCTGATACTGACAATTCTCACACGAACCACCTATTTTAAAAAACTTCCACCAAAGTTAAGAAAAATGAATGTCACATCCCCATTTTAGTTTTGCTTACATCAAAAAAAAAAACCCATTTCTTGTCTAGACATGAATAGATTTAGAGAATATTTATTAACCCATTATATGTAGCCTATTATACCTCAGTTGTTTCTTTCTAGAGACTTTAATACCCGTGATTCTCTAGGAAGTCCTCCATACATCTCAAGCTCTTGATATTTTTTGTTCTATATACAGATGGAGATGTACACACATACAGATACATAGGTGGAATGCACTTCAGTTCCCTCAAATATAAATTGGTTCAGATAGAAAAAGGGTAAAAACAAGCTACATTATGTTCTATAATGTTCTATTTCTCTTGGGTAAAAAGAATATTTTACAAATAAATAATAAAACATGGGAGGCATCTTGATGAACACCTAACACCAAATATTACCCATAAAGCAGTTTTCCTAGGCTAGGTATCTGGCTGGCAGTCATTTAAAAAATTAAAAAATTAATTTTCCAGAGAAGTCTGTTTAAGTGCTAATCTCTTTTTCAAAATTTAAGCCTGGTTATAATTCTTTAATGTTGCTGACTACTGTAAATTGAAACATTTATCTTTTAAATCTGTGGCAAGTTTTACAAAATTTTCCTAGTATAGAAACAACTTTGGAAAGGGAAAGGAAATTTGAAACAATGCAGTACCTTAGTATACATCTAGAACATACGTTCATGCTATAGAGCAGTGTTTCTCAACAGAAAGTAGGGGATAAAAGGTGCCTCCAGGAGACATCTGGTAATTTCTGAAGACAATTTTGGTTGTCACAACTCATGGGGGCTAGGGGGAGCAGTGCTACTGGCATCCAGGGGGTGGAAACCAGGAATGTTACTAAAACAACCTGTAATATACAGGACACTCCTCACAACAATTACCCAACCCAAAATGTCAACAGTGCTGAGACTGAAAAACTGTAGCTAGAAAAGCTGGATATGGAAAGATTTTCGGATAGACACATCAGGTCTTCAACTGAAAGATAAACACATTTTTTTAAAAACCCCAATTTAAATACACACACTTACATTAATTTGCTGTTTTTCAACAAGAATATAACTTAGATTACATTTTTTCATAAAATGAGTTGATAATGCTGGTGGTGAATCTGGATCAACGGGAGCATAAGCAGCAGGGACTTGGAGAATTCTAAAGAGATAGTTCAGAGTCAGCACAGAAGATCTGCTGAAAGTCATCTTTAAGTATTTCAATTTCTCTATGTACTTTACTATTGACTATATCAGAAATGCCCAATATTTTTGTTGACACATATTTGGTTATAGTTATTTTTATTTTGTCTTTAAGAGAGAATATCCACTATTAAATTTTTATCACTTAATATACAGAAATCCAAGATTTTTTAAAGCTAATATATTAAGTACAATATACTTGGTTAACATCACTACTAAAATACCAAATAATAGCAGAGTCTTCTTTCTTATCTATAATAACGTAAGGTAAATATCCACATGTAACGTACTAGTATGCAGATTAATACCATCTATACTACAAATGACATTTCACCAAAACCAGGAAACCTTGGGCGGGGGGGAACAACTTTAAAATTGATTTTTAAGTGGCAATAAGATCCAAAATCAGTTAGTTGTTTTAAATAAAAGTACTTTGAGGTAGGGGGACCTGGCTGGCTCAGTCAATAGAGCATATGATTCTTGATCTTGGGGTTGTGGGTTTGAGCCCCACTTTGATGTAGAGATTACTTCAAGATAAAACTTTTAAAAAGTATATGTAGGTATATATACTTAGAGGTATTATTTTGGGGACAATAGATTTTTGTAGGAAATTATCAATAAAATTTGTCAATGATTGGATGAAAGTAAATTTTTTTAAATTTTTTTTAAAAATTAATTTTTTGCTTTACATTTATACAATTAATCTACTAACACACATCCCATGGGATGAATATCAACTTTTCTAATTTTTTAGCAGCTCTTATTTACTGCAGAACCTAGTACAGAAATCACTATGTAAGGATAATATTCTAGAACTCAATGAACATTTTGCAAATGATCATTTGAATCAGTGTCTTCCTCAGTTCATAGCTCAGTTTTTATGAACCATCATCCAAAACTCTCATTTATTCATTCATTCACTTACTAAATACCTGAGTACCTAAAACTTTCTCTCAGGGGAAAAAAAAACAGTTACATTATTTCTGAAACACTTGTTTTCTTTGATATAACAGAATTTATGACTGTTTTCTTTATGACTGTTTTCTTTTAGCAGACAAAAGAAGCCTTTATATTTTGGAGATATGTAAGTATTCTATTAGCGAAAACTTCTGGTTTCTCCTAAATAAATTCATATTAACTTTAATGATTAAAAGTAATCTTGGGGTATGGGTGCCTTGGTGGCTCATTCGGTTAAGCATCTGCCTTCAGCTCAGGTCATGATCCCAGGGTTCTGGGACCCCCTCTCTGTTTCCCTTGCTTGTGCGTACGTGCTCTGTCAAATAAATAAATAAAATCTTAAAAAAACAATAATTTGGGGGTAAATATTAATTCCATCAGCTTATAATTGAATAAGCAATACATAAAAATAAAATAGTAAACAGAATATTAAGTTACAACATATTCTGTGTATTAAAGAATTATAAGTTAGGTTAGAAAACTAAAATTTTAATATTAAAACAATTACCCTAAAATCCAAGAGGGTAAATTTATCCCAGGATGGCAGTAGAGACCAACTTCCCGAATTCCTTGAAAGTCACAGTGTAATTGCAGGAAATTTGATAATTCTGAAGCAACAGTAACCACAGTTTCATAGGTATAATAAACTGGAGGCTGGCTGTTACACTCATCAAAACATACAGCTATTTTATCTGAATAAATGGAGGCAGCCTGATGCACCAGTTCTTGAAGAGTCATTTCACTGAAGTTTCTCTAAGCATCATTGGTAGCAGAGAACTCCACCTACATACAGAAATATTATGGGAACAGAGAATTTTAGGGAAGCTGGTAGGATGAGAAAGGGAGAGGGAAACTTCTATATAAATCATTCCTCACAAAAATAAATATATCAAAAACATAATTAATCTCGGAGCCCAGGAATGATCTGTGGTGAGACAAGGTGGTTGAAAATTAATGATACCACTGACCTAACACTGGGTCAGTGCTGGAAGAAAATTTGGGAGAGGAGTGGTATACACAGGGGAGAAAAAAAACAGGTAAAAATGTAGTCTCTCTCCACTGCCCACAATAGGAAAAAACAAAAAAATTAACCAATAAAACTCAAATTAAAGTACTACATGCTTATTTTTTTCTTTTTTCTTTTTTTGGTTATCATCCCAGATTAAGGCAAAGTGGTTAAAATCCTGCACACTGTCTTTGAAAAGACTAATGGGAATAAACTGTGCTTTTAGGAACAGAACTTAAGTGACAGCACAATAAACCCTTGATAGAAAAAAGAAAAGAACTACCTACATCCACCCAATTTTAGTCCACTATATAGAAACTATATTATTTATTATAATATTTCAGAGATCACAAATAGTCCCTTTTATAAATCCTGAATAACCTCTTTATTCTCTACATTTAAATTCCCAATAAATTCATTTAAACTACAGCATTACAACTCAAAGCATTCTATCAATATTCTCTGGACTTCAATAAAAATATAAAGATTTTAAACAGTATTTCATCAAAAAAAATTTTAGGGTTCATTGGTTAAGAAATAACTGCTAGTATTTCCTTGAGATAAAAGTGATTTTCTTCTCTTCTGTGAACCCCTTTCCATATTTCAAAAGCAAGATTTACGAAGTAACCTAGTTTTTTTCTTATTTGCTTATACATATTTGAACTGATTTCATTGATTCAAAATAAAATAAATTTTATCTATATAATTTTATTTATATGAATTAGGGGCGCCTGGGTGGCTCAGACCGTTGAGCGTCTGCCTTCGGCTTTGGTCATGATCCCAGGATCCTGGAATTGAGTCCCGCATGGGGCCCCCTGCTCAGCCAGGAGCCTGCTTCTCCCTCTCCCTCTGCCTCCCCCGGCTTGTGCTCTCTCTGTCAAATAAATAAAATCTTTAAAAAAATTTTATATGAATTAGAAAACAGAACATTCCTAACGAGTGCAAAATGAACCAACCACCATTAAGACCCATAAGGTTTTAAAATGCTAGGATATCTAAATACAAAATGTAAAAATCTAACTGTAGTGTAGTTTTTAATAAGCATTTCTATATTCTCTGCTGTAATATACAAGATAAAAAGACTGAATTTTTCCTCATACAAATTGGATAAAGACTGTTCATAGCATGCATTAATTATGCCAAATACATTTATTACAGGAGGTACAGTCAGTGCAGATCTCCCATTGCTCTCTCCTGCTATCAGTAACAAATTGCTCACATTATAAGGCATTTTCACAAAAATGTTATACTGTATGTATACTGTATGTATAAAATTTTATACTGTATGTATCCCCCCCAAAATGCATTTTTAATGCAAAAACAATTACAGCAGTTAAGTATTTTTCACATGAGGACATTCTGATTATTATACTCCAAAATACTTAACATCAAAGGGGAAAGATTATAAAGCTTAAACTTTTAAAAAATATTTTCATCGCAAATTGCAACACTCACCACACATATCTATATAATTCAGATGTTTTTATACTTTTAACTGCCAGTTCCCTGGTGGTTGCTACAGAAACTTAAGGCAAGATCTATTGTGTGAGGTTTTTTTTAATCAAATACATTCTCTCCAATAAAAAATATATATATTTATTCGACTCCCAAACATTTCTGAGACCTCCCCTCATGGAGGGGAGCAAATCTGGTAAGCAGATTTTGTATGTAATGCATATTCGCTACTTCAAATACAACAGTAGACGCTATTAAGTTACCAAAGGTCTTAAGAGTCAACAAATTCTCGTGCTCCAAGGGTTCTCTTCTTAGCTTATCAGTTACTTTATTTTATTTTTTTTAAGATTTTTTATTTTATTTATTTGACAGAGATCACAAGTAGGCAGAGAGGCAGGCAGAGAGAGAGTGGGAAGCAGGCTCCCTACTGAGCAGAGAGCCGGATGCGGGGCTCCATCCCAGGCCCCTGAGATCATGACCTGAGCCAAAGGCAAAGGTTTAACCCACTGAGCCACCCAGGTGCTCCTAACAGTTATTTTAAAAAGACAGTTAAATAATCTAGAAACGTTATTGAGCTGCATCCATTGGCTTCTTAATTTACATTATGCGATGACATTTAGTAACAATGCATTCTGTAGCTCCCAAAACACTTTCGTTCGCTCTTCCAAACCATGAGCAAACAGTAGAGCAGATTTCTTTCTTTCAGAACGAAGCGGCAAAGGGTCTGAGGCTGGGTAACTCCGGAGAGATCACACAGATGAGTTCAGCCTCTGCACGCCACCAACCTGCCAGACGCCACTGTCACATCCCGGACGAGGCGGTGGCCCTGAGGCTGAACGAAGCTGCACACCCAGCCTGAAGCCTCCCCCTACTTCAGTTCCCTCACACAGGCCCCCGCTGGATGCAGCCTCCTGCGAGACTCACTCAGAAGGCCTGAGGACTGCGGCAGAGGCTTTAGTCCATCCGGACCTTCCAAAAGACCGAATCCAGCATCTCCCCCAACACACGTGAAAGCAGCCATTACCCACAAGCCGTAAAGCTTACCCACCGCACCGGCCGCCGGGATCTGAGAGGCACCGGCTCTCGCGTGATCTTCTGCGTCGCTGCATTGACGTCAGCATAAGCGACCGAGGGCTGATAGTGTCTCGCTGCCCTGCCCCCTCCGGATGATCTTGCGGCAACCTGGGAGGACATCTGGCAGTGCTTCTACCTACTGCGCTCAACTCTGACACCTGTTGTTGTCACGCTGGATTTTGGACAGGGTTTGCCAAGACTTTGGAGCTGACCAGCTTAGAATCATGCCCTTTCATACTTAAACTCGGGTGAGATACTTTAATTTGAAACCGCTCTCTCCTTGTCCACAAGTGGAGAGAAAGATACTGTCTAGGCTTGATGGGAAGGAAGGTGATATAGCGGTGAAATGCAATAGTAAATGGACTTAGTCCGTCTGACATTTTCTGAGAGTAGAAGTAGAGTTTGGAAGACTGAGCGCCGTGATGAACCCTGCAAAGGAGGTCCCCGTTATAATTAGGCTGACATTTTAATTGCAAGAGACAGATTTAAACGATGACTAAGAAATTTTCAGCGTACAGTAGTCGCAATAAAATAGGTCGGGGGTGGGGGAGAGAGTTACCTAAGCTATATGCCTGAATAATAATTGGTTACCAAGTTATTACAGTTGGAGACATGTAAACTATTACAGTTGTCAAGGGAAACAATAAGTGTTATTTTTAAGCTACTCTGCAACAGCAGAGATGAAGTGATCAGGTTTTTTAAAGTTTTGCTTAAGGACTGAGAAGACCGCCCAGTGTTGACTATATATGAAAAGTCATGGGACATCCTCCTGTCCTTAGGGGTCAGTGGCAAGAAACTATCAGTAAGCCAAGCAAGAGATAGATGCATCCTCGCACAATGGTTTCACACGGATGTACCACAGCCTACTCAAACTATTGGTGTGTGTGGGGGGGGTGTTGTCCCCATACGTTTCTGTATTTGAGAATAACACCATCATCCAGCCAGCAAAGAAACCTAGATACCACCCTCGCCTTTTTCTTTACCCTCCTATATCCAATCAGAGCCTGTCTCCACTCCTCAAAGTCAGCTGACTACATCAGAATCACCTGTGATGATGTTAAACAAAGATTCCAGATTCGTGGACCTTCATCCCCATAGGTTCTCAGTAAGTTTTCTACTGAGGGGCCTACAATCTGCATTTTTTAAATGCTCGCATCTTCATTTCTGCTACTGCTACCTTAGTTCAGGTCTTCTTGGTCAGCTTTTCCCTAAAGCCTGTCTAGCCTCGCTCGGCTCTAACTCTGCATTGCTGCTAGAGAGATGTTGGTTTTATTATAAAATTTCAAGTTGGATAGTAATAATAGTTTGGGTTTTTTTTTTTTAAGTTGTTTTTTCCCCTTGTACAATCTGCTTTTTTTTCTTCTTCTGTTGGTTTTGGACACTATCTTTCACATGAGAGGCTTCCTGGGGTATCTGGTAGTCATGAATTACCTGCGCATATTTAAAAGTGGGACATTTGGGACACCTGGGTGGCTCAGTTGGTTAAGCGGCTGCCTTCGGCTCAGGTCATGATCCCAGAGTCCTGGGATTGAGTCCCGCATCAGGTTCCTTGCTTGGCAGGGAGCCTGCTTCTCTTGCTGGCTCTGCCTGCCACTCTGCCTGCTTGTGTGTACTCTCTCTCTCTCTGACAGATAAATAAAATCTTTTAAAAAAATAAAAGTGGGACATTTGACTTGATTGGAAACAGTCTGTAGGACAAGTTTGTTGAAAATCAAGTTGAGAGAAAAGGGCTTGGTGTATGTTTGGGGGTGTGTGTCTCAGAATTGAGTATAAAATTTATCACTTAATTCTATTTCAGGTTTCTAATGTCCTCCAATATGAAGACATTGTTTTAGGGGCACCGGGGTGGCTCAGTCGGTTGAATGTCCAGCTCGACCTCAGCTCAGGTCTTAATCTCAGGGTTTTAAGTTCAAGCCCTGCATTGGGCTCCATGCTGGGTGAGGAGCCCACTTAAAATTAAGGGACACCCGGGTGGCTCAGCCAATTAAGAGTCCACCTTCAGCTCAGGTCTTAATCCCAGGGTCCTGAGGGCTCCCTGCTTAGTGGGGAGTCTGCTTCTCCCTTGTCCCTCCCCCACTGGACATGCCTAATATCTCAAATAAATACAATCTTTGAAAAAAAAAATTTTTTTTATTAAAAAGGTGCCTGTGTGGCGCAGATGGTTAAGGTCCAACTTCTGGTTTCAGCTCAGGTCATGATCTCAGGGTCGTCAGATTGAGCCCCCATAGGGTTCCGTGCTCAGAAATCTCAAGAATTCTTTCTCTCTCTGCCCTTCCAGCTCATGTGCGCTCTCTCTCAAATCTTTTTTTTTTTTTTAATTTTTAAGAAGAGAGAACAAAAAAAACCACCCCAAAGACATTGTTTTACTTTCTTCTGAACACAGTGGCCTTCAGAATTAGGCTATACAGGGGTGATAGGTAGGGGCACAAAGATGTAACTCATTCCTAAATGAACTTCTAATGCTGTTACCCTCGTCACCCCTTTCCAGAAGCCAACTTCTCAGTTTTTTAAGAGGTTCTGTGATGTAAATAGGATTGTTTATTGGCTTTGCCGCTGCTGGTTTAGAATTTAGCTTTTCCAAATCAGCTGAGCCCTTTGCTTTTGACTCCAGAATCTTTTCCTCTATCCTTGAGAGTTTAGGACTCTTAAATCCCTTTACCGTCATTTTCAGGGGGTCTTAAGAGGAAGCAAATGCAGAAGACTAAGTTCAAAACACCATTTTTACCTGGTAATCTAGAATGATAATTCTAAAAATATATATCAGATTAATCATAGCATTCTCCTGCGGTGCCTGGGTGGGTCAGTGGGTTAAGTCTCTGCCTTCAGCTCAGGTCAAGATCTCAGGGTCCTGGGATTGAGCCCTGCATGGGGCTCTCTGCTCAGCAGAAGCCTGCTTCCCCCTCTCTCTCTGCCTGACTCTCCGCCTACTTGTGATCTCTCTGTGAAATAAATAAAGTCTTTTTTTAAAAAAAATCATAGCATTCTCCTGCTTAAGACCTTCTTTAGTGGTCTCTCATTGGCTGCAGGAAGACATTCAGACACCTTACCAAGAGAGACAAGATGGTTCATTATCTAACCCTACCTGTAACACTTAACCACTGCTCTCCTACCCTCCATATTCCTCATACATGGTCCTGGAAGTTCCAGCTATGATTAAGACCCTAGTAAATCTTCTGAGCCAAATATCCACACCTGTGTTCTGCGGGGTTTCAGGCTGAAATACCCTTTCTTCTCCCCAAGTCTGCTTGATGAACATTTACCCCTCTTATGAAAACACAGCTTAAACATCACCTCCTTGGGACGTCTGGTTGGTTCAGTTGGTTAGGTGTCTGCCTGTGGCTCAGGTCATGATCCCAGAGTCCTGGGATTTAGTCCCACATCAGGCTCCCTGCTCAGCAGAGAGCCTGCTTCTCCCTCTGCCTGAGATCTCTCGTGTGCTAACAAATAAATAAAATCATAAAAAATAAAATCACCTCCTTGGTGCCTTTCTTCAATGCTTGTATTAGAATTTACCCATCCTCCCCTCACCATCCCATGAACCCAGCATACTGTTGAGAGGGACACTCTGTCATGGTCCTGAGTGTCCTTGCAAATTCTTGCTGGGTATGCCAAAAACACAAGGTATTGATTGCTCTTTATTCAGGGCTGGCTGTTTGGGGTGATGGATCTCCAGACCTGAGGTAATGTTTTTCCCAAGGAGCAGGTTTGCTTCCATTTACTATAAAAGCAAATCCCCCAAACTTAATATTCCTTTCCTGTCACACAACTCACTGCAAGTGCAGACATCCATCTCTGCCTAACTCTATCTCCCCAGTGGGACTTGGGAAACATGGGGAACTGACAAATGAAGCTCTGGCCACTTTTTGCCACGAGTAATGCATTTCTCTTTGACCCAGAAATCTCAGGTCTACTGCCATGAAACAGTGACAGTAATAGCTTTTCAGTAGGGTACAAGCCTAGACCCTTCCCAAACGGTGACCTATACTTCTTACAGAACCTGGCAACAGCTGCATTATTTCTTTGACTTCTTATACTAAATAGTTAAGTACCCTGAAAACAGTTTCATTTCTTGTGCACCTGATTCCCCAACTATCATTTTATTCTTCTCCCTCCACTACATCAATTCCTGGGAAATATCAAATGCCTGTCCCAGAACCTTGCTGATCCTTTGTCCATTTATTGATGCATTCTAACTTCACTTCTTTTCACCTAATTCTCCATTCATCTCAGTTGCCAATGTCATTTCTTTTAAGAATAAAAATTTCATAAACAATTTTGATTATCCTTGACCCTACCTCCAATGTGTGGGTTTTCCATCCAACACACAATTAACTCAGGAAGAGCCAGCTGGAAGAAACGCAGAGGACAAGGTATATGGAAAAGGAGCATGGAGCTACCATGCTCTCCAAGCATACCAGTCACCCGAGTCTCCGTGTCACCAACCCGGAAGTTCTCCATACCCTGTGTCCTTCCGGGTTTTTATATGCTTAATGGTGAGGGCATGATTAATTTTTTTTTTTAAGATTTTATTTATTTGATAGAGATCACAAGTAGGCAGAGAGGCAGGCAGAGAGAGAGGGGGGTGGAAGCAGGCTCCCCGCTGAGCAGAGAGCCCGATGCGGGGCTTGATTCCAGGACCCTGAGATCATGGCCTGAGCCAAAGGCAGAGGCTTAACCCACTGAGCCACCCAGGCACCCCAGGCATGATTAATTTTTTAAAGATTTTAAAAAAATTATTTGACAGAGGCATAGCAAGAGAGGAAGGGGGAGTGGGAGAGGGAGAAGTGGATTTTCTGCAGAGCAGGGAGCACGATGCGGGGGCTCGATCCCAGGACCCGGGGATCAAGACCTGAGCAGACGGCAGACGCCCAACAATCAACAACCAAGCCACCCAGGCGCCCCGAGGACGTGATTAATTAGATCATTGGACGTTACCAGTTGAATTCAATCTGTAGCTCCTCTCCCCTCCGTCAAGGTCAAGGAGATGGGGCTGGATGTTCAACCTGATGATCACATGGTTAGTTCCCAAAGCAAGTAGTCCTTATTCGTAGGTGTTTTTAGAAAGTCACCTCATTTAACATAAACTCAGGTGTGGTTGAAAAGAGTTTGTTATGAATAGTGACACCTTTATTAAAGGCAAACCAAAAAACCCTCAACCACAGAGAATTAACAAATGGTTACCATAGAGGAGGTGGGTGGGTGGGGGATGGGATGGACCTGTTGAATCTCTGTATTGCACACCTGGAACTAATTTAGCACTGTATGTTGACTACACCGGAATTTTTTTTTAAAAACCACACCTTTATTTCTCCTACCGCTTAGGAAATCTCAAGGACTTTAGGATAACTGTGCTAGAAATAGGATAAAGACCAAATATATTTATTATAAATCACAGTATCATACTACCCTGAAGACAAGGCTAGCTCCTGGTCGTGCGCTTTGTAGCATCACAGCTGGTATAATGGTGTTATTTGATTTATTCTTAACAGTGCTCAGCTGCCCAGTTGGAAGATGGAGAAAATTAGTGGTTGGGTTCATTCAGGTTTGTTTTGTCAGATGGCTAGGAAAGAATGAAGTGATGAGGGAGGTCCCATTGTTCGCAAGAGGGAGTCTATTTTATTAAAGTTCTGCAGGGGACCCAATAACATTATATACATACAAACACTACATAAAATATATAAAAGGGACGCCTGTTTGGCTCAGTGGGTTGAGCCTCTACCTTCAGCTCAGGTCATGGTCTCAGGGTCCTGGGATTGAGCCCCATATCAAGCTCTCTGCTCAGCAGGGAGTCTGCTTCCCCCTCTCTCTACCTGCCTCTCTGCCTCTCTGTGATCTCTCACTCTGTCAAATAAATAAAATCTTTAAAAAATATATACATATATATATGTATATGTTTGAAAGAGAGACAGATACATGTATTTTTAAGAAACTGGCTCACACAATTGTGAGGGCCAACAAGTTTGAAGTCTATAGAGCAGGCCAGTAGGCTGGAAACTCTGGCAGGGTTTCTGTGTTGCAATTTTTGAAAATTCTACCTTCAGGAAACCTCCACCTTTATTCTTAAAGACCTACAACTGACTGGATGAGGCCCATTCACATTCTGAAGAGTAATCTTTCTTCAGTCTACTGCTGGGGCACCTTGGTGGCTCAGTCTGTTAGGTGTCCGACTCTTATTTAGGTTCAGGTCATGATCTCAGGGTCATGGAATTGAACGCCACATGCATTGAGCCCTGCATCGAGTGGGGCTCTGTGCTCAGCAGGGAGTTCACTTGAGAGTCTCTCTCTCCCTTTGCCCCTCCCTCTACTCAGGCTCTTTCTAAAATCAATCTTTTTTTTTTTTTTAAGTCTACTGATTTAAATGTTAATCAAATCTAAAAAATAACTTCACCAATCTAGATTGGTATTTGAACAAACTGGGCACCACAGCCTAGCCAAGTTAACACAAAATTATCTCATCAATCAGTATGTCAAACAAATTAATTTTCAGTAAAGCAAATTCAAAGGCCGTGGGCCCCTTTTGTGCAATCGTTTTCCATTTTGTCACAGGGCAAGGAGTTCAGTTATTATGGTAGATCCTGAGAACTTCCAAAACAGTTAAAAGCATTGGTTCCAGGGCACCTGGGTGGCTCAGTGGGTTGAGCCTCTGCCTTCAGCTCAGGTCATGATCTCAGGGTCCTGGGATTGAGCCCCACATCGGGCTCTCTGCTCGGCAGGGGAGCCTGCTTCTCTCTCTCTCTCTCTGCCTGCCTCTCTGCCTACTTGTGATCTCTGTCAAATAAATAAATAAAATCTTAAAAAAAAAAAAAAGTATTGGTTCCTGCCATCGTTTAACAACTTCTCAGCTACAGAAGAAATTTATGCACACTCAAAAATGAGTTTACATTGCATACTATAGCTTAGTCTAAAATGTCTAAGGGGCATGCAGTTTTTCCTGAGAGGCTTGGATTTTCATTTTGACTTATAAACAAGAAGGCAATTTTCCTTAGGAGTTGACAAGGCTCTATTTGAAATCCAAAGAAAGAAGGCATGAGAAGTGATGCCCTGGGGCAAGATTTTCAGAGGCAATAGCATATATACATATATTACTTTTTGTTTAGAGGTGGGTCTTGGTATGTTTATTTTTTTTTAAAAGATTTTATTTGTTTTATTTGACAGAGATCACAAGTAGGCAGAGAGGCAGGCAGAGAGAGAGAGGAGGAGGAAGCAGGCTCTCCACCGAGCAGAGAGCCCGATGTGGGGCTCAATCCCAGGACCCTGAGATCATGACCTGAGCTGAAGGCAGAGGCTTCAACCCACTGAGCCACCCAGGTGCCCTGGTATGTTTATTTTTAAAATAGACTATATTAGGGTGCCTGGGTGCCTCAGTTGTTAGGTGCCTGCCTTCGGCTCAGGTCGTGATCCCAGCATCCTGGGATCAAGTCCCACATCAGGCTCACTGTTTGGTGAGAAGCCTACTTCTCCTCCTCCTGTTTATGTTCCCTCTCTCACTGTATCCCTGTCAAATAAATAAAATCTAAAAAAAAAAAAAAGAGAGAGAGAGAGACTACTTTCTAGAGTACTTTTAGTTCACAGCAAAATCGAAGTTCTCACAAACCCCCCAACCCCAAACATGCACAGCCTCCCCCATTATCAACATCCCCCAGAACAGTACATTTCTTTCAACTGATAAGCCTACATGGACATGTCATTATCATCCAAAGTCTATAGTTTACATTAGGGTTTACTCTCGGTTTTGTACACCATGGGTTGGAACAAATATATAATGACATGTATCCACCATCACAGTATCATACAGAGCAGTTTCACAGTCCTAAAAATTCTCTGTGCCCTTCCTATCATATGTTCCTCCCCACCAACCCCTCATGTCTCCACAGTTTTGCTTTTTCCAAAATGGCATATAGTTGGGAGTCGCACAGTATATAGCTTTCACAGACCGGCTTCTTTCACTTGGTAATATGCAGTTGAGTTCCCTCCATGTCTTTCTGTGGTCTGCTAGCTCTTTTCTCTTTAGGACTGAATAATATTCTACTGCCTGGATGTACCACAGTTTATTGATTTACCTACTTTGATTTAAAAAAAATTCCCCCAACACACAAACACATGCACGCACACATTTTGGAAATCTGTGACACCTCTTCTGTTACACTCCCCATTCCCAATAGTCTTTCTGCAGAGCTTACTAATATTATAGTGCTTACTTATTAGCATTACATTTTAAATAACGTTATGTGTCCTTTCTACTCAGCCGGAGTTTTTTTCCTGTTCATAAGCAATGGCCTATTTATTGAAATGTCTGGATCAGAGAAATAAGATCTGACTAGCTAGTGTCAAGAACGAAGCGTGGATGTCACTACTACTGCGCTATTCATCATAATGTACTAACTAAAGGTCACTATTTAAAAAAAGCACACACACATATTTAAACATACTTATTACATGTATTTGTCACCAACGCATCACAATGAAGTCACAAAAAAGTAGGCTTAGTTTAATTCACAATAAAGATCCTGTGAAAACACATTTTTTATCTTCTTTGTGATTTTCAATACTCTGCTTATTTTAATTTTAAGCAGTTAAACAACATTTGAGAGTATTTGTAAAAAACTGTAATTTAACTGACTTCAGAAACTTGGGAAATAAAAGGTCATGATGGAGAAACATTAAGAAATTTGTAGAATTACCAAACTCTCACAGTACCCTATTTCTTTATAAAAGCATCTCAGTAAAACAAAATAAAAACAATGGGAGACAAAAAACTATGGAAAACACAAAAGTCAAATCAGAGATTTTGGTTTAGTACTTTCCCTGAGTCTCTTGCTTTTAAAAATCAAATGTAAGTGAGGCCAATTCAAAACTGACCCACAGGTCTTGCCTCCTCCACGCTGACACGAGGAATACATTTAAGACAAGAGGCTATACACTCAAATGGTCCCAGGGCTTTATTCAAATGCCAATTTGCTTATGTCACTGCCACAGGGTTATGTGACCTGCTACTGTCCGCTGCATATGGGCTTAAAGAACTGTCAAGATTTTATCTTGGCCTGCCATATATAATATAACATATGAGACTATATACCAAATGAAGACAGAAGATTTCAGTTATTAATAAATATTAAATTTCTAAATGGATTTGGACACTATATACATCAAATTAAGGTAACTTAATAACACAGAAACAAACACCTTTATGTTTTAAAAAATCTCACATAAACAGGAGTTGGGGGGCAGGTCAACTTAAAATTTTCAATCTCAGATGTTATAAGAAAACACTTTTAAAAAACTGTGTTTCTTAAATCCCAATAAAATAAAAGTAGAAAAAAGTGATAAGGTGATGCTCAGAATTAGATGGGCATGCTAATTCCAAAATAGTTGTCACCTCAATTTTTAAACAAAATTGGCCCCTACAATGTTTCTACTTGATCATTTCATTTCCACTATGTATATATATTTATACATATATGTGTCATATATGTGTATATGTTTGCAAATGATCAAGCACTTCATTAAAAGAATATAATTAATAAGGATAAAAAGGTTGTTAGAATCTAAAAATTTATTTTTTACTTCAAATGTACTAGGTTACTTGCTGGGCTTATACTATAAGGGCACTAAGTAGTATGAATCATACTTTATAGTCAAATGTAGGAAAACACCTTCCATAGACATGTTTTTAGAATCATTTTTAAGACATCTCAAAGACAGATGGCAAAGCACTGCTAAACTGTATGCCTCCCTTTATCAGAATGAAATCTCAATTTCAGAATAACAGCCAACATTTCAAAAACTAATAATCATGCACTATCTTAAAATTGAGGGGTGAAATGATTCTAACCTCCAAAAGCATGACCACTTTTTCATATTCCTATAATTTTTAATCTTGCAATATAAGTACCCCGTTGCACAGGCAGGAAAAGCGAGGCACAAAAAGGCATATATTTGTAAGACAGGGAAGCCAAGGTCAAAACCACACTGAGAACTCCAGGAGCCTGACACTTTTGGGATATAAAGGATTCAAGGTTTGCATGAAATGTTATATTTAACTCATGTCCTGTTTGCATCATACCACCTCAGTCTAACCTCCTTCTAACTCTTTAAAGCATGGACCTAGCAAATGCCACTCACCCCCGCCTTCTCTGACCAGGTAAAAAAGGCTAGCCAATGCTTGTGCGTTTAAAAGAAATAACAAAAAACAAAAGAAACACCAATGTTGTAGTACTTTACACAATTAGCAAGGTTCAATTACGAAAATATTCCACAAGTGAATTTCAATAACTTTCAAGAAACAGTCCACAAAATTCTCTAAGAATCTGTGGGAAGGTATAGTGCCTGGCAATACTCACTAAAACAGAAATTTACCTATTCTTTGCATTATTGTTGCTGATGCAAAATTAAATGTATATGATCTCAGAAGTGGTAGCCTCAAAGTACTAAACTACGAAATAACAACTGAAAGGATCATCCAAATTCCTAGATAACACAAAATATTTATCTAGGATTGTTAAAGAAAGCACTTTGGTACTTTTCTCAGAAATCACAAAACTTATAACGGTAAACATAAGCATGTGGCATTTTACATCGTGTCAAGGGAGTGACAGTAAATGAACAGGGTGTTAACCACCACGAAAACTTCTTGACCAACTTTGTATCTTAAAAAATCATATCTGTCCCTACCAGCTACCATTCCAATTCCACAGGGTATTTTCCAGTGAGACAAGCTGTACAATGACCATTCTTTTCAAAGCATTCCAGACCATTCCCATTCTCTTGAATCATAATATCCTGCTTTTCCACTTTCTGTTTTTTAAACTTTACCCCTTCTTGTACAGATGAAACCAGTCCTCCCACTGACAGATATACAACACTGTTTGCTCCTACGGGGGAAAGAGAGAAAAAGGAAAAGGTCATTACGCTTCCTTTGGAAAAGATGATCTGCTTCAAAAGACAACAGTTACAAACAGAAAAACTCAAGCCAGGATAAAAATTCCTCCTTAAGCTACTTTAAAAGGGGGAGGAGGAGGGAAGGAGTAAGCAATAAAACTCTGGGCCTTTATTATTTTTTAAAACATGAAATTGGAATTCAAGGAAGAATGTAATTTAAAATAACAGTAGAAGCTTCAAATCTAGAATGCATTCAGAAAGCTTCAGGAGTAATTTTCTGGATTACAAAATAGACTCTGAAGTCAGGAAAATCTGGGTTCAATTTTAAGCTCAAGGTCACTTACTTTTCCTAAATCTATTTTTTAATCTATAAGATTAGGGAAACATTGCCTAACTGTAGAGTAGCCACGATATTATTATAATAATATAGATATGTTCCTGGCAAAGGGTAAATGTTCACAATAAGGTATCAACTGGGTGATATTCAAAATCTTTTAACTGGTAAGGCACAGCCATGTTAAAAGAAACACCAGCCATAATCAAGCAGTGCGGAGGTACCAAGGTACACCGGCTAAACATCCGTGTAACATTTAAATAGTTAATCTCATCTAATTTGAAAAGCAAATGTCTTCTCCAGGATAACCTAGATCTCCAAGTCTGCTGACTTCATTATCAAAGATAACCCTACAGTACCTTTTCACTTTCTGATTTGTACCCACATACAAATTATTCCATTAGAATCTGTGGTAAAATTGTTTTTGTTTTTCTTGGGATCTGATCTTTGGAAGGCTTTAACTAAAATGCCTGCCGTTCCCTCTACCTGGAAAGCTTTTCTTCCTTTTCACTGGATCTCACCTTGGCCTAGGTCTCCAATATAGCACTTACCATGGGGTCTATACACACCAGGCACTCTCATTATTCGGAAGAGTGTTCAGTATCTGCTCAGCATGTCATCCGACATGTATTTTTAACAAATACTGGACATTGTTTTTTCCTACAAGTGTAAAAACTGAGAAGCTTTGGATTTTCTCTGTGAAAAAAAGCTTAGAGAAATTTTAATACCTACCCAGATATTTTGCAAGATGTTCAAATTCAGGTTTATTGGCAATAAGCTCTTCTTTTGTTGGTATGTTTATTCCCATAAAGCATGGATATCTAATTGGTGGTGAAGCTACTCTAATGTGCACCTTGGAAAGAAATCATTTTCACACATTATTTTAACATTCATTTTAAGAATAATCATGCAAGGGGCGCCTGGGTGGCCCAGTTAGTAAGCAGTCTGACTCTTGATTTGGCTTAGGTCATGATCTCAGCGTCATGAGATGGAGCTTCGATTGGAACCTGCTTGAGATTCTCTCTCTCCCTCTGCCCCTTACCTCCCTCACATGCTCACAAGCTCTCTTGCATTCTTTAAAAAAAAAAAAAAAATTCTGAAGAGATAATCATAATCATAATAACAGTCATAAAAAAGTTGGAAACTCACAACCACAATTACCTTTAAAAAAAAAACCAATCAAACTTATTTACTTTTTAGAGAGAAAGCGTGCATGAGCGGGAAGGGCAAATGGAGAGGGAAAAGAGTCCCACTGGCACTCTACACTGAGCGCAGAGCCTCATGCTGGGTTTGATCTCACGATCCCCGGATCGTAACCCTAGTAGAAACCAAGAGTCGGATTCCCAACTGACTGCGCCACCCAGGCGTCCCTCATAATCACAATTATCTTTAAAGCTTTGTAGAAAGACTGCCATTGCTTTCCATGCCACTTCCTCCTAAAACAGACGTTAGTTTTGAGTCCATTCAACTATTAGTTATAAATGACATTTCTGTAATTGTAATTTATTTTTTAAAAATCACTTCTGTAATTAGAATTACTGAGATAGTGAGTTAGAATAAGCTCTGAGATTTAAAAATATAACCCAATGTGGCAAATTTATTATAATAGGATTTGTTCTGCATCTTAAAAAAGACAAATACTCTAAAAATTTAAAAAGCATTCTATTTTGTGGTTTTAGTTTTTAGACTACATATATGTTTTCCAAGTTGTTGCACACAGTTATTACTAAACCAACTTATTTGAAAGATGACAATTTATTTTATTGAACTATCCATTTTCATTCACTGTACTAAACTGCAATTTTTATGTCAGTATCCTATGGTTAATTATCGACACTTTAGGATAATTTTAATATCACTTACCTCTTTTGCGCCAGATTCTTTGAGCAATTTGATTATGGGTGAGATGGTATTGCCTCTTACAATTGAGTCATCTATAAGAACAATTCTTTTGCCTTTAAAGTTGTCCGACAATACTCCAAATTTTTTTGCAACACCAAGTTGTCTTAACCTCATGTTTGGTTGAATGAAGGTTCTTCCTACATACCGGTTTTTACACAGCACTTCCACATATGGAAGCCCACACTGATAGATAAGAAATAAAAGGACATGAGACCCAATAGAGAACTGTAGGTTCCTATTTTCTCTAGGTCATGCTTCCATTATGATATGTATACAAACATTTTAAATTGGTATTCTGAACTCTCCATCAACAGATTACAATTTTCCTTCACTATTTAAACTATAGGGAAAAAAGGCAAAAAGAAAAATCATTCAAAGTAATATACTCATTATATTTTCCACCAATTGGTGGGAAAACCAATTCATTTGCCAGGAGTTCCAATGCTTTTAAACAAATATTTCTCTGTTTTGGAAGGGAACACTAAGTATGCGAAGACATGACAAAGAATAAATCACTGTCAGAAAAATTGATAGCAATTAAAAATTATCAGCAAGAAATTAATTAAAACCAGTATACAAAGGATATGCTTTCTGAGGAGGCAGGTAGTGATATCCTTCTTTCAAGGTAATACCAATCTAAAATGTATGCATATTGTTTCTTTTAAAAACAAATAACCTAAACTTTTCAGTGTAGTGAATGTTGAGCAGGACACCCCAGGATCGCTATAGTTATATAATCAACCTAGTTATGAAAAATGAAATTAAGCATAGTAAAACATTTATTTTATGTAATGTAACAACATTACATAAAATAAAATTTTAAAAAGTTTTAGGAAAAAAAAAAAGGTTTTAGAAAAAAGGAGTGCCTGGGTGGCTCAGTCAGTTAAAAGATCAGCCCTTGATCTCAGCTCAGGTCTTGATCTCAGGGTCATGAATTCAAGACCTGTGTTGGGCTCTGCACTTGGCATGGAGCCTACTTAAAATAATTAAATTTTAAAAACCTTAAGCAAAATGAACATAAATGGCTTTATTATCACCCATACTAAACAGGAAACAAATATACCAGGCTACTTCAAGAAATGGGTTTTAATAATAAGTAAACATTACCACTAAATTCTATATATATTCAGGAGGTTATCTTTTTTTAAATATTTTATTTATTTATTTGACAGACGGAGATCACAGAGAAGCAGGCTCCCTGCTGAGCAGAGGGCCCGATGTGGGGCTCGATCCCAGGACCCTGGGACCATGACCTGAGCCGAAGGCAGAGGCTTTAACCCACTGAGCCACCCAGGTGCCGCAGGATGTTATCTTTTTAAATGAAGGGGATCATTCTGCAAATCTCTGGGCAGATTCCACTAAAGCAGGGCCATTGAATGAAAAGGCTGGAAAGTAACTCTATAAAGGACCCAACATTTTCTTTTTCCTTACACTATATTGGTTTCTCTTTATAAACAAGGATTTCCAATTTCAGAGCTACAAAAGCATTTCACTGCATGTCCAAAGAAAATACCTTTGCTGCATAACCAAGAGCAGCAGGGGTAGCAGATTCCGGAACAGTGCTAACCAAATCTGCATCCACAGGTGCTTCAATTGCCAGCTGCTGACCACAACGATATCTTACTGTGTAAACCATCTGGTCTGGAATGTTCGGGAAAGGAAACAGATTATTTTTTTCTTAACATGGTATTATTATTCTAAGAAAATTAGCTTGTTAGAATGCTGTACATGGAGTATAAAAAGTAAAGTAAAACATATAAAACAACTAAAGTGGAAATACTTAAACTGGGGAATTCACTATTCAAAAAAACCTAGCCTTAATACACATCTGAACATCATAATCCTTCCTCCTAAAAAGGAAAACAAAACCCAAGAGTCAAATGAAAGGGAAAAATAGCCATCATATGACTTGTAGGTTCAGTCCCATATCCACAACAGAGAGCAGTGTGACCCCAAAGAGCCAGGTAAGCCTTCGAACCAAGAACTGCCACATTTTGATGAGGTAAATGTGACACTTATATAAAAAGTTAAAGATATTTTATTTACCTTCAAATATACTATCTGGTCTCGCAAAATAAACATATTCAAAGATACAAAAGGCCACTGGGTTTCCTTCAGACCTTGGTATAATAGCAAGAGTTTGGACACTACGTTTGGTTATTTCCACGATTTCTCCAGGCAAGACTTCACGGTAATATCTTGGGAAACAATGTTAAAGAAAGAAGACTTTAAATAAACCAGACCTTAGAACTGATAATAACATCTATTGTAAAGTATACACCAAGTCCCTGCCCTTATAAAGGAAAAGTGGTTCCGTTTAAGAGATGGCTTTAAAAATTAAAAAGTAATATTCCTCCAGCAATAAATCTAATATGTATATCTTTTACCTCTGAAGTCTAATTTTGAATTTTGAAAAATAAAAGCCCTAAGTTTTACTGAGTTTTGGAAGAACAGAGGCTAAAGAGAACATTTTATTCTGGCTTAAATTTTTTGATTGTAACTACTCCTTGTTGAGGAGATTCTTGAGTCTTCCTTTCTAAAAATAGGTCTCATGGTATTGTGAAAACAAGATGGCAATTTCAGAATTAGAAGGTATTACAGGAACATTAAAGTCAGCGCAACTGCTGAATACAATGTACAAAAGAAACTGCATTTATAGATATGTCTTCTTACAGACATCAGAGAGAAAACTTTCATTTAAAAATTTTTTATTGATATGGAAAAAGTGAATATGCTGAGTAAAACAAAACTTACCTTGCACCAATTGATAAAAAGCTACAAGATTCTGAAGATACCACCCATCCTTCTGTTTCTGAAGATTTTTTCTCTGTAAATCACAAGGCAATTTAGTTAATGGATTTAAGGAATTTTACAAGAGGCTACCTACTTCAAGTGAACAGTTAAACACCAAATAGATAAATTTAAAAACTATCCATTTCTACAAATTTTTGTTCCATTTCTACAACTTTAGGAGTACATGAATCTAACTAGAACTGAAATAAAAATTTGAAAAGAAAAAAACTGATCTTCATTCAACTTGAGCCAAGGATAAAACTAATGATACCAAAATTCTTTCAAAAACTGATTTCAACGTCTCAAATAGACATCTAACAAGTCAAAAAGAAAATCACTGAAATCATACCACAATCAAATGAAAAAGCTGGGCCAAGGCAATTCAGACAAGACAAAACAGGAATGTCTATTAAATTCTTTAAAAATGGCTCATCCGGGCGCCTGGGTGGCTCAATGGGTTAAGCCACTGCCTTCAGCTCAGGTCATGATCTCAGGGTCCTGGGATCGAGTCCCGCATCGGGCTCTCTGCTCGGCGGGGAGCCTGCTTCCCTCTCTCTCTGCCTTCCTCTCCGTCTACTTGTGATCTCTCTCTGTCAAATAAACAAATAAAATCTTTAAAAAATAAATAAATAAAATAAAAATAAAAATGGCTCATCCTCAGAAATACTCAAGGAAATGTATTTTAAAAACTATCATTTGTTTCTTTTTACTTAGTTCCTTCTCACTCTTAGACTTCCTATGCCTAAAGATTGGAGGGTGTGCCAACAGTAGGACGACGACTTGGAAAAGCACTATGAAATTTTATTTCTTCTGAAGTGCATTACCTTTATCGTTTATATCAGATACAGGCATAAGACGTCCAATGCATAGAGGACGATTTCCGTAAGGATCTCTTACTGCATAAATAACATCTCTGTGCATTATAAGCAGGGAGTATGCTGTGGGTGCTTCCTTCATTAGGTTTTTAATCCTGGAATTAAATAATTGAATGAATAATTCCAGTTAGAAACACATGTAAGACAGAGCTCTCATTATCAGAGCTATGAGCTTAGTCTAGTTTTACCTTGCTACCCAATCTGGGGTGCCATCTTGTTCCTGAGGAGGTGTATACGCCAGTAACTGGGTAATCATTTCGCTATCAGAACTTGTTGACAAACCAATACCATGCCGCAGAAGCTATTTAGAATGGAGAAAAGTGTAATCATTAGAGGGAGAGCTCCACCCGACCCTTCTTCACCCAACAGCCCACAATTATACAAGAAATCAGGCATCGTGTGAAATTTCAGTTATGAAAATCCTGCATTCTACTAATGACATGTATACAGTAATGCGGAAGCACTGCTGGAGGCAATGGGAAGTCTCTGAAGCTTTATTTATTTATGTATGTATGTATTGATTAATTGATTGACTGACAGAGAGACAGCCAGGGAGGGAACACAAGCAGGGGGGAACAGGAGAGGGAGAAGCGGGCTTTTCGCCGAGCAGGGAGCCGGATCCCAGGACTCTGGGATCATGACCTGAGCCAAAGGCAGACGCTTAATGACTGATACACCCAGGTACCCCAGGAAGTCTCTGAAGGTTTTTAAGCAAGGAAAAAAAAAGTGTGCTAGGAGGCATAAAGAATAGCTTTTGAAAACTGAGTTTGAAGGAACGTAGACCCGCAATAAAGGTGGGGGAGAGCAGAGAAGGCACAAGGATTTGGAATTGTGATTCTAACATTTTCAGCCCTTGACAATCCTGACCAATACGATACATTCCCTTAAGAGTGGCATACTATAGTGGGGCCTCTCAAGCCAGGTTTGCTGGTTGCAGCGCCAGCGGCTACCCACCCCTCACGGATTATCACTGACAGACGAGAAGAAAGGAATTAACCATACTGAAAAATTAAATGTAGAAGATGTAATAAAAATTGGTTGAGTGCTTTCATGATGATTGCGAGGTTCTGAGCAAGACTGACCAGGACTAGAACATCACCATCGACATGTACAGGCTGAGTTTAAACTCATACTCTACAACATTTTCAGTAGGCAGCTAAATGTGTAGAAGTGAAATCCGGCATGTGGGTAAGGGGTTATGTCTACAAAGAATGAGCTAGATATTGTTCAGAATCGAACTTTTGATGGTTATCTCTAAGCAATGAGCTTTTTTTTTTAAAGTAATTTTTACTTCAATATTGATTTTTTTTTTGTATGAATTAAAAAGTTTTTTTCATTTGGGGGCAAAAAACCATTTTATTATCATTATAATACTAGAGCCTAAGAAGAGGGCAGAAGAAAGCTCTGGGAAATAACTAAAGCTAGAATTAAAAATAAAAGGACAATGAGTGATATGGAAGCATGGGTCTAGGTATTTTCCACCCACCAAAATTCACCATCGTTTGACTTCTCTCACTACTTAACCCATGTAAAATGCCTGGTTCTAGAATGCTAAGGAGACAACTGCATGTTTAGAACCATCCTGTTAATGAATGCCACCTGAGGTTTTATTTGCAATGTGACCAGATCAAGATTATTAGAATCCAGTGGAGGGAAGAAACTTGGTATCCATAAATGAATGGCAAGAATAGATAATTAAGCTATCAGGAATATAAATATACCAGATAACTTTATTTTTTATTATTATTACTTTAAAGACTTTATTTATTTGACAAGAGTGCTGGAGAGAGTGAGAGAAAGCAGAAGCACAGGTAGCACCCAAAGGAGAAGCAGGTTCCCCACTAAAGCAAGGAGACCAAGCAGGACTCGATCCCAGGACCCCAGGATCATGATCTGACCTGAAGGCAGACGCTCAACCAACTGAGCCACCCAGGCGCCCCATACCAAGTAATTTTTAAAAAAGGAAGATGAATTGATGAATAAAGGTATAAGCACAAATTAACACAGAATGCTCCAAATAACATGCTATGAACAAAAACAGAACATAAGTAAACTCTCTTTGCCCTTTCCCCAACCAGTTTCCTATTAACTGTTTCTAAATCACTTTTTCTTGTATTTGTTATCTTCAAGTTTATATTCCATTTTCTTCTTATGCTTTGGACATAATGACAAAGCTAAAAGGGACAGGAGTCCATAAATCCTAATTTCTGTTTCTAACAACAACCATATATTAACTTTTCCAAATCTCTGTTCTAAAGCAGCACATCAGAATCACTTTAGAAGCATATTAAAATGTAAAATGACCACCCTCCCACCCCAGAGTCTGGGGAGATATCTTAGAATCTGCAATGATAACAAGTAGCCCAGGTAATTCAAATACAGTTGTCCTTTGCAGTTAGGTAACAGGTGGCAACAATTAGAAAATACCCTGCACCAAGGTTCCCCAATACTTTCATTTCATGCATTTATCCCAATCATGAAAAAAAGCATAAAAAAAAAAACTTACCTTTTTTCTTAATTGAGCAGCATTTACCAATTCGCCATTATGTGCCACAGCTATTTTCCCATGAAGTGTTTCAACAACAAAGGGCTGACAATTTTCTAATTCACAGTTTCCTGTAGTGGCGTATCTTGTGTGTCCAATTCCAAGGTTTGAAATATATAATTTCTTCAAATTGTCTTGAGTAAAGACATGATTTACAAGACCCATTCCCTTGCAAAGTCAAAGTAAAAGCTCATCTTAGACAAAAAAAAGTAGACTTGTGGCCCTAGTCAATAAAGACAAGTTTCTGCTCAGGCAATCCCAAATTAGACAATTCACTTAATACCTCTGTGCTCCAAATGCTAATCTTAAATAAGTACTAATCTAATTGTAAGAACCATAAGACATCTCTTTAGAAAAAAATTTGAGGTGAAATTCACATAACATAAAACTAACCATTTTAAGGTAAACAATTCAATGGCATTTAATATAGTCACAATGTTGAAGTGTGTTTTATAAGATACTTTTCATTAAAACATTGAAGAACAAATGTACTAAACAATCAAATTTGTCAAATATAATACACTAAATCAATTGCATTTTAAAAATTCAAAGCATGTTTAAGTAAATGACCTGCTTCAATGAGTCAGTCTAGCAAACCATCACGCGGAAAGAAATGCACCTTCATTTGACAAATGGAAAATGGCTGATCCAGAGTATGACTTCTATATGCAAATTATCTGTTCAAATTTCCTTCCCCCACCAACATACTAAGTATCACCTGGCTATTGTTATTTTTATTATCAACATTTCATTATGTTCAAATATACCTTGTGTGTTTTGAATGTTGGTACTGAATTCCCATCGCTGGTCACAATACCAGCACTCTCCTGACCCCTGTGAATATAAAAAGGCATCAACTGTTAAATATAAATTTACCTCATTGGTAAGCTTCTCTATGAAGCATACTTTTCTCAAGAGCATCCAGGAACTGACGACACATTACATGCTAGTGCTACTCCCATTCATGATGATGTGACCAGCCAGCAGCAAGTGACATTGTCTGAGTTCTAACTAACATGCCAGGCACTGTCCTAAAGTATTTACATGAATGATCTGATTTACTAGGCTCTCACAACAATCCTTTGAAATAGATACTATGACTATAATTCCCATTTTACAGATAAGGACACTAAAGAAACAGAAGTGAAGTAGAAACTTGCCCAATGTCACACAGGGAGTGGTGGCACAGCCAGGATGAGAATACAGTCTGACTACAGAACTCATGCTTCTGATCTCTGCGCTACGTGACCTCTAAATAAAGTTGAGTACGTAGATGTAAATGGAAATCTCCAAGTAAACTAGCAGGTAAAATGCCTAGTGGTGGGTAATAGAATCATGAGCAAAATTCATTTATTTTTGAGGTTTTTGCTTTGCTTTGCTGCGCTTTCCACTTTTTTCCCAACAAGTATCTATCACTTTAGTTACCACAAAAAGGGTAAATACTGCTTCTAAAAATCTTACGCTGATTGGGTACTTTGCATTTCATTTCCTGTGTTAGTATTTTTAGGTGATGATATAGATGAGAGAAGAAAGCCAAAAGCTAGGCCAGAGGTAACATATAACATATAAGACTTAAGAGGATCTGTACTACTGTGGAGTATCAAATGATAAAGGTTCTAAATGCTCCACAATTTTTAATAGTTCTGAACAAATGACAAAAATATCAGATGTTTATTAACAAATTTTTGTCCCAAAGAATATACATCAGGGTGGAAATAAAAAGTAAATCTCTAATATATGGATGTACACATTAATAACTAATATATTGACTTATTTGGTAAAATAGATCTTTTTTTTTTTTTAAAGATTTTATTTATTTATTTGACAGAGAGAAATCACAAGTAGGCAGAGAGGCAGGCAGAGAGAGAGGAGGAAGCAGGCTCCCTGCCGAGCAGAAAGCCCGATTCGGGGCTCGAACCCAGGACCTGGGATCATGACCTGAGCCGAAAGCAGCGGCCTAACCCACTGAGCCACCCAGGCGCCCCGGTAAAATAGATCTTTTTCTAAACTACATGCTGTAGTTGTTTTGGCATTTTAATAACAAGAAAAACTACAACATTAAGTATGTCTACGAAGTAAAAGTCTAAAATAATTAAAATTGAAATTTTACTAAATTATCAATACCTTTACTAAATTATCAATACATCAAATAGACATGCATAATACTATACACCCTGTAAGACTGGACAATTTGTGACATAGGATTTCTTTAGTGAAATGATGTGGTCTTTAATATTAACCTGTGCTAGAAGACTAAATGATTCGTACCAGAGGGGGAAAAATTAACGTTAGCCATCAATCTTAGGGCAGAAAGAGCCTCTGCCAACCACTTTTTTATAATTTTTTAAAAAAATCAACAATCCTTTAGTAAGCCGCCAGAGTACATTATGTAAGAAAAGAAATTAGAAAATGGTTTTCCTTCCCTTTCATCTCAAGGGTAATTTCCCCTTAAGGCTGAAATGGAAAAAACGTTAGGAATCATTTAGGTCCAGGCGTCTTTAATCACAGAGCCTGCTTATTTGGCAGTTTCTCAAGTTACTCCCCTCAGGCAGCTTGAACCAGTTAAACTAGATCTTTTCAGCTCTTTGGACCTTATTGACAACCAGCCGTCTGGTTTCCTAGGAAACAAAACCTTGGCTAGAAATAGTGAATCATTTCCAGGTCACTTTCAACATGGAGAGTGGAGCAGGAAAGCACTGGACTGAAGAAGAGGTTAAAGCTCTGCTAAGTGTCTGGGCAGAAAAAAATATACGAAAACAACTTTGTGGAACCCTGAGAAATAAAGGAATATTTATTTACATTGCTAAAAGGCTGCAAGCACTAGGAGTATACAGAGATTGGAAACAGTGCCGGGCAAAGTACAAAAATCTCAAATATGAATACAGAACAGTTAAATATGCCCATAACTCTGGAGACAGCTCTAAAACTATGAAGTTCTTCCATGATCTGGATGCGATCCTGCAGTATGAACCTGCCACACAATTAACAGAGGAAGATGCAAATGGCAGGTGCCTGGCAACGCTGAGCCAAAGTGCAGCTCCAGGGACCACTGAAGGTAAAAAGAAAAAGTAGCATTCTTTTGTTTTTACCTAACAAACTATAAGAGTAGGGACTTCCGAGTCCATATGATAAACATAGCCTGGAATATCATAGTTGAGAAAAACAATTGACCTGTTATGCTATTTTGCACAAGGTAAAAATTTTAAAGATTAAATACCTCCACTTTTTAAAACTGTGAAATACTTAAAAAACACACTGAAACAACATTAAATGCTTAAAAAAATTAACAACATTAACCATTAATGCCAACTCTCCTTAAGCAATACCTGATATGTTTTTTGGAAAATCGATTAGGTTTTGAGAGTATTTCAGGTTTTAATTTTTTAAGAGTGGCAAAAGGAAAAAAAAAATCTAATATATGCTCCGCTGTTGTTTCTCCACAGCTCCAAACAAGATAGAACTTTCTGCTCTATATTTATATTCCCATTTTCCTAAATTTATCAATAAAAGCACTAAAATACTAGGAACTAATAAACAATTTCTTTATTCGTTTGGAAGAACAGTTCCATTTAAACCATCAGTGAAACAAAAACAGATATGATAAATGATTTATGATTAAATGATTTAGATATTAAAACAAGGTTCTTGACCTGCTGTGTTGTTAAGCCCCATCGTAATTACGTAGAATTTGCTCGGTCTGTGGAAGCTGAATGTAGGACTAGGGAAAGTGGGGAAATCAGTGGCAGTAATGAGATACCTCCCATAGCCAAAGTCTTACAGATGCTATTTTTAAGAGCAGAGTTGTTCAATTCAAAATCTCGAATACCTACTGTCTGCAAAGCACTGAGCTACGTGCACACGCATTCAGTGATGTGTAACACCTCAGAAAACAGGGCACGGGTGAATAAATGTAACACCCAAAAGAAAATGGTTTAAGTAGTAGAATAAAAGTATCAGATGAGAAAGGGGGGTAGGGTAAAATGACAGAAGCTAAAGTTAGGTTAATTTGGTTAATTAGGTTAATCTGAACTTTGTGTTTAAAGCTCAATAATAAATCATTTGGTAAAAAATCCACTCCACTTAACATACTCCCTTTACGTTTCTGGTACTATACCATATTCTGAGAAAGCTTTACAGTCATTGTCAAGTTAAACAGCAATAACATTATTTTATTCAATTAATCATCCTGCACTCTTCATCATTTAAATGCTATATAAATATTGATTAATGACAAGTAAACCACTCAGATTCTGAAAAGCTTTGAATTTAACCAGAGGTTGGTCTTGGTGTAATAAAGATGTGGGTTCTAATAACTGCAATTTTTTGCCCCTCTCTTGTGTCACTGAGTCTCCTTGCCCACCCTCTCTCTTACTCCTGTTTGTGTGTGTGTGTGTGTGTGTGTGTGTGTTTAATCTCCACTAAACAGGATCTCCTTCTAACCCGTTTAGGTGCCCCTATGGCTCCAAAATTTCCACTTTCACTATCAAGCAGAGGGCCCATAATTACAACTTAACCTTGTATGTTTAAGGTATCTCAAAACCCAAATCCTAAAACTACACTCTCTCTTCCCTCATTCAGAACTAATGCCCCTATAAATTGCTTCCACTTTAATATTACTGTATGTCCAATCACTTAAATAGAAACATCTGAGGTGCCCTTGACCTTTGGTCAATCACTAAGTCCTTAAAAAAAAATCTACTGATATGTTTCATAATTTTTTCTCTGTTCCATTCTCATTACCACCATGCAGAACTTCATCTATCACATGGAATATTAAGTTAACCTCTTAACTGGTCTCCCTAATTTCCAGTCCCTTCCCACATATCCACAATGCCAAGGTTTGTTCTTTAAACTTTTTAAATTATAAAATTACAAGCACATTACCATTTTGTTTACTTTAATAATAATCTTTAAATTATACCCAGAACTAATTATAATTCAGGATTACATGTTACTTAATGGTTCCATAATATTTGAGTGCATAAAGCAGAGTTTATATTTGCCCCCCTTATAATCAATACTTTTTGTCCATAATTAACATTATTACTTTAGGAGAGACTATCAGAAGTTCAATTGTTGGTCAGGAAGGGTATGATTACTTTGAAATAGTGTTTAAAAAAACTGCTTTCTAAAAGAATTGTACTTTAATAACAATTAGACTGTCCCTTTTTTTTTTTAGACTGTCCCTTTTTATAGAGAACCCATCCTATGATCATATCAGATCATAGAATCAGGTTGAAGTGGGGGAGAGACTTTGCTAATTTAACAAATAATGAAGAATGCTAATTTAATAACAAATAACTATCTATGATGGTATATGCAATAAATAACTTATTTTGCATTTGTTTAATTGCTAGTGATATGGAACAGTTTTCTGTATGTTTACTTTTACAAATTAACTGTTCATGTCAACTGAGGTCTTAGAAATTGCATGATCTCTTTGGCCTTACAGTTTTGGCTGGATTTTTTCAAAAGTTTTTAATTAAAGTTGCTAATGCAAACAGTTTTTTTTAAGGCTTAGAAAGCCCTTTCTCCGGGTCTGATTCATTTATAATGTCTTGTGGTTTTTCTATGGTGGAACCAGCAGAATTTTTATTGGTGTATGGTAAACTGAAGAAGGGAAGAAAATGAATGTGCCTTTTCCACTGTTGGGGATCACCCTCATGCGAGTGGTAAGGACAGAGGATCTGGTTCCCTTTGTTAGCCAGCAGGTAGCCTGGCTGAGCCTTGGCAAAGGACTCAAATACAAACTCTTAAAAGGCTTCGTGTTCTGGAAATTATAATCATCCTCAAGCTCAGAATACCTTTGACCTACTATTGCTCCCGGATCACATTCCTTCAGTGACCAAATTTCCACTCTATTTCCCTCCTCTTATTCGATACAAATGCATCAGGAGTAATGACTTAAGAGTTTCAATTTAAAACCTCCAGAGCATGGGACCCTTGCATACAATTTTGGGATTGATGCTAAGGATGATCAACCTAAGGAAAAAATACTCCTGAAGAAGTTGGGAAGAAAGCTTTTCTTTTGCACTCTGGCCTAGATGTTTAGCTCTAGGCTGTTTTCAACAAACAAAACTAGGCCCTAATACAGAACATCAAACCCTTACCTTTCCTTACTGTTCTCATGACAAACCTCACATGTTACATTAACTAGGTACATCATCTCCCACACTTCTCTTAAAGAGAATTCTTATGTAACTACAGATTTTTAGTTTTCGTATCACCAGCTGTATGCCATTTGAAAACAAAAGTGCTTCCCTTATTTTTCATTTGTTATTCTATTTTAAAATAGGAATCCCTAATATTATCTTCAAGATGACAAACATTCCTTTTTTTATTCTTTAATGGAATGCATCTGAATAATGAACTGATTTTAAATGTTCATGCGATTAAAATCATGCCTAATATTTGTTCTCCTAATAATAAAGTAAAATAGAATGCTATTTGTTACTCGTAAAACAAAACTGAAAAGACATAAGGAAATGATGAATAATAAATCTTTGATTCAGAAAGTTACAAAGGGTAATCAAAACGTACTTAACTATCTCCTGATCAACCTTCAGCCTCACTGTAATTATGATTTATCTTATGTGCCAACTGAATCCAGAATTCTATGTTGGGTTCCTTTGAATGATATATTTTAGTTTTCCCTCACAATTACCTTCCTCATTTGATTACTTTAAAAAGTGGTCTCTGCCTCATTTTATGAAAACATCCAAGCCATAAAACCAGGAGATCAAGGGGCGCCTGGGTGGCTCAGTGGGTTAAAGCCTTGGCCTTCGGCTCAGGTCATGATCCCAGGGTTCTGGGATCTAGCCCCACATCAGGCTCTCTGCTTAGCAGGGAGCCTGCTTCCTCCTGTCTCTCTCTCTGCCTGCCTCTCTGTCTACTTGTGATCTCTGTCTGCCAAATAAATAAAATAAAATCTTAAAAAAAAAAAAAAAAAACCAGGAGATCAAGAGGGGATCATTTTCATTTTTCAAGGTTGGCATGGTTCTTTTAAGTGACACATTCTTTGGTCTACTTAAACATAGATTAATTTCTGAAAAGTTAGTATTTACCAATAAATTTTAGCTATTTGACCAAATATGCCAATTAAACAAGATTTTCTGATTATCGCATTACAGGACCTCTGTTTTATATTGCTACTATCATTTATCAAGTGCCTATTAAGTTAAAGTACCTAAATTACAAAAATAAAGAAAACACTTAATTTTCCCCTGAAAGAGCACAAGCATAAGGAGGGGGGTGGCAGAGAGAAGAGAGAGAGAGAATTATAAGCCAGCTGAGGCTCCACGCTCAGGGCAGTGCCTGACCCAGGACTTGAAGATCTCACCACCCTGACATTGTAACTTGAGCCGAAATCAAGAGTCAGATACTTAACTGACTGGGCCATCCAGGCACCCCAAGAAAACATCTCACTTTAAAAAATGTAATTTAATTTGAAAACAAACCATAATCATCTCTAGAAACATAAAATTAGCAAACAAATCTAGTGGAAATTAAAAATAAACCATGTCAATGGACAGAAGAAATTAAATTTTTCTTTATATAGATAAGTATTTAAACCATATTATACCACTTTATTACAAAATGTGTCTATTACATGGAGCACCTGGGTGGCTCAGTGGCTTAAAGCCTCTGCCTTCGGCTCAGGTCATGATCCCAGAGTCCTGGGATCAAGCCCCGCATCAGGCTCTCTGCTTGGCAGGGAGCCTGCTTCCCTTCCTCTCTCTCTGCCTGCCTCTCTGCCTACTTGTGATCTGTCTGTCAAATAATAAATAAATAATCTTTAAAAAAAAAATGTGTCTATTACAAATTTTTAATCCTTCATGAATATGGTCAAATTCAGCTCAAGCTACTAGCATTCCCAGCCATTATTAATTCAATTTTTACCTTCCTTAGAACTTACTCTAACAGGAATTCTATTCTCTTTGCAGGCAACATGTCAGTTACATTAGAAGATAAAGAAGACATCTCAGGAAATCCTTTACTTTTGGTTTCTCATATCAGACCAATGGAATTAGGTACAGTATCGTGGGTTAAAAATACAATGAAACTGATCAAATTGCAAATAAGAAAGTAAGATTAGTTTCTGAGAAACTTCATGACTTTTCCCGATAGAAACAGTTATAGGATTATCTTATGTTTCCCTCTATGTATACTTAAAAAAAAATCATTTCTAAAATAAGTGATTTTTTAAATTCCATAGTCACATTTATAAAATAAATTTTTTCTTTAACAAAATGTAAATTGCTTAGTAATGTTAGCCTTCAAATTCACAACCTTTATTCTTTAAGCATAATAAAGAATATAATGGTGAAAATTATACATAGTAGGTGCTTAATATTTAATGAACATGTCACTTTTGCACTCCTGAGGTCCAAGACAAACAGAATTCTACATTTGAAAGTAAATAGTATCAAATCAATGAGGTCAAGGACAGTTTTATTCACCCAATTAAAGTCAACATAAATCCCCATTCTGCTTCTAAATTCTTACTGAAGGTTGTTAATTCAAGTAAGGAAAAATACTGAAAAGCATTTCAAAACAAAAACATTAAACACACCACAAAATAGAAACAGCTCCCTATATACTTCAGGAAAATGCTAAAAAGTGTTTTTTAGTGACTTACATTATAGATAGTGAGGTATGAAGTACCTTTTTATTAAACATAAACATGAAATCTGAGACAAACACAGATGTGGTTGTTTAAATAAGCAGTATAACCTCAAGTAATGTCATTACCATAAAATGAGTTGCAAAACTGTGCAAGAGATATAACCAGAAGGTACCATGCTAGGATTTCTAAGTGGGGACATTCTACTGAAGGCATTATGGAATTTCTGACACACTACCTTGCATTAAAAAAACTAATACTGGGGCGCCTGAGTGGCTCAGGGGGTTAAAGCCTCTGCCTTCAGCTCGGGTCATATCAGGGTCCTGGGATTGAGCGCATCGGGCTCTCTGCTCAGCAGGGAGCCTGCTTCCTCCTCTCTCTCTTTGCCTGCCTCTCTGTCTACTTGTGATCTCTGTCTGTTGAATAAATAAATAAAATCTTAAAAAAAAAAAATCTAATACTTTACTAAAAATGACATTTGGTCTTTGGCCAATGGGACATCTTTTATTTTCATAAGGAGTTAAGAAGCACCAGTTGTTATAATGTGATTTTTTTCCAACCCTTTATTCATGCATCGTCTTGGTTCTCAGCCCTGACTGGGCACTAGAATCACAATATGGGGATGAGGGGGAAAAGTAACAGCAAAGTAATCATTTACAAAGGCTCCACAGGAGATACTGATATGTAGCCAACGGATGTAGCCATCCTCCTTTAATCATTGGATTAAAGGAGGAGATAAATTGCTCCCACCTATCCT
This sequence comes from Lutra lutra, assembly GCF_902655055.1. NCBI lineage: Eukaryota > Metazoa > Chordata > Mammalia > Carnivora > Mustelidae > Lutra > Lutra lutra. The sequence continues at coordinate 187,125,698 of NC_062279.1, forward strand.
ATCACAGAACAAAAAACAAATAAGAGCTGCCCTTAATGAGCCATTTTCTAAATGTATTGTGTTCTGCAAGTAAATAATACAAAATTATATATTCAACATTCAGTATATAGTGATATACACACCACATACCAAAGGAGCAGGATAGAAGAATAAGAAATGACAGGGGATTGGGGCGCCTGGGTGGCTCAGTGGGTTAAGCCGCTGCCTTCGGCTCAGGTCATGATCTCAGGGTCCTGGGATCGAGTCCCACATCGGGCTCTCTGCTCAGCAAGAAGCCTGCTTCCCTCTCTCTCTCTCTCTCTGCCTGCCTCTCCGTCTACTTGTGATCTCTCTCTGTCAAATAAATAAATAAAATCTTAAAAAAAAAAAAAAAAAAAAGAAATGACAGGGGAAAAAAAGATGATCAAAATGTGACCAATTAGGGGCACCTGGGTGGCTCAGTGGGTTAAAACCTCTGCCTTCAGCTCAGGTCGTGATCCCAGGGTCCTGAGATCAAGCCCCACATCGGGCTCTCTGCTCAGCGGGGAGCCTGCTTCCCCCAACCCCTCTCTGCCTGCCTCTCTGCCTGTTTGTGATCTCTGTCAAATAAATAAATAAATCTTAAAAAAAAAAATGTGACCAATTAAAAACAACTTTTTAAAAGCCAGTCACTGTCATGGTAAGAAATAGATTCAGGTTCTGTATTTCATCTCCCCATTAGTTTCAGAAAAAAGCTAAGCTATGATTGCCTAAGGAGAAAATGTCTTTGTTTACTAAGGTTACATCTGATTACTTATCATATGTATGTAACCTATGTACATATCTCTTTCCCTCCCCATCTGATACAGGTAACTCTACATCATTTATGGAACCCTGTATTAATTCAACTTTTATTCCAACTATAGCAAATGAAGGAGGAAAACACTGGACTGTGCCAGAAGTCAGGGCTCTAATTGGCATCTGGTCTGACCTAAGTATACGACAACAACTAGAAGGAACAGTGAGAAATAAAAGGATATTTGAACAGATTGCTGCCAAGCTTCAGAAATCTGGGATAGAAAGAGACTGGAAACAGTGCAGAACAAAGTATAAAAACTTAAAACATGAATATAAGATTGTAAGAATGGCTCAAGATCAAGGCATAACTAAGAGTATGAAATTTTTTACTGAGTTGGATGCCATTTTGGGACACAATAAAACAGAGAAATCACAACAACAGGAATTCCAAGATGAAAAACAAGCCACCGGATGTGCCAATGTAAAAACAGAAGAGGATCGGACAGGTAGGAAGGCAAAGAAAAGTAATCTAAACATCAGGTCACATTATATGAAAATTTCAGTAGCGTAATAATGTGAATATAATCTAAGTTAAACAGGCTTCACAAGCTAAAGGTTGAATTTATCATGAAACAGCTTTTTGTAATTTAATTTTTTATTTTATTAACATATAATGTATTATTAGCCCCAGGGGTACAGGTCTGTGAATCATCAGGCTTACACACTTCATGAAACAGATGTAATGTATACACAATCTCCTCCAAAACACAGAAAGTAGTATGAAGTTATCGATGAAATAAAACTGACTTCCACAAGTTTAAAAACAGACCAAGTTTGGGGCACCTGGGTGGCTCAGCGGGTTAAGCCTCTGCCTTCGGCTCAGGTCATGATCTCAGGGTCCTGGGATCAAGTCCTACATCGGGGCTCTCTACTCAGCGGGGAGCCTGCTTCCCCCTCTCTCTCTGCCAGCCTCTCTGCTTGTGATCTTTCTTTGTCAAATAAATAAATAAGACCTTAAAAAAAAAAAATAGACCAATTTTACTAAGGTAAAACTGCCATTCTAAATGGCAGAAGTTAAAGCAAATTTTTTCCGCGGTGCCTGGGTGGCTCAATGGTTTAAGCCTCTGCCTTCGGCTCAGGTCATGATCCCAGAGTTCTGGGATTGAGCCCTACATCAGAGCTCTCTGCTTAGCAGGGAGCCTGCTTCCCCCCCTCTCTCTGCCTGCTTGTGATTTCTGTCTGCCAAATAAATAAATAAAATATTTCTTTTTTTTAAAAAAGCAGGTTTTTCATAGTCACTGCTGTAAAATTGAGTTAACAGAAAAAGAGCATTAAAGAACTTAGAAAACCACAAAATCCATAAGAATGTCTTTGAAGTGTAAGTTCTCCTGGGACACATCATAAAGTTCTTTAAAATGAGTTCAACCCAAAGGACTGAGAGAGAATACACACAGAGATATAATAGCATGAAATAAACTAGATGAATTCTAGACCAAGAGTCAGGAAATTGAGGTTCTAGCTCAGTCTTTGCGGAATCTTGAACCACGTGTCTCCTCCTGAGTTGACAAGATGTTCTTAAAGACCTCTACTAACCATAAAGTTTCTAGACCATTTAATATCTGCCTTTAACAATGCAGTCCTAATTCTCAGAGTATGAATGCGTATCTAGCGGAAACAGAGGCAATGACAGAGTTAGGATTGAGAAATGGTGGCGAGAAGTCCTGAAATCTTTCACTGGTGGAGGAGAAACTGGTCTGTTAGAGAACCAGACATCTGTCCTGTTAAAATTAAAATGACTGGTGATAAAGTCGCCCAACAGCAGCAGCATGATTATGTTCAGAGAGTAACTGCCAGAGATACAGCTGATGGTGATTCCATCAGTCATATGTCAGAAGACCTCATTAGAGACTTAGAATACCAGGTATCTGTAGGGACCTAAGACTAAAGATGCTTATGGGTGGGGAATGTAAACCAGAGAAAAGCAAAGAACCACAGTATCTAGCATCAGGTTTTTTAAAAAGATTCTATTTATTTGAGAGAGAAAACACTAGTGGGGGAGGGGCAGAAGCAACAGAGAAGCAAGCAGACTCCCTACTGAGCAGGGAGCCTGAGGCAGATTTGATCTCAGGATTCTGGGATCATGACCTGAGCTGAAGGCAGACTTTTCACTGACTGAGCCACTCAGACACCCCCATCAGGTTCACTTTAAAAGTAAAAATAACATATTAGAGTTTAAAAACACTTCCTGAAAGTGAATAAAACCAAACCACCATATATCCCACTATATTCACACAGTCATTGCTGGAGATGCGGCTAAAGATGACTTTGTTGGTCATATGTCAGAAGACCTAAGAGAGGGAGATGTAAAACAAAGTCCAGCTACAGGTAAAACAGTATTTTTTGTTTTTGTGTGTGAAAAAATATATAACATGTTATGATATGATGTTGCTATCGACTGAACTATGTCACCCCTAAAATCATACCAACATATGTAAGAGCATTTGGAGATGGGGACTGGGGACTTCGGGAGATAATTAGGTTTAGAGGTCATGAGGGTGGGGACCTAATGTAGTGTTTTGTGGTTTAATTACATTTGATGTGTAATATATAATAAGATTCTATAATAATTAAGATATCGTAAGAACATACATACAAGCTTATAACATTATACGAAGAGTAATACTCATATTTACAAAATACAGAAATGGAAGGTGAAAACTGTTAGTAAAGTTCCCTATAACTGTGGTTTTCAAAGTGTAGCAGCATCACCATCATCTGGGAGCTCAGGCATGCTCAAGTTTGAGAAACACTGTCCTACGGTACAGGGTACTAAAGCGGTGAAGGAAAAGTAAGTGCTTTCTATATGATGGTTTGTCTTTTACACAAACCAAAATGAGTAATGGGGGGGATCACCAGGCCCGAGGCAAAAGCTTAACTAGCCATCACACATCTCATACATAGTCTTTTAGTTCAAAGCTTCATATAGGCTTGGACAAGATCATACTGATTAACAAACCAGGTAATCAAATTCCCCACACTCTTGGCCAACTGCTTTCTCTGACTTATCAGATATGATAGATTAAAAGCTCAGTGGGCGAAAGGAAAGCTGCTAGAATGATGAAGGTGAAAACAGGGAGAAATTAGGGAGACTAATTAGATAGGAAAATGCAGCTGACTAGGGGTATGGTAACAAAGGTGAGCAAAACTCTGGGCTCCTAAGGTTCTCAGGGCATCACAGCAATGACTCTTGTCACTAAAAGTAAAAAAGCTAAAATGAGACTGTGTTTAATAAGACAAACATTTCCACAGAAAAAATTAAGAACTTTAGCATTCAGAAGATTTTAGCTTGTTAGTCCCCTGGACTCACTTAAGTACAATTATCTCAAGAGAATTTTTTTATATGTGAAAGGAAAACATTAAGTCAAATATAAACTGACAGTATTTTAAAAAATTGTCTGGTATGTTCATATGTTAATTTGGAATATGTTTAGAAGGGGTGCCTGGGTAGCTCAGTCGTAAAGCATCTGCGTTCCGCTCAGGTCATGACTGGAATCAAGCCCCACACTGGGCTCCCTGCTTGGTGGGAAGCCCACTTCTCCCTCTCCCTCAGGCGCTCCCCTGCTTGTGTTCCATCTCTCGCTGTGTCTCTCTCTGTCAAATAAATAAATAAAATCTTTAAAAAAAAAAACCAAACTCAAAAACAAAACATGGGGCAGCAGGGTAAGCTCACTAGGTCCAATTCCTGATCTCAGTTTAGGTCTTGATCTCAGGGTGATGAGTTCAACCCCCGCACTGGGCTCCACGCTGGGCATGGAGCCTACTTAAAAAATACATACATACATACATACATATATACATAAAAACAATAACACAATAAAGTGATGAACATTCATGTAAAAATAAGTAGAAGTTGCTTCATTTTGACTTCATATTGAATTGCTATTGCCCCATACTGTTAACATTGACACTTGGTCATGAAACTGATCTCCCGAAAGTAATTTTTTTACCATCTTAAATATATGCTATAAGATTCTTACTTCAAATAAATATCTAACTAGAGCAGTGGAACTCCTGGATTCTAGGTAACTAATTAGTTCCCAATTTAGAACTCGCAGAGATTCTGGCCTAGGATGTTACAGGATGTGTTCACACACCTATATTTTTATAGAAGATCGTCAAGCACAGCCAGGGTTGAAAACCATAGCTAGATTGTCATATTTAGAGAGTAAGGCCAGCAGAGGGCTGAAGAAAGTAAAACATAAAATCCAATTTGATTCCATTTAGGGTAGAAAAATTATCCAATTCCAATGATCACTTTAAAAAATGCATAAATAATGCAATATGAAAGAAGTTAATCACTGGGAAGAATCACAGAATTCCTGGGCTATGCCTACCTATTACAATAAGTAAAAAGAAATGGCCCATGAAAATTGAATACCTACTTCTTTGGATCTAATATAAATTTATTTTCTCCCCGCCGGAGGCATAGGCAAGAGATGATAAAAGGAATCAGAAAGTTAGCAGAAAAAGGACTGTCTACCGAGGAAATCTGTGTTTGACAGTCTTGTCAGTTACCTGTCTCTTCTGAGTAAACCTAAAATTGACTTAATTCATCTCCAGTATCAGTTGCTATTTATATATGAGGTGGAATTCTTCAATATCTTTGTATTCTCACAAGTCACAACTTTCTAGTATAGGCAGTCAAAACTAGATCAATTTTGGGTGAGGGGTACAGACCGACATATACACATCCTATTGGAGGTTACTCTTATCATCCTAAAAAATCACAAGTGAAAGACTACACTGTTCTTTTAAGAATAATCTTAAAACTATCTATTTTCTTTTTGGCTGCGGTAAAATGTATTTCCAAAATTAAAAGGTTCACTATTCCCACAATTTCACAAAAATTAACAATATGATGGCCAGCAGAGGGCACTAAATTATCTATTGTTAGATAGATATTGTTAGATGACATCAGAGGCTATGCCAAGTTTTTTTGTTTTCTCCAGTTCATTTACTATTTATAATACACCAAAAATTGGAAATAATTTTCTTTAAAATGAACTATTTAAAACACTTTTGTACATTTTCAATACAATTTGGATAATCTTAGCAGTAAATTATAAACTAATGCATTTTTATCACATGTACCATAATATTGAGAACCTTTAAATTATTTATTTATTTATTTATATTTATTTATCTGACAGAGAGAGACACAGCAAGAGAGGGAACACAAGCGGGGGAGTGGGAGAAGGAGAAGCAAGCTTCCTGATGAGCAGGGAGCCTGATGCAGGGCTCAATCCCAGGACCCTGGGATCATGACCTGAGCTGAAGGCAAACACTAATGACTTAGCCACCCAGGTGCCCTGAGAAACTTTAAATTTTTAATCCAATAGAAGATCCAAATAAAGACTTGATTGTTAAAATTTCGGAAAACCCCAAAATTATAAATGTACAAAAGAAGTTGAGACTTAGGTAAGGTGATAAATTTAAATACAGGCAACTAGATAATTATAAAGGTATGAATTTTCTAATTATTCCTTTTTATATTTTCACAAACTCTTTAAGAAGCTGTGACATAATAAAGAATACAGACCCGCCTGGCTGACTTAAGTCAGTAGAGCATGTGGCTCTTGATCTCAGGGTTGTAAGTTTGAGCCTCACATTGGGTACAGAGATTGCTTAAAAATAAAATCTCAAAAAAAATTAAAATAAAAAAATAAAGAATAAAGGTTCAAAAACCTTTGGAATTTCCAAAGTGGGTTTCTAGATGCTTCAAGATAGGACTGGTCACCAATAAGACAAACCTTGTGATTAAGAGGCCTGGAATTTTAGGCCAGCCTGACCTCTAGCAGGAAAGTAAGTCTGGAGACTGAATTCAGTCGTGTGGCCAGTGATTTAATTAAATATGCCATAATCAATCATGTCAATAAAAAACTTTAGCTCAGAAGTGCTTCCTAGTTAATGAACACAGTGATGTGCTGGAAGAATGACAGGCCCTGATGCCATAGGGAGGTGTCATGGAGGTTCTGTATCTAGGACCCTCTCAGACCTTACCCCCTGTAGATCCTCATTTGGTTGTTTCTGAGTCCTTTTTTTTTTTTTTTTTTAAGATTTTTAAAAATTTATTTGACAGAGAGAGATCACAAGTAGGCAGAGAGGCAGGCAGAGAGAGAGAGGAAGCAGGCTCCCCACTGAGCAGAGAGCCTGCTGTGAGGCTCGATCCCAGGACCCTGAGATCATGACCTGAGCCGAAGGCAGAGGCTTAACCCACTGAGTCACCCAGGTGCCCCTATTTTTTTAAAGTATAGGGCTTTCCTAAATTCTATGAGTTGTTCTAGCAAATGATCAAACCTGAGGGGGTCATAGCATCCTCTGAAGTTGTAGTCAGTCAGCTGGAAGGGTGGCTAACATCTGAAGTAAGGGCAGTGGTTTGTTTTTGTTTTTGAATTTTTTTAATTTTAATTTTTTTAAGATTTTATTTATTTATTTGACAGATAGAGATCACAAGCAGGCAGAGAGGCAGGCAGAGAGAGAGGAGGAAGCAAGCTCCCTGCTGAGCAGAGAGCAGTAAGGGCAGTGTTACGGAAGATTGATCCCTTAAAGCTCCGGAGTCTAATGGTAGACTCCAGGTACTGAGTGTCAGAAATGAACTGCAGTATACCAGTTGGGATAGAAATGTAACAGAAACTAAATGCTTCTCTTTCCTTAAAATATGCTAAATTTAGGGACTTCCACACTGCCACCTCCAAGATATCTTATTTTCTAGCACTAACTACTCAAAATTTCCACCAAACACCTAATCTCTAAATGTTTCTATTTCCCAGAAGTAGGGCATATGCTTGAGCCCAGAAGTGATGGTTTTAGTCACTTAGATAAAATGTCATAAATTCTGATTCTGCTGAAATAAGGTTTGCCAAAGTTTACCTTCAAATTGTGCTCTTCCCTGGGGTGAGGGTGGGGAAAGGGCTTGGGCATGGAAGGAGGTAAGTTTAGTTATAAAAGGGCAACGAGAGGGATCCTTATGGTGTTGGAACTGTGGAGTATCTTGACTTTGATGGTGGAGACATGAATCTACGAGGTGATAAAATTATTATAGAACATAATACGCACATAGACACACAGTGAGCACAAGTAGAACAGGAACTCTGAATCAGAGTAGTGAACTGTAACAATGTCAATATCCTTGATTTAACAGTATATTACTTTAATAAAATGTTACCATTGGAGAAAACTGGACCAAGTATGAAATGGATCTCTGATATTTCTAAAAACTGCATGTTTATCTCAATAAAAATTTCAACTTTAAAAAAAAGTAACTTATTAGGCAGCCTTATGTGGCTCCAAAGTACAACCTGTCATTTAATGTATTAATACTGCTAAAAGCTAAACTTCATTCTAGTCTTACTGTGCAAACATGTCCTTAAAATAAGATCTAGTCCTATCCTAATGTAAATCTCCACATACCTATTGCTGCATAGGCTTATGGGCTCCCTAACCACCTCACCTTTTGCCTCTCTGGTCTATTAATAATAACCACTATGTAGTTTTATCAATTTTACAATAATCATTACAAGTAACTCCACAGACAAAAGTAACACAAGCTGTTTTTTAAGAAAATAATGTCCCAGGCACCTGCGTGGCATAGTCGGTTGTATCTGACTGTTAGTTTCAGCTTGGGTCTGATCTCAGGGTCATGAGATCAAGCCCCACACAGAGCTCCATGCTCAGTGTGGAGTCTGCTTGAGTTTTTCCCTCTCCCTCTGCCCCTCCACCTCTCTCTCAAATATATAAATAAATCTTAAGAAAAAAAAAAAAAGTCCCAGTGTATACAGCAAATTACAGTAGGAGTGAAGGAATACTATCATAGCATTGTGATACTTCAACACGGCAATCCAACATATGCATGAGGAAGAACTTTCCCCAAACTACAAACAGCTCACTTGTAAACTTCCTATACACACAATACTATACTACGATAAATGCATGTTATATTTACCACATTGAGCACTATCAGTTTCTTAACTGTCTGCTATTAACAACACAACATGAGAACTAAGACCCCTTAATCTTTTTTTTTTTTTTTAAGGTTTTATTTATTTATTTGACACAGAGAAAGAGACAGCAAGAGAGGGAATACAAGCAGGGGAGTGGGAGAGGAGGAACCAGGCTTTCCGCCCAGCAGGGAGCCCAATGTGGGGCTTGATCCCCAGGACCCTGAGATCACAACCTGAGGCAAACACAGACACTTAAGGGCTAAGCCATTCAAGCGCCCCCAAGACCACTTAATCTTAAGGTCTTTTACCTATTTATGTGTATTGCAATAAGGATCACTCTCAGTTACAATGAGGATCCAATGAAAAAGAGATATAAGAGCTCTTTGTCAAGTGTTAAAATGTAACAATGAAGACATTACAAAATTGAGTCTAAAAGTGCTATCAGGGGCACCTGGATGGCTCAGTGGGTCAAGCCTCTGCCTTCAGCTCAGGTCATGGTCTCAGGGTCCTGGGATCAAGCCCCGAATTGGGCTCTCTGCTCTGCGGGGAGCCTGCTTCCCCCTCTCTCTCTGCGTGCCTCTCTGCCTACTTGCGATCTCTCTCTCTCTCTCTCTGTTAAATAAATAAAATCTTTAAAAAAAAAAATAAAAGTGCTATCATATTCATATTCCCAAATAGAGAATGTGCTTTGGGTCTTTTAAGACAGAATATTTCCAAGATTTTGAAGGTGGTGAATCCTACAAAGGCATTTTAAAATTTGGTTAGAGATGACAAACATTCTTGGCTATGAGGTTATAGTTTGGTTCTTTTTTTCCTAAAGATTTTTTATTTACTTGAGAAAGGGGGAGCAGAGGGAAAGGGAAGGAAAGTCTCAAGCCTTTCTGAGCACTGAGCACAGAGCCCCATGTGGGATTTGATCTTACCACCCTGAGGTCAAGACCAGAGCTGAAACCAAGAGTCAAATGCTGAACTGACTGTGCCACTCAGGTGCCCCTAAGGCTAGTTTTGATGCTGGAATCCAGCATTGCTAGTTTTTCAGTATAACCTTTACTTGCAAAAATAAATTTGAGTTCTGTGAACAGCAAATTTAAACTGCTATTCTCTTTATTTTCTGACAGAGGAAGATACCGTAAGTACAGCTTCAGAAGAGGTGGGCGGCCCCAAAGCACCACAAAGTATCACTGTGTCAGGTACAGGGTCTAATTGTTTAAAAAATTTTTTAGGGGCAACTGGGTGGTTCAGTCAGTTGAGCATTGGAATCTTGATCTCAGGGTGCTGAGTTCAAACCCTACATAGGGTTCCACACTGGGCATGGAGCCTACTTAAAAAAGAAAAAAATAATTTAGGCTAATATATACCAGTTTAAGTAGTTAGACCAAGACTCTCCACATTTGCAAACATCCAGTGAAGATTACCTATTGATGAAAAGCAGCTAAATTATCTCATCAATACTGGAGATAAGTCTGCTTTAATTTTTTAAGTATTTTATTTGAATATGAACATATGTAGAAATTCTGACCCTCATACTGAAATCATTATAATTATCAGTGCTTTATGTCAATCCAGGTTGTTTTAAGTAAATGGTATTCAAATACAAGATTTATCTGTAAGTTTGCATAATTGTAAATCACATTGATTTATAGGTAATCATATTCCTTTAGAAGATGCTAAAAATCATTTACAGATTGTAACAGTGAGCGACACAGAGGCTGGAAAACACTGGTGTGACAATGAGGTCAGAGCGCTTATACATACATGGTCTGATGAAAAAATTAAACAAATGCTTGAAAGGGCCACAAGAAACAAAGAAATATTTGAGGAAATTGCCAGAAGACTAATGCAGTTTGGAATAGACAGAGACTGGAAACAATGTCGTACCAAATACAAAAATTTAAAATATGAATACAGAGTTTTACAAAAGAAAAATGGCAACCCTCAAAGAAAAATGAGATTTTATGAAGAAGTTGACTGCATCCTAAGAGGACCAACTCTCAGAACTGCCAAATGGAAACATGGTAACCTTGAAATTGAGTTTATAAAATAAAAATTCTATTAACTTTTTTCTTTGCTTTGTAATGTGCAAGAGATTTCTCAAAAATAAAATCCTTACACTACTATATGTTCAAATGACCCAAAAAATTATTTTGAAGCACATACCTAATTTAAGAATTTCAATCTTTCCAAAGCATTCTTAATTTTTAAACTCATTCCTCTTTATCTCCCCAACCACTTTAATGTTTTTACTTTAGTTTACTTGAATGCTTGAAGATGAATATATTTTAAATGGTGTCAGTCATACAATGATTCTTTTCCTGTGTTCTTTTGTTTTAAGAATTATTTGAAGGTCATACTAAAAACCCAAGAACTTTGAGCATCAAAAGAAAAGCACACGAAGATGGTAAGAGCTGAGAAATGCCAAGTTTTGGCACTGAAAAAAAACTTGTTGCTTTTTTTCTGATAAGAGATGTTTATTCCTGTCCTTGACAAATTAGACTAAATATATTGTTTATAAGCTGTGTGAGAGGAAAAATGCTGAGCAATGATTTCTGTCATAGCTCATTAAAAGTAACAGAATAAATGGAAACTTTCCCAGAGTCAGAAATTTCTGCACAACTGTCCATTCATCATGAGTCTTTAAATTACAATTTACAGTGGCTGCTATCAGAAGACTGGGATGGAAAAGGAAAAAAAACCCACAAAGTAATAAGTTCTCAGTTTTAGTTTTGTCTAAAGGTAGTTAGTAATGAGTATAACATTTTAGCAATCCTACAAATAAGTCAACCTAATTATGTGAGCTGTAGTTCCAAACTGACTCATTACAGGTATCAGAAAAGGTAATACAAAATTGTGGAGCAAACAGAAGAATAAAAATACAGAAGAAAAAGCAGTGAACTGAAACTCAGAAAACCTGAGTTCCAGTCTCTCTCTGATCCCAATAACTCAACGCAGAGCAAATCACTACATCTCTCTGGATCTTAAGGATAATTAAATTTAAGCATCTTATGATTTAAAATCTATCAAATTATTTTGAGTATACACAAATAGTTGAAGAGCTTAAGTTTTACCAAGTGAACATACCCGTGAGACTACCACTCAAATCAAGACATAAAACATTACACCAGCACCCTGCAGGCCTCCCAGTCATAATCATCTTCCTATAAAGGTTATGATTATTCTGACTTCTATCACCATAAATTTGGAATCATACAAGATGTTCTTACTTTTTGGGTATGTGTTCTTTAATGTCAAGCTTCTTTCACTCAACACTGTGAGATTCAACCATGATTTTACTTGTAGTAGGCACCTGCTCTTTTTCATTGCATAGAATATTCCATTATATGAAAAAGAAATACACACACACGCGCACACACACCACTGCCTTCTTTATCCATTTCACTGTTGGGACATTTCCATTATTTCCAAATGGAGGTTATTACAAATAATACTATAAAAATTCTTGGGCATGTCTGCTAGTAAATATATGCATGCATTGCAGTGGAGTATATACCCAAGAGTGGGGTGGAGGGTCATGGGGTCAGCATCTATCCAGGTACAGTTCTAAGTACTTTACATATACTAATGCATTTACTTCCTAGCACAACTCTATGATGTAGGTGCTATCGTTACACCCAATTTATAGAGAAGGAAATGGAGGCATAGAGAAGTCTGTGCTCTTGAGCCTGCTGGCTAACACTGCCTCTCTGTGAGGTCCAGGTATCTGCTCTGTGTAGAAGAGTATCCCTAGTACTGACCACAGTGCCTTATGTATATACAATAGGAGCTAAACAAATATTTTTTTAAAGATTTTATTTATTTATTTGACAGACAGAGATCACAAGTAGACAGAGAGGCAGGCAGAGGCTGTGGGGGGATGGGGGGGTAAGGAGGCTCCCTGCTGAGCAGAGAGCCTGATGTGGGGCTAGATCCCAGGACCCTGGGATCATGACCAGAGCTGAAGGCAGAGACTTTAACTCACTGAGCCACCCAGGTGCCCCCTAAACAAATATCTTTTGAATGAAGTATTAGATAACAACAGGAACATCCCTATCCCCAACGACCCTTATTATATCTCAAGTGAGCTGAAAATTTTATTCTCCATTTTTGGACCTAAAGTGCAAGTCAGATGAGTTGCCCTGACCTTTGCCATCTCTTAATGCCCTACAGTGTATATGCTAGTGAAAAGGAAAATTGCTAGGGGCTAACCACACAAAAGTATCATTCCCAACCCCCTGGATTTTGCCCATTAAACTTTTAATACATAAGTCTAGCCCAACAGATGAGAAAAGAGACTCAGAAGTTAGGAGACTTGCCCAAGATCAAACTGATGTTGGAAACCTGAAAGTAGATTTCAAATCTTATGTTAAAGAACTATTTCCAATATTGACCAGAATGACAAAGCAGTAGTACTTTGAAACTTTTTGGCAGATAGGTAAGTCCTGCTTCAAACTGATGCAAAAAGCAAAGTTGTAAATAAGAGTTATAACTGGAAGAATTTAAAACACTAATGATTTAAAAGTGAGATCATTAAATTACAAAAGTAATTGAATTAAAAAGTCTTTCAAAGCCAAAGACTGGAACAATCAGCAAGGACAGTTTTATTTTATTTATTTTATTTTTTATTTTTATTTTTTTTAAAGATTTTATGTATTTATTTGTCAGAGAGAGAGAGAGATCACAAGCAGGCAGAGAGGCAGGCAGAGACAGAGGGAGAAGCAGGTTCCCTGCCGAGCAAGGAACCCGATATGGGACTCGATCCCAGGACGCCGGGACCACGACCTGAGCCGAAGGCAGCCGCTCAACCAACTGAGCCACCCAGGCGTCCCAGCAAGGACAGTTTTAACATAAGTCACTTCCCTAACCAAGGGTATGTAAAACACTATAGAAATGGGACATTTTGGTCATTTTTACTAAGAGATGAAAATCAAAATAAAGTTATCCCCAGCCTTAAATTTTGCAACTCAATGCAAGTTCTCTGACAACCTATTCCTGTGTACTCCAACAAACTAAATGAAGACAACTGGAAACTAATTCTATATAAGTTGTCTGAGTGCATTTCTTTCTCCCAAGTACCTATCTACTGATAATATTATATACTCTATTTACAGGACCAGTGTCTGTATCTCTTAAGAAAACCGCTCCTGAGATCACTGCAAATGGGTTTCCTCAATGCGTAACAGAACGGAAAGAGTCTACAGAATGTTTCTACAGACAGGAAACCCCATACGTGATCCAATTTCATCAGGTAAATCTCAAATTTTTAGAAGTACAAAAATGTTTATCAGTAGTAAGATTCAATTCCTAACCCAGGAAAATGATAATTCACTTTCAGGGTGGGCATTTTCATCAGCTGATTGATGGGATAAATCTATGAAATTTTAATAATTCCTTTTATGGACTCCTCAGAGTATGTCCACATCATTCTAGTCTTCAAAAGACATGCCTGTGGTAGAAACGTGAAGATTTCTGATCTAAAAAGGTGTGGTTTGTTCAGAATTCTGCAAACCACTGAACCAAAGTTGTTAGGACTGAAAAAGCATGTGGTAATTATATGTACCTGTCATGAACACACATACACACACAGTTTGTATCTAAAGAGCTCACTGAAAATGTTAAACGAAAATTCCCCAAAAGAAAGTAGAGCTATGGAATAAATCTCCAAATTGCCAAAACTACTAGAAAGAAGTGCTTCTGAATGAACCCATCTGAATTAAGTACCCAGTGCATGACTATCTAGTAATTGGTGTTCTAGTTGTATTTACATGAAATGCATAATATAACTTTCAGGTACTCTGTAATCCCTGAAACTAAATTTTTTTAGATCAGATTATACTTAAGACAAAAACAGAACCAAATACAATGCAAAAGTGATAGCAATCTCACCTTCTGGATTCCGTGATTTAGGAAGATAATGTGTAAGAGATAAATTCCTTTATCAAAAAGGGAAAAAAAAAATCCAACAGTTGTTTTAAAACAACTAAGTATTGGGAAGTGAGGAGGTAGAGACTCTGCAACAGATCACCACTTACCAGTGTACAGTGTATTTAACTAATTCTACTGTATATTAAGTTATGACAACCTATCTAGGTGTCCAGTTTTAACGTTCCTTGATTCAATGCCATAGAAAAACATTAGTTTTTAATCTCTGAATCCTACAGACTAATTCAGAGTAGCAGAAGATCTTTATCTTCAAGACATTAGGAAATTTCATCGTTCTTCCAATCAGATCACTTTCTCTAAAGGGTGAGGACTTTTGCTAATTCAAAATTTTTAACTGGATGAATTTATGGGAGAGAACCAGTCTTCTCAGTGCACCTTAATGATTCAATGTCTACACAAGAAAAATCTTAAATAGTTTTCCATTAATACATTTGTTCCCCAGAAATTACTACGTTCCTCGCCACTGCTACTGAAAACATCACAAGGTCAATTTTCAAAACCAGTTTAACAAAGACTTATTTGGTTAGATGAGCAGCCTCAGAGAATCCATTTATTATTGCGCTATTATCATATAATTACATTTTTATTGCTTTTATCTTGTACTGTCTAATCCCTATTCTTTCATATAAAAGCAACAACAGAAAGGTGCATGTAGCTAGAAATCAAGTTGTATTCATTAAGCAAACAAACCCTTTTTCTTCTGGCACATATTTAAAGGAAAGACTGAAGATCCTCTTCCCTTCACAGAATATCTAAAATAACTTATCTTAAGAATGTTTTAAACTAATGTTGCGCTGAACTACCACATAAGCAGATTTTAGTTTATCCTTGGACTATTTATCTAATCTTCTCAAAAAATGTACAGTATTTTAAAACAAGATCTATACTAGGGTCAACCCACAATTATCCAGGATTAGAGTCATTCAAGTTAAAAATATTTTTGATTCAACCCTGACTCTAAATTACTAACAGCTCTTAGCAAAGGGAGTACATAAGATAAGAAACTAAAGTATCTGCAACTCTACAAAGATCAGAAAGACTACTTGCAATCCAAGTTTGTTTAGGGAAAGCATATCATTTGGAATGCATTTATACTTGTGGCTCCCATATTGCTGATAAATGTTACTGCCAAATTCCTTAAAAGTTATTGCTGCAGTATTGCCTTAAGAAAACTTTGTAATACTTTCGGTGAGAATGTCAAACCTACGTTTAGATCAAATGCCAGGTAGTAAGAAATGGAAGGATCACTTAAGTTATTTTTTAATTCAAAGGGATCTACCAGTTTTTCAAAAATCAGTATGTATCTAGTCATACAGGAACTGCTCCCCTTCCCCTCTTTTAAAGAAGGGAGTTACTTTTTTGGCATCCTCTTACTACAAACTTCTCCTTCATTATTATCTGAAACCCGTGACTCTTTTGCGGATGCGCTATTTCCTGTGCCTGGTTTATTTTCACTTAGTTTGTATGAGATCTGCAACCGGTACTTCCTTCTGAATATCAGGTAGCTGTTTCCCAGGGTCTGAACTCTAGAATCCCTAATCTCACAGCTATGACTACGTTCACATCCACAAGTTGTTCAAAAGCTCTGCCCTTGCAAACAAAAGCTGGTGGTGTCGAAGGCTCCGCGAGAACACCTCAACGTGTTGCAGGACCTCAACCAGCAGCCACCCCACACAAACCTTCACAAAAGCAGCTCCAGGCTCTGCAAGATTAAAACGGGCAAGTAGTGGGAGAAGTCCCGATTCCGCCAACCCTAGCGAACCGGACACTTCCAAATTGGCCAGACTCATGAGAGGTGCACACACCGGAGAAGGGGGGGAACCCCTAAAGAGCATTAAGGGTTTGGGGGGAGCAGCGAGTCCAGGGATGCAAGGTGGTGCCCGCGCACGCCTTGGCAACCTAGCTGATGCCACAGGCAGATAATCAATCCAGGAAACAGAGGTCGGTTCTCAGGCCCTCAGGCGCACACGAGGTCGCTAACACGGGCCGCGGGAAACGGCTTGGGCTGAAGGAGAGAGAAGCAGACGAGCCGCCACCCCCACCCCTCAGCCGGTTGCTCACCGGTGTTGCAGCCCCACGAGTCCCAGAGTGATCACATGCGGCACATCTAGCTGCGTGGGCCACTCTCCTGAGGCGATGCACCCGAATACTCCACATTCCTCTCGGATTCCCGACTCCTCCAGCTCCATGTCGCCGCCGAAAGCACGTGGAGGGACCTGCCGCCGCAGCAGGGGCCTGAGCACCAACCAGCTGCCCGCTCGGCCCGGACGCCTCAGAGGCTCGCTTCCTTCCCAGCCGCTCGACCCTCGCTACTGCGGCGGCGCGCGCTTTCCCAAAGTAAGCGTGATTAGCGCTCCCCTCCAGCACACCCTGCCCCGCCCCCTCAGGCTGCACCAATGAGTGAGGAGGGAGGGAGAGGCTCCGCGGCTGAGAGGAGGAGCCACAGACTGCTGGGGTGGAGCTAGTCCTCCGCCGGCTCCCTGCGGGAAAGTACTTTCTCTGCACGTGGAAATCTCCGTTATTTTCTAACACCCAAGACTGGGGTGATGAGACTAATAGGGTTAACGTCACTTCTGTCCCAGAGGATGTAAACTTTGTATGGCCCTCCTCACATGCTTTCCCCCGGCCGTCACTACTTGGTACGCTCCAACCTATGATCTGCTCTCGCCGCGGAGAAGGGAGCCGGTCAGCGAGCCTCTGTAGAACGGGAGGGGCCTCCAACGCGCGCCACTTTTCGCCTCTTCTGGAACAGCGCCCGCGCACGGGGGTGAGGGGGGACGGCCTGTGTCTCTGCGCCTGCGCGGCGGGAAGGCTCGGGGGTATAGCCTGCTCCCAGAGTCGAAGTTGCTCCTGCGTGGCAGAGACCTCGGGGGTTCGGTGGCGGCAGGCTGTGTTGCTAGCGGAGAGCGCGTGTGGGCGCCCGGGAATACTAGTCCTGGCCGGGGGTGTGTGTCTGTGGGCCGCCTTCCCTTTCCCCCCCACGTGAGCCTCTGTGACCACTCCTCTTTTCCAGAGTCTTTCCTCTCTTCCCGGCGCGGCCGCTGCCCCCAGCCCACGCAGAATAATGGCGACAGCTGAGGGTGAGTAACGGGCATCCCCGGCAATCTGCTGGGGACTTCCTGCCCTCCGCGGTCTTCCCGTCCCCCTTCCCCCACCCCCGCCTGGAGTTGGCGCAGTCGCCGCCACCTGAGTGCCCAGCGGCCCTCCGGGCAGCCTCCTCCCTAGATGTGCCTGGTCTCCCAGCCGCCCCTCTAGGCCGCTGGGCGGGCGAACACGTGGCCCGGGCACCGCCAACCGAGGCGTAGGAAACCCAGCGCTCCCCGACCTCTCCGAACTTTCTGAAATACTCGGAACTGGCTCGGGGTTGGGGAAAAGAACAAAGTAGGGGAAGAGAGTGATGAGAAAAGAAATGGACAGGGGTTGAGAGGTGCCTAGAAATCATACTGGTAATCAATAGTTACTGCGAAACAACCACAGGAACATATGTAGTGATTATTCAAAATCTTGCTTTCCTGTTAAGTCAATAGCCTGCTATTTCCAAAGTTAATATTTGAATCTATTGAAAAATTTACTTTTTTTGGTCGAGATTTTGTGTTTTAGTCTTTTGATGCCATGATGATTCTGAAGAGCTCCAAAAGCACCAGGCCAAAAGTTGCCTTGATTCACTTTACAATTATATTATTTACATAATCCTTTTATCTATGAGTGATTAGGTCCTCAGAAAAGATCTCTTGTTTGTGACATTTATGCTGATAGAACTTTTTTTTCCCCCCCACACACCCAGTTTCTAAATTTATGGTGAACCAAATTGGTTGTGCTGGCTGGTCAGTACATTGTCTTCCACACAGAAAAATTGAATTTAGGGGGAAAAATTATCAACTTAATCTAATATAGAATCTGTCATTTTGCTAAAGTGCTTAAAAGCCACATGGTTGTTCTTAGGATAAAATCGAAACACAGTCAACATGATGTATGAGGCCTGAGGGATGAACAGTGAAATGCAAGGGAAGAAAACACTGTTTGGGCCTAGGGAGAACGTGTCAGAAGCTTGGGAGTGGGATATAGAAATTCAGTTATAGAAATTAGAGTTCTGGAAAGGGAATAGAGAAATCTGAAGTTAGAGCACTAAGCTGAGGCTCTAAATTGAGGTGCCTATTAAACCTTGTCGGTGAATCAGGACATTACAATAGGATGGGAATTCATCCTCTAGGTACCCTGCAGCAGTAACTATTAAACTGAATTATAACTGGTTTGTTTAATGGTCACCTCCACTAACTGGTGATCTGACCACTGCTCAGTTCTGCCATTCTTTCCTACTCTGTAGCCGTTGCCCTCCCTCACTATGCGCGCGTGTGTGCAAACACACACACACACACAGCTCCAACCGTACTGAAGTCCTGCCATGGACTGTTACCCCATGGTATTTTTTTCCCGCACCCACTACTAACCCCTTTCTCTTTTCTGACTAAATGTTTATCCTTGCCTTAGATCTCAAACTCAGCCTTACTTTGTTCCAGACTTCCTGCTCTAGTGTCTAGACTAGGTTAGGTGGGCCTGCTGTGAACCTGTGATCCCACAGACTGTGTATTTCTCACATCATAATTAATACGATGTCCTGTTTAATTTCAGCTTCCTTTAGACTCGGTTGCTTGAGAGTAGGAACTCTGCCTTGTGTACTAGTATAGCCCTAGTGTACCTGGTACACAGGCACTAAAAAATGCCAATACTGAGATTGAGTCTGTTCCAGGAGCGTGAGGAATGATTTCTCCCCTTGGAAATTTTAAGTCCTTAAACTTCTGTTATCTCTGACCTTCATCTAAATCATTCTTTCTAATGACCAGAGTCTACTTTTTTTAGGTCTGTGACCTGTATTAAATTGGATTCCTTTGTCCTTACTTCCTCACCATTTCCCACATTTGTTGGTGTGGAGAAAGGATTAACACTGGGGAGTAGGGAAGAAAGATTAAGAAATAGAGGTGCTTGGAAATGGGCTAACTTCAGTGGATGGGGGTGCCTTCCCTTGCACTTTAACTAAAAATCAAGAAACCCTTTTGGCTCAACTTAATGATTTTGCCTGTCATGCCAAGCGGAAGGCTCAGAAAATAAGCATTTTTTTTCCCCACTACAAGCTTGTTTATTGTATTGTAAATACATATGTGAAAATAACTATTATGTTAACTTAATGTAAAGTAGTTCTACTTCAGTTCTACTATGAGAGAGGCAGGGTTGATAGTGGAAAGAGCAAAGAATGTGATATCAGAAGACATATGATTTTGTCTGGCTCTGCCATTTCCTAACGGCATGACCTCTAGCTTTTTGATACTTAGTTTTCTAATCTGTATACAGTTGACCCTTGAACAACACGGATTTGAACTGCATGGGTCCACTTTCCCATGGCCTTTTTCTTCCTCCGATTACTATCACACAGTACTGCAAATACATTTTCTTTAAGATTTTTTTCTTTTCTCTAGTTTACTTTATTGTAAGAATACAGCATAAAATACATAGAACTTAGAAAATATGTGTTAATCAGCCACTTAATGTTATCAGCAGGGCTTCTGATCAACGGTAGGCTTTAAGTTTTGGGGGGAGTAAAAGTTCTGTTTAGATTTTCAACCCTAAGCCCCGCATAATTCAGTTATATGCATAACTATGGCTTGTCACACAGTTACGTGAATCAAATATGATACCTATGAAAATACTTTGTAGGGTATAAAGTTCTATGCAGATGAGTGAATTTTTTATTAAAATTATTCCTTAACCACTCTATGTTCTCTGATCATTCTAGATAACTTAGTCTTCAATTAGGAAATTTTTTTCTGAATCTGATGTCTCCATTTTATCTCCACAGTACTGAATATTGGTAAGAAACTCTATGAGGGTAAAACAAAAGAAGTCTATGAATTGCCAGATAGTCCAGGAAAAGTCCTCCTGCAGTCCAAGGACCAGATAACAGCAGGAAATGCAGCCAGAAAGAATCACCTGGAAGGAAAAGCTGCAATCTCAAATAAAACTACCAGTTGTATTTTTCAGTTGTTAAAGGAAGCAGGTAAGTGGCTCTCCTGATAGCTTCCCCTTTCACATTCTCTCTCACACGCACATATTGGTCCTTTCATGGGGAAATGGCATTATTTGGATTAACAACATGTTGACTACCAGTTATATTTTTCAGTTGTTACAGGAAAACAAGTAAGTGGCTCCCCCCACAATCTCCTCCCTTTTGAATGTTGCCCCCCCCTACACACACACCCCCGATCTCTTTCATGGGGAGATGACATTATTTGGATTAAGAACATGTTGTTTGGCGATGTCTCAAAAGGTTACTTGAATCAAACCAGGAAGTCTTAAATTTCACTACAACATGTAATTTGGAATTAAGTAGTATCATTTAGTTAAGGAATCTTAACAGTTTGCTACAGTCTTTGTCTGGCATGCATATCCTCTCTTTAACTTTTCTCTCCTAGGAAGACATCCTGGGAGAGACTCATCTGTGAAGGAGGCCTGTTTTGGTATTAGGCAACTCCAGTTGAGGAGTTGAAATTTGGTACCTGCAATTGTATACAGTTATTCTTTGCTCTGTCCCTTGGAGATAAGACAGAATTTCAAATCCCTTTTCCACTTGAAAGCCCTGAAAAGTATTTGAAAATTGCTACCACACCTTCTCATTCTGCCCCAAGTGAGGGATTTGAACTTGATGAAAGATCTCCAGGGTTACCTCCTACTCTAAAACTGAAAGAAAACTATTTCCTATAGAGACATCTAGACTAGATCAAAACATTCTGTGGAGGGCACTTGGAGCAAAGAAAGGGGAATTAAGATAATGGGCTTTTCTTCAGGGGTTCAGTCAATGCTGATTTGTCTGTAGTATATGAAATCTCGCTAATAAAAGATTTGAGCTCTTTTCTTCCAATGTAAGAGGCCTCATTGCTTTGGATTGCTCAACCTTTGAAGCCTCTGGTTCCTTATCTATCTAATAAAAAAGGCTTTGTTTTTTACTTTCCCAGTTCTAATTTTTATAATTTAATAATTTTGTCTCCTTTTACTATCCCTTTCATTTCTTAGAGCTTCCAGTAACTGTTAACAGGCGTACCCTGTTGGATTGCACTTTGCTTTATTGTGTCTCGTGGATATTGTTGGGGTTGGTTTGTTTATTTGTTTTTACAAATGGAAGGTTTGTGGCAACCCTGCCCCTGCATTGAGCAAGTCTGTTGGCGCCATTTTTCCAACAGCATTTGTTCTCTTCATGTTGCTGTTACATTTTGGCAAATCTCTCAATATTTCCAACTTTCTCAGTATTTTATTTGTTATGGTGAACTGTGATCAGTGATCACAACTTGCTAAAAGCTCAGATGATAGCGTTTTTTAGCAATGAAGTATTTTTTAACTAACATATATACGTTTTTTAGATAACATGCTATCAAACACTTAATAGGCCACAGTATTGTATAAATAAAACTTGTATGTGCACTGGGAAACCAAAAAATTCATTTGATTTGCTTTATTGTGGTGGCATGGAACCAAACCTGCAAGATCTTCAATGCATGTCCATAATCTCTTAAATTGATCTTCTGAATCCAAAGGGGAATTTAATACCTTTATTTCCAGTCGGTATAGAGGTACCTGCCTTCCGCAGAATAACAATGTAGTTCAGATTAAATCTATTTTGTCCATTCAGAATGGGTTCTTGAATAGTTTTCCTCTTTCCTAGTTTTCTGTTGAACATTTTTAGTGTATTGTGGGGAAAAAAATGTTTGCCAGCCTAATTTGTCATTCACATCATAAATCCCTCTATACATTGAAAGTGTGTATGTTGTGTAAATGTAAAGGACCACCCACAGTTCCTAAGTAATAAAATTTTAGGATTTTTATTTCAAGGCTTCCTTGATAGGTGGTTTCTCAGTGTCTGAGTTGATTGCTACAGAGAGCATCAAACTAATTTTCGGTTCCTTTTGCAGTACGGATAAGTGGTCCATTTTTAACTTGCCAAGTTATCTCATTCTCCCTATACATGTTAAAATTTTAAAAAGTTGCTTAATACTATAATTGTTAACAAAAAAAAATTAGCTCCTGTGTTCCCATGGTAGTTATACATAGTTATGGAAAGAGAGATATGTATAGGTATATATATATTTCTAAATAATGGAAGATAAGTACAGGCCCAAGTTTGTATTTGCTTATTCAGTAAGGGAGTATACACTGTACTTTGTGGGCTTAACAGAAAGTGAATTAAGGTGACCCAAATTGTCTCTGTCCAGGACTTTCCCAGTTTTACTCTGAAAGTCCTGTGTCTGAGAAAGCTGGGAAAGTTTGTAATCCTAAATGAAGTACTCCAACAATTATCTTTAAACTACTGTATTGGCACCTTTAACATAACTAAAACTTACTTGGTTCACAGAAAATGTTGAAAGATATTCTTCAGGTTTTGGGGTGCCTGGGTGGCTCATTGGGTTAAAGCCTCTGCTTTCAGCTCAGGTCATGATCTCAGAGTCCTGGGATCAAACCCCGCATCGTCAGCAGGGAGCCTGCTTCCCCCCACCCCCGCCTGCCTCTCTGCCTACTTGTGATCTCTGTCAAATAAATAAATAAAAATCTTTAAAAATAAAAAAAAAGAAAGATATTCTTCAGGTTTTATACACTGAAATTAAGGAAAACTTAAGTTTTAAAAAATTCTTAGATTTGTTTTAGAGGACAGATTAGGAGTTCTGTTGCCTTATCTAATTTTTACTTGCTGATAGTTAAATAAATCCTATGCCTAGTTGACCACCAATGTCGTATTTAAAATTGCTTTCTTTATAACCAAGGTTATGTATGTTCCTAATTAAGGTATTTCTAGAAGTTAGAATGGGAAGAGCACCAATGAGATTTTGTAAAAAAGGATTCTGGTTTTCTCATTGTCAATCACAAGCAAACTGTAAAATACTATACAAGTAATAGATAAAAGTAAAACTTTTTCCATGGAAATAATATACATGCTACACCTGAGTTATGAAATGAAATGTGTGGATTTAGTCTCAATACTTAACCTTATAAAGTCTCAGTTCCCCCACAGAAACCTACCATAATTATGTTTAGGTGTTAGTAGTGATAATGGGTATAAGTCCTGCAGTTGTCAAACCACGGATTAGGAGCCAGGCAAGCTTAATACATGGGTGGGTGGCCCTAAGGATATGTGGGCTGATTTGCTGTCAGACACTGCCATTGTAATTCAGAGTATGAAGTGACATTTTCTTAGTAATCTTTTTTTTTTTTTTAAAGATTTTATTTATTTGACAGAGACACAGCGAGAAAGGGAACACAAGCAGGGGGAGTGGGAGAGAGAGAAAAAGAAGCAGGCTTCCCACAGAGCAGGGTGCCTGATGTGGGGCTTGATCCCAGGACCCTGGGATCATGACCTGAGCCAAAGGCAGATGCTTAACGATTGAGCCACCCAGGCGCCCCTTTCTTAGTAATCTTTTTTTTTTTTTTTTAAAGATTTTATTTATTTATTTGACAGACAGAGATCACAAGTAGGCAGAGAGGCAGGCAGAGAGAGAGAGGAAGGGAAGCAGGCTCCCTGCTGAGCAGAGAGCCCGACGCAGGGCTCGATCCCAGGACCCTGGGATCATGACCTGAGCCGAAGGCAGCGGCTTCAACCCACTGAGCCACCCAGGCGCCCCTCTTAGTAATCTTAATAGGAGTCTTACATTCTGCAAACAGTGAGACTGGGGGAGAGTTTGAAATTTGCTAAGATGATTACCATGTATATTAGAAGCAATCATTGTATCATCTAAACTCCATCTTTTTTGGGGGGGGGTAGCAATTTTTTTTTTCTGTACTAGATGATAACTGTAGATTGCTTCTGTGCTTTTGGTTCTCTCAGATGTGAGGAGGAGTTTTCCTCTGAGTAAAAGTAACTATTATTTATATTTGAACAATAGATTTGGATACTAGTCTTTCAAGCTAGACAAATGAGCATGTATATCTAAAGTTTAACAGATCTTAAAAGGAAGAACTCTTAAAGTCAGGCATGTAGTTACCACCTGTAGTTCAGGACTGATTTAAATCATTTGCCTATCCATTAGCATGAGCTCAATCATTCTTTAAGGGTTAAAATGACCATTTACTTACATTCCGATTCTTCTCCAGAGTTCCTGTTCATGGAGCATATCACAATTCCCTGTTTCAGTTGAATCTTACTGATGAAACCCAGAGAGAGTACAGAGAAAATGCAGGTTTTGAAACTGGTCCAGGCACCATTACTGATTGGCAACATGTCAAATTACTTAACTTCTTTGAGCCCCCGTTTCTTTCACTGTAAAATGTAATAATACCTATCTGAAAAATTGTATGGTTAAATGAGATAACATAAAACACTTAGAGTAGTGCAGGTCTTACATAAATGTAGATTCCCTTCATGTAGGGAAATGCATATGTATGTGGTTTTATGGCAGCACAGAGTAATCCTGTAGCATCTCTTGGAAACCGTTATGGGTTGACATTAATAATGCTCATCTTCAGCTGCAGTGTTAGTACCTAGAATACCTAGGAGTGGGATTGCTGGATTGTGTGGTTCATGATATAGCTGTCCTTAGAGGTTATTTTCCAACGTCACCAAGTAAAATAGCTCCCATCACAAGCTAGCTTTTTATCTAGTTTTCCAGTAACAGTTTGAGTAAAATAGAAGGGAAATGAACAAATGTTTTCTTTGCTCTTGGCCAAATTGGCCACTGTGTTCTTGCTGCTACCTGTTGAATACTTTTTTCCAGGGATTATTTTCTTCAAATATTAAGAGAAAAGTGTGATCCAAAATATAGGGCTGTACCTGATTGTGATTAAGTAGATTGATATATTTTTTTAAGATTTTATTTATTTATTTGACAGACAGAGATCACAAGTAGACAGAGAGGCAGGCAGAGAGAGAGGAGGAAGCAGGCTCCCCGCCAAGCAGAGAGCCCGATGCGGGGCTTGATCCCAGAGATATGAGACTACACCCAGGCGCCCCAAGTAGATTGATATTTTATAAGGCCCATTTAATACCGGACTGTCAAATATGAGAATCGTATAACCAAATCTGCTTTAAAGATAATTTAGTATCCCTTAGATGAGTTATATGCTTTATACAAAGTTGGGTGGCCGAGAAATTTCTCAAAAGCATTTTTTTGAATGTATGAATGAATGAATGGTAGAGACACTGGAACCCAGACCTTCTGATCCACTATATACTTTCCCATGCAACATTAAAATGAAATACTCTTAAATATTCTGAAGAGCAGTAAGAAAGCCATACTGATAATTTTCTTTTTCTTCTTCTACTTTTTATAAAAAAGTTAATTTATTTTTGATAGTATCATTTAGGGATAACACATTTGGCTAGATAGGGTTTTGATTCATTTTGGTTTTTGTAAGCAGCTGTTTTATTATGCCTCAGATCTACCTTTTTTAATAGAACTTTAATGCTTTTTTAAAAACTTTTTGTCAATATGTAGGTATCAAAACTGCTTTCACCAGAAAATGTGGGGAGACAGCTTTCATTGCACCTAAGTGTGAAATGATTCCAATTGAATGGGTCTGTAGAAGAATAGCAACTGGTTCTTTTCTCAAAAGAAATCCTGGTGTCAAGGAGGGATATAAGTTTTACCCACCTAAAGTGGAGCTGTTTTTCAAGGTAATTATTCTGTGCTTGTGTGTCTTACTATAATATAGCAACAAACATAATTTCAAAGTCAAAAGATTTAAATGTTGTTAAAACTAAATAAAATCTTTTAAAGTATTTTAAATTAAATTATTTAAATGAAATAAATAAATTTTTAAAAATATTAGTTATTAGGAAGAAAAGTAACAATTCAGAAACTTTTTAAATTTTTAAAGAGTTTGAAATTAAGGCAAATACAAGGGATCTTTTTATATTCAGATACAGAAAAACTATTACCAATATCTCTTACAAGCAAAAACATAATGAAGGTGTAAGAATCAGTGGTTATACATTTGTATTGGTTTTCTTTATTGAAACTGCTTTTCGGGATGCCTGGGTGGCTTAGTCGGTTAAGTGTGTGCCTTCAGCTCAAGTCATGATCCCAGGTCCTGAGATCAAGTCCCGCATCCAGTACTCCTTGCTCAGCGGGGAACCTGATTTGCCCTCTACCTGCTGCGCCCACTTGTGCTCTCTCTCTCTGTTAGACAAATCAATAAACAAACTCTTTAAAAACAACAACAACAAATAAAACTGCCTTTCTCTTTCCCTCTTTGTTCATGCTGTTAAGAATAGTTCCAATGTCAGGAGTAATGTCTATATAGTATTTTTATTGTTTCCCTTTTTTTTTTAAGATTTTATTTATTTATTGAGAGAGAAAGAGGGAGATGGTGAGTAAGCACGCGGTGAGAGGAACGAAGAGGGAGGGAGAGTAAGGGAGAAAGAATCCTAAGCAGACTCCATACTGAGCAGAGAGCCTGACATGGGGCTCTATCACACGATCCTGAGCTCATGACCTGAGCTGGAATCAAGTCTGGATGTTCAAACGACCAAGCCACTGAGGTGCACCTTGTGTAGCACTTTTTTTTTTAAGACTTTATTTATTTGACAGAGTGCACAAACAGGAGGAGTGGCAGGGAGAGGGAGAAGCAGACTCCCTGCTGAGCAGGGAGCCCTATGCAGGGCTTAGTGCCAGCGACCTGGGACCATGACCAAGCTAAAGTCAGATGCTCAATCGACTGAGCCACCCAGAGGTCCCTTGTGTAGCATTTTTAAAAAGGGAACTAAAATTGCCTCTCAGTCTTTTTGGCCCAGATCAAGTATAATTAGTGACCTATATACCTTAAAATGTTTATCGTACTGCTATAATACAAATCCAGAATTCATAAAAGAAAAATTTCATGTGAAATTGGAACACTATTAGAATAAAATGAAAGTGCTTTTTTCACTAATATCTTTATATAAAGTCTCTTAAATTATTAAATAATATCCCTCAAGACTTATAGTCTTACATAAACTTTTATTAAAAATGAGGTGAAGAGCAGTGACTGGCTGGCTCAGTCAGCAGAGTAAGCAACTCCTCATCTCGGGATTGTGATCTCACGCTCTACACCCCACATTGGGTGTGGAGATTATTTTAAATCTTTAAAAAAGGGGGCGGGGCGCCTGGGTGGCTCAATGGGTTAAGCCTCTGCCTTCAGCTCAGGTCGTGATCTCAGGGGCCTGGGATCACCGGCTCTCTGCTCAGCGGGGAGCCTGCTTCCCTCCCTCTGCCTGCCGCTCTGTCTGCCACTCTGCCTACTTGTGTGCGCACTCTATCAAATAAAATCTTAAAAGAAAGTTCAGGAGATAATGAAAACTGCATCCTGGAGAGATTTAGTGGACTAAAGTGTGCTTTGGCCTTCTTACTATCTCTGTTGACTCAGATAAAGAAAAAAACCACAAACTTCTATTTAAATTAGTTTATAGAGAGAGCAAATTCTTTCAAATACTTTATCAGCTGGAATAAGTTACTAAATATCTTAAATTTTAAAGTAGCTATTAAACTAGACAAATTAAAACAAAACTAGGCAAATTAAAAATAATTGTGAATTAAAGGGCATGTCAGAAATTAAGTCCTTAGAGACAATAAATATTTCTGAGAAATTCACGGTCAAAGAAAAAAAGAACTTCATTTTATCTCAAAAATACAAAATTTGGGGGGCTCCTGGGTGGCTCAGTTGTTAAGTGTCTCCCTTTGGCTCAGATCACGATCCCGGGGTCCTGGGATCAAGCCCCACATTGGGCTCCCTGTTTCACAAGAAGCCTGCTTCTGCCTCTCCCACTCCCTCTGCTTGTGTTCCCTCTCTTTGCTGTGTCTCTCTCTCTCTGTTAAATAAAAAAAATCTTTTAAAAAAAGTTCAAAATTTTTATATTTAAATTAATCGTACTCCTATACTTTATTTTCAGGATGATGCCAACAATGATCCACAGTGGTCTGAGGAACAGCTAATTGCTGCAAAATTTTGCTTTGCTGGACTTGTTATAGGCCAGACTGAAGTGGATATCATGAGTCATGCTACACAGGCTATTTTTGAAATATTGGAGAAATCCTGGTTGCCCCAGAACTGTACATTGGTTGATATGAAGGTACAAATAAAATAGAGATTTGAGAGTAAAGATTATAACTGAAAAATGTCTTCAGTTGTAGAGTTTTGAAAACTTTTCTTTGGTGATATGCTATTTCTAGATTGAATTTGGTGTTGATATAACCACCAAAGAGATTGTTCTTGCTGATGTTATTGATAATGATTCCTGGAGACTCTGGCCATCAGGAGATCGAAGCCAACAGAAAGATAAACAGGTAATCCTTCAGGATTTTTTTTTATCCTTTGCCTGATCAGGCAAGATAGGGGTGACTAGGAAGATGGGAGGAAAAGAAAAGGCAAATGTTGTTCCATATGATAAGAACCAAGTTGATTGCTATTTACTTCTAAAGATAAATATCTCTTACATTTCCTATATCCTGAAAAAAAAATAGGAATAGTACTTTGCATTTACAAAACAGATAACTCATTTATTATGACTGTCACACAGAACAAGTATCATCCTTATTTGGCCAATTGAAAATTAAGGTGCTAGAGGATGGGTCTTCATAATTAGAAGAATAAGGGTCAATCTGGATCCAAGTGTTCTGGATATTACCAGGTTCCATTTCTGCTCTGTCCTATGAAAAATAAAAGTAGGGCAGTTGCTCTCTAAATACACAAGAATTGTCAGGGCAGTTAGTCCTAGTTACTAGTGTAGAAAACACTTAACCTTAAATGAAAATGCAAGTGTACTTCACTGTCTGAACTTCCTCTACTCTAATTCAGGAAATGAATTTATAGGTTCAGATACATTTTCAGACATATTCCTTGCTATGCAGGCTTTTTGTAGTCTACCTAAAACTCAGAAATCAAGTAAGTTCACTTAGCAAGAGTATTACTAGTAGGATATCTGTATTCTAAACTTTCTATCTTATTTTCTAGTCATATCGTGACCTAAAGGAAGTAACTCCCGAAGGGCTCCTGATGGTGAAGAAAAATTTTGAGTGGGTTGCAGAAAGAGTGGAGGTAAAACTTTTGTAGTAAACCTATGCTGTTCTGTGTTTTTCTCCAAGAAAATCTTGCTTCAAAAAGGACAATAGGAGCATCTGGGTGGCTCAGTCAGTTGAGCATCCGACTCTTGATTTCAGCCCGAGTCATGATCTCAGGATCTCAGGGTCATGGAGTCGAAACCTGCATCAGGCTCTCTCTGTTCAGCGCAGGGTCTACTTTCAGATTCTTTCTCCCTCCCTCTGCACCTCCCCCTGCTTGCATGTGCCCTCTAAATAAATAAATAAAATCTTTAAAAAAAATAAAAATGAGAAGGCACAGTTTTTTTTTCCCCCAGTTATTTCAGAGAGTGTGTGTGCGCACATGCGTCCATGTGTGTGGAGGGAGAGGCAGAGGGAGAGAGATAATCGTGACGCAGACGCCCCACTGAGCAGAGGGCCTGACATAGGGCTCAGTCTCAGGACTGTAAGATCATGACGTGAGCTAAAATGGAGTCATCCACTCAACCAGCGAAGACACCCAGGTGTCCTTTTCCCCAGTGGTTTAAAAAAAAAAAAAAGAACACCATTAAGAAATGTACCACCTTGGGGTCCCTGGGTGGCTCAGTGGGTTAAGCCTCTGCCTTTGGCTCAGGTCATGATCTCAGGTCCTGGGATCGAGCCCCACGTCGGGCTCTCTGCTCGGCAGGGAGCCTGCTTCCCCCCTCTCTCTGCCTGCCTCTCTGCCTACTTGTGATCTGTCTGTCAAATAAATGAAATCTTTAAAAAAAAAAAAAAAGAAATGTACACCTGACTATCCTCAGTGACATACTGAAACCCCCTGTTGTTAAACTGGCCAGTACACTCCCAGATTCTAATGGGGAAACCTAGAGTCCTTGTCTCCTCCCTGCCCCTTACATTTCCTACCCACCTCTCCACTGCTGCTCAGCTACTCAGAGTTGTATTAGCAAGGGTTCCATAAGTAGAGTTCAGAATTAGAACTCCATGTGCCATTAAAATGTCACTTTAAGATTTATGGTATGGTATTATCAGGGTCCCCGGGTGGCTCAGTCGTGACGTAAAGCATCCAACTCTTGATTTTTGCTCAGGTCATGATGTCATGGTCCTGGGATCAAGTCCTGCGCAGGCTCTGCACTCAGCCGGGATTATGCTTGAGATTCCCTTTCCCTCTGCCCTTCCGCCTGCTCCCCTGCTTGCTCTCCCTCCCTCTCAAATAAATAGTTTGGATTTATAGTATTATTACTATAATTCCATGGAAATTGAATGGGATTTGTGGTTATGCAAGGGTCATAGCCAGTTTTCAAGACCTCATTTCCTTGGAAACATGTATTTTCAATTTTTTTTTTTTTTTTTTAAGATATATTTATTTGACAGACAGAGATCACAAGTAGGCAGAGAGGCAGGCAGAGAGAGAGGAGGAAGCAGGCTCTGCTGAGCAGAGAGCCCAATGCGGGGCTCAATCCCAGGACCCCGGGATCACGACCTGAGCCGAAGGCAGAGGCTCCAACCCACTGAGCCACCTAGGCGCCCCATGTATTTTCAATTCTAAGCAACTAACTTAAAGAAGGTTTATAATATGATCTCTTTATTTTGGCTGATTATGCCTTAAAACCTCCATTAAACACAATGGACTAAAATCTTAGGATGAAATATTTTATATTATAGCTTCATGAGTATTAATTAGAAGGGTTGAGCATTTATCTTTCCTTTATATCATAATAATAAGTATAACTTACCTGATTAAAATTCTTATTACTTTTTAGGTCTTAATTAGAAGACTGCTTCCCTTTCTATAAAGAGGTTATTTTGAAAAATGAATTATCATTTTGTCCTTTTTGTCTCTGTCTTGACTTTGGTCTATTAAGAAAGAAAATATTCTGTCCAGTTGTAATTTTACTCTACTATAGCTCTGTAAACTGATTATTCTTAATGTACTCAATTCTGTATTTAACGTTTTTTCCTGTTTTCTTTTGCATATCCATGTTTTTCTTTTCCAGTTGCTTCTGAAATCAGAAAGTCAGTGCAGAGTTGTAGTATTGATGGGCTCAACTTCTGATCTCAGTCACTGTGAAAAAATAAAGAAGGCTTGTGGAAATTTTGGCATTCCATGTGAACTTCGGGTAACATCTGCCCATAAAGGGCCAGATGAAACTCTGAGGATTAAAGCAGAGTATGAAGGTAAATTTCACATAACTAGAGCATTTCAGGATTTTGCCCAAAAAATTTTATGTTTGGACTAATAATGCTGAAAAAGAATTTGCCACAGTTCCAATGGGGAAAATGTGATAGTCTAGGGTTTCGTTATACTTGCTTCCAAAGAGTGTAAGATGCTCTAGGCACTTAGAATGCCTCAGGGAAAAAAACTGAAAATGCAGCATGGGTACACATGAAAATAATGCAGTGTTGTGTGTTGATGGCATTCAAGTTTTTAAAAAAAAATGTTAAGAATGAATAAATAAAAGAGTAGAGCCCCCCCCCCCAAAGAAAGTGAAACAGGGAAGGGAAATAAAGGCTAGAATGAGTCTTTATCTAATAAGAAGCCCCTGGAGTATTGTTTCTAATATGCTCCAACAGAAGATAGGCCCCACATCAATTTTGGGAGGTCTGAGGTTGAAGCAGAGATCCTTTCAAGTATTTTTAGTGGTCAGCCTTTTCTAAGAGGTGGGTAGTTGAATGTGAAATTAAGGAATAATTTTAGAATTGGGTATTTAAAAGAAATGTCTTGATGGGATAGTATTGATCTAAAATAACAGAGTCCTGGAAACAACCAAATGTTTCTCAACTGGGAAAAATGTTATCTGAGTTTTCTTTCTAAAGGTAGTTGTTAATAGGAGCATAATTATTAAGGCTTGAGGCGGGGTGTTGAGGGACTAGGGAACTGGGATAAGTTCCTAGACCTCTTTGTTAAAGTTATGAAAGCCTGAACTCTTTATCCAGAGAAGTGTAAATACATAAAATTTTGGATTCCAGGTTAGAAATCTCTGTGGTAAGAAACAAAGGAATAACTTAAAAATTTACCAAAGAATGAAATGTTTAAGAAATGTGTTAGAAAAACATATTGAAGGGTCTTAAATATTTAGGTACTATATTATTGAATTGACCTTTCTTCATTGATAATGTGCCCCTGAACCTCTAGTCTCCATTAACAAGGTCTCCCTATACCCTGTGGGTTGAAGGACCCCAGGACAGACACTGGTTCAAGTCGTGTCATTCTTTGTTTCAGTGAGCCTAAGCATATCCTTTTAAGTAGGGCCTTTGAGCCGTTCCCTCACTAATACTCTCGTACCCTCTTTATACTATAGGTCTCAAACATGGCCAAACTTATTTTTGCTACTTTGTTACTTAAGATATAATAAGTGGTGAAGTGAATATATATTGAATATATATGCAATAATTGTGTCTTATTTATGCTTTTTCTGGAGACTGCTAATAAAGGAACTGAAGGAGTTAAGACACATAGGCATTTTGTTTTAACCTATCTTAAAATCTATTTTCAATTCAATTATAAATGTGTAATTTCCCTAGGGGATGGCATTCCTACTGTATTTGTGGCAGTGGCGGGCAGAAGCAATGGTTTAGGACCAGTGATGTCTGGTAACACTGCATACCCAGTTATCAGCTGCCCTCCACTCACTCCAGACTGGGGAGCTCAGGATGTGTGGTCATCTCTTCGACTACCCAGTGGTAAGACACATGAATTTTATTTTATTTTATTCTATTTTTTTAAAGATTTTTATTTATTTGAGAGAGAGAGCATACAAGCTGGCGGGGAGGGTCAGAGGGAGAGGGAGAAGCAGACTCCCTGCTGAGCAGGAAGCCCAATGCGGGGCTCAATCCCAGGACCCTGAGATCATGACCTGAGCCAAACGCAGACCCTTAACCAGCTGAGCCACCCAGGCACCCCAAGATACATGAATTTTTAAAATTGTTTATTAAAGGAGCACCTGGGTGGCTCAGTTGGTTTAACATCCGACTCTTGATTTCGGCTCAAGTCATGATCTCAAGGTTGTGAGATCAAACTCCATTTTGGGCTCCGTGAAGAGCATAGAGCCTGCTTGGGGTTCTCTCTCTCTGTTGCTTCTCCTCCCCCACCCCCAACCCCCACCCACACACGGGCTGGCTTTCTCTCTTCCAAAAAAACTTGTTTATTGAAAAATTTCAAACATTCACAATAGTAGAAAGAGTAACATGAAATCTTATGCACCTGTTACTCAGCTTCAACATTTAATATCTTATTATATCTGTAGCCCTTTCTGCTGGATTATTTTCAAGCACACAGCATTTTACACTTAAATATGCTTCTCTAAGCAATATGAACTCCAGGTTTTATTATTTTATATTATTTTTTTAAGATTTTATTTATTTGTCGAGAGAGAGAGCACACGAGGTAGAGTGGCAGGCAGAGCAGGCAGAGGGTTCCCTGCTGGATAAAGGAGCCCCATATGGGGCTTGATCCCAGGATCCCGGGATCATGACCTCAGCCCAAGGCAGGCACTTAACAGACTGAGCCACCCAGGAGTGCCATAACTCTAGTTTTTAAATCATAATCATGGGGGCACTTGGGTGGCTCAGTTGGTTAAGCGGCTACCTTTGGCTCAGGTCATGATCCCGGGTCCTGGGATTGGGCCCTGCCCCCACCTGCTTCTCTCTCTCACTCTGCTGTTCCCCCCACTTGTGTTCTCTCACTTATGCTCTCGCTGTCTCTCAAATAAACTCTGTAAAAATAAATCATAATCAGGATAGCATATTCACACTTAAGAAAAATTAATGGTAATTTTTTTTTAAATCATCTAATTTTCAGTCGGTGTTTAAGCTTTCCTGATCATCTCATTTGTTTTTACAGTTGATTTGTTCAACTCAATGTAACACAGTCCTTACATTGCATTTAGTTGCTCTCTCTCCTAAGTCTCATTTAATCCTCCTTTTTTTCACTTTCATTTGTCCTGTAGAATTTTCCACATTTTGGGGACGCCTGGGTGGCTCAGTTGGTTAAGCAGCTGCCTTCGGCTCGGGTCATGATCCCAGCGTCCTGGGATCAAGTCCCACATCGGGCTCCTTGCTCATCAGGGAGCCTGCTTCTCCCTCTGCCTCTGCCTGCCATTCTGTCTGCCTGTGCTTGCTCTCTCTCCCTCTCTCTCTCTCTGACAAATAAATAAATAAAATCTTTAAAAAAAAAAAAAAAAAAAGAATTTTCCACATTTTGGATTTGGCTAATTACATTTCTGAATGATGTTTAACATGGTCTTCTATATTTTTTATAAACTGCTGGTGAAATTTGTAGATAAATCAAGTACAGATTTTGGTCCCCCCCCCACCCAAGAATATATCATTCATGGTTTTGAGTTTTTTAAAGTAAATGTTATTATGTTATTTCTGTAAAGGAAATGCAATTTTATTTCTATAAATTAGGGGACAGAATAAATAACATACAAAGAAATCTCAATTGAGCATTATCTCATAGAATAACAATATTGTGGTAGGTGCATCGTAGTCCAAGATAATGATCTGATCGTCCAGTCCTGAAAGTCCATGTTGTTTCAGTTAGAGTTGATTGCTTCTTAAATGCCAAACTTTTTTATTTTATTGTAAATCTGCTCTTGGGATGTGTCAAAAATGTTAAGAACTTGAGCCTTCCTGTCTGTTCAGATATGGACTGGCTTCTCTCTAGGCCTGCTGTACTGTCATTATCTCAGAATTTCTCTTAACCATCATCCTGGACATGCATTTTGCCCTTCTCTAGTCTTAGATCTCCTGTTTCCCAGGTCCCATGTCTTCACCTTTTTTTGTTTACTCCTTAATTTGTTGGAGAGCATTCTTAGTGAACTTCCTGAGGAAGGGCTACAGATGGTAAACTTTTTGAGACCTCATATATCTAAAACATTTCCATCATAGCCTCACACTCAATAATTTGGGAATGGAATTCTAGATTGAAAATTACTTTCCTGGGGCACCCTGGGTGGCTCAGTGGATTAAGCCGCTGCCTTCGGCTCAGGTCATGATCTCAGGGTCCTGGGATCGAGCCCCGCATTGGGCTCTCTGCTCAGCAGGGTGCCTGCTTCCCTCTCTCTCTCTCTGCCTGCCTCTCCGTCTACTTGTGATCTCTCTCTGTCAAATTAATTAATTAATTAATTAATTTTAAAAAAAGAAAATTACTTTCCTTCAGAAACGCATCTTGAAGGCATTACTCAATTGTCTTCCAACTTCCAGAGTTACTGAAAACTGCAGTGCCCTTTTACCGTTCTGATTCTAGGTCATTTGTGAACTTTGTTTTTTTCTGGAAACTTTTAGGATCTTTTTCTACCCGTGTTTCTTAAATTTCACAGAGATGTGTCTTGATGATTATTTTCATCTTGGGCTTTCGGTGGGCTGGTTAAATCTGGAACTCTGATTCTTTAGTCCTGAGAAATTTTCTTCAGTTACTTAATACTTTCCTTCCTCCTCCACTTTTTCTCATTTTTTGGATTTAGTATTAAAAATAGGAGCTTTGTGTTTCTCTTTTCTCTTTCTCATTACGATACTCTCTGGAACATTTCTCCAACCCTTTTATTGACTTTTTCATTCCAGTTATGGCATATTGAACTTCTAAGAGCTCTTTTTTGTTCTATGGTCTTCTCACCACCCCCCATCCTTTTCTTGTTTAATCTTTGCAATAACATCTTTTATCTCTCTGAAATTACTATAGTTTTTCTTTCATATTAACTCCTTTTTTCACCTGTCTGGTATCTGGTAATCCTTGGCTATCTGTTCTTAAGAGGGAGGCACTATAAAAAACCAGTTGCACGGTCTGTGCGAGTGGATGGGACTTGTCAGAAGGGGGCTCCATGGTGCCTGGGTGACTCAGTTGCTTAAGTATCAGACTCTTGGTTTTGGCCTGGGTCATGATCTCAGGATGGTGGGTTTGAGTCCCTTGTCAGTAGGGAGTCTGCTTGAGATTCTCTCTCTCTGACCCCTTCCTATATGCCCCTCTCTCTCTCTAAAAAAAAAATGAATCTTTACCCCCCCCCAAAAAAAAAGTTCCACTGGTGGGTGATCTGGTAGAGTTGATCTTTGAATAACCCCTTACATGAATGTCATTTGATCTTTTCTCATGTGTGACTAGAATTATCCAGAGAATCTTTCTAGTCTCATTCTCCTGACTGAGAAATAAACCTGACTGCCAGCATTCTGGAATCTGGTAATCTTAATACTTGTGTAAACTTCACCCCCTGTTTTCACTGCAGCATTGCTTGTCTCAGCTATGCCTCGTACCCTCCAGTCCACAGAAGTCTGGACTAAAATCTGTTTTTCCCTTCATAAGAATTTATGACTCTGCTATGATGCAGAAGGGGCAATTGCTCAGGTACATAGAGTGGAGCAAGAGATTTGATAGCCTAACTGCTTCTTGACTTTAAGCCAGTCCCCCCCCCCTTTTTTTAGCCACATTTTCACCCCCATGTCTCCCTTCAAAAGTATCGGGTGCCACTGATTCCCCAAAACTTTACATGGACTTTTTAACGTTAGTCACATTGCTTCTCCTGCTTCCAGTTTAGGATAAAATTTTCTTGGTCTACTTAGTTAGTTACCACTCCATTTCCTTTTCAACTGACAAAAAGTTATCACTGTTCTCTCTTTGTTCTTATGTGTTTGTGTCTATTTTCTTTATTCCCTTTACTCCTGTTTTTATTTTTATTTTTTAAAGCTTTGGCAGATATCTTTAACTCAAATATAGAAAAAAATAGGATTACCATTAATAAAAATATTTTTTACAGCTGAGCATATTTGATTTGTACTCAGTAAACATCCTGAACAAACGTAACATTCAGCTACTTAATGTTATCTTTATACAGTTTCAGGGATACACCTTGTGATTAATCCATCTTTAACTAGATCTCTAGCTGGACATCTGATTGTATCAACTTCTCTAGTTAAAAATTTATTATGGCTATAAATGAAAGTATAAATTTATGCCAGAGGAATAGTATAGGTATTATCAGTGGAGTTTAGGAAAGGGAGAATGTGATGAGGAAAAATTTGGCAGTTTTTATCTAGTACTGTCCAAGGAGAGAGAGGGAACCTGGGAGATTTGTACATTCTGATCACTAGAATTGGGGATAATCTTTTGAGGAAAAGTTTTACAGTGGCCTTTATAAAATCCTGAAAACTCTATTTGTCTTTCTCTTATGGCATGCTAACTAGATAACCTAATTTTTTGCTAATTAAGCTTTCCTAATGTTAGAAGGGGAGTCCTGAGCAGTGTAGGCACAGGTATTTCAGTTACTAGAGTAGAACCCTGTACCTAGACTACTACTGCTAACAGTTGACATTCATCAGCTGTTTCATTCATCAAGTACTTACTATGCATAAGGCACTGCTCCAAGTACTTTATCTATATTAACTTGTTGAATACTCCCATATTAATAGATAAGGACACTAAGTTAACATTAAGTACTTTGACCAATATCACACAGTATGTGAGGGAGCTACATAAATTGATTTATTAATATAAACTAGTAAATTTGCCTTGTGATATATACTTGATTCTTACTGGAGGTAGGGGTAATCAAAGAGCCTGGTGAATTCCAAGAATATTGGGGAAATGGAGGTTTCGGATCTGTAAGCTAGGAGTACTTCACTCAAGTGACACAGGTATAATAGTACCAGTCCGTAATAGAAAGTCTGAGTAAGGGGCGCCTGGGTGGCTCAGTGGGTTAAAGCCTCTGGCTTCGGCTCGGGTCATGATCCCAGGGTCCTGGGATCGAGCCCCACATCGGGCTCCTTGCTTAGCGGGGAGCCTGCTACCTCTTCTCTCTCTCTCTCTCTCTGCCTGCTTCTCTGCCTACTTGTGATCTCTGTCTGTCAAATAAATAAAAAAAATCTTAAAAAAAAAAAAAAAAAAAAGAAGGTCTGAGTAAACGTGTGGCCCCCAAGGAAGTTACTTTCTTAGGTCCTATTAATATTGAATTTACTTAGAACCTGGTATTTTGTAAACTTACTCTTTGCTTTTAACTTTTTTACTGCTTAAAGAATAGTTAAAGTGCAAAGACAAAAGTAGTGGCTAGAAAATTAATAAAAAAAAAAAATAGATACCTCAAGTTTATCCAAGAATAGGTGCTTCTGTCTACTTGATCCTTGTTTTATTTCTGTTGCCTTTCATTAGTGATATAAAGGTTTACAGTATGTGAAAAGAACTTCGAAAAAGCCAAATTTCTTTGCAGATGGATTCAATGCAAAAAGTGATAGATGGGGTGCCTGGGTGGCTCAGTCATTAAGCGTCTGCCTTTGGCTCAGGTTATGATCCCAGGGTCTTGGCATCGGGCCCCGCATAGGGCTCCCTGCTTGGCAAATCTGCTCCTCTCTCTCCCTCTGCATGCTGCTCCCCCTGCTATGTGTGCTCCCTCCTCCCTCACACGTGCTCTCTGTCAAATAAATAAATAAAATATTTAAAAAAAAAAGTGATAGCTGTATATAAGATACCAGTTCATGGTAGAGAAATATTACTTAATGCTCTTAATAATCACTTTACCACTCCAGTAGTAGAGATGGAACTCCTTCTGCAGATCCTACTTTAGACAAGGATGATACAGTAGCTTTTTATTGTTTTTGATTAGCAGGACTTTTTTTTTTTTTAAGATTCTATTTATTTATTTGACAGAGAGAGATCACAAGTAGGTAGAGAGGCAGGCAGGGAGTGGGGAGGGGGAAGCAGGCTCTCCACTGAGCAGAGAGCCGGACGCGGGGCTCGATCCCAGGACCCTGAGATCATGACCTGAGCAGAAGGCAGAGGCCTAACCCACTGAGCCACCCAGGCGCCCCTAGCAGGATTTTTCTGAGCATAAAATAGTTTAGGGGGGGGGGGGGGGAGGAGTCAAGATGGCGGAGAAGTAGCAGCTGAGACTACTTCGGGTAGCGGGAGATCAGCTAAATAGCTTATCTAAAGATTGCAAACACCTATAAATCCAACGGGAGATTGAAGAGAAGAAGAACAGCAATTCTAGAAACAGAAAATCAACCACTTTCTGCAAGGTAGGACTGGCGAAGAAGTGAATCCAAAGCGACGGGAAGATAGACCGCGGGGGGAGGGGCCGGCTCCCGGCGAGCGGCGGAGCAACGGAACAAAATCAGGACTTTTAAAAGTCTGTTCCGCTGAGGGACATCGCTCCAGAGGCTTAACTGGGGTGAAGCCCAGGCGGGGTCAGCGCAGCCTCAGGTCCCGCAGGGTCGCAGAAGGATCGGGGGTGTCTGAGTGTCGCAGAGCTTACCCGTATTAGAGCGGGGAAGCCGGCTACAGAGACAGAGCCGAGGAGTGACTCTCAGCTCGGGGTTGCCTTGAACCGGTCGCAGGCTCGGTCAGCTCGGATCGTGGCCGGAGGCCAGGCTGACGGGAGTCATTGGGCGCTGTTCTCTGAGGGCGCACTGAGGAGTGGGGCCCCGGGCTCTCGGCTCCTCTGGGCCGGAGACCGGGAGGCCGCCATCTTCATTCCTGTCCTCCGGACTCTACGGAAAGCGCTCAGGGAACAAAAGCTCCCGAAAGCAAACCCGAGCGGATTACTCAGCGCGGCCCCGGGTAAGGGCCGGTGCAACTCCGCCTGGGGCAAAGACGCTTGAGAATCACTACAACGGGCCCCTCCCCCAGATCAACGGGAAACCCAGCCAGGACGAAGTTCACCAACCAAGGAGTACAGTTTCAATACCAAGGAGAGCGGCGGAATTCCAGAGCACGGAACTCATGGCTTTCTCCCCATGATTTTTTTAGCCTTGCAGTTAATTTAATTTTTTTTTCTTTTTCAATTTTTTTTTCTTTTTCTCTTCTTCTGCTAAATTTTTTTAACTTTTACCGTTTTCTTTTTTAACGTTTTTTAAATAGTTTATCTAATATATATATATATTTTTTTTTCCTCTTTTTATATTTTTTCTTTATCGGCTTTCTTTTTTTTAATAGTTTTTTTTTTTTCTTTTTCTTTCTGAACCCTTTTTTATCCCCTTTCTCCCCCCTCACGATTTGGGATCTCTTCTGATTTGGCTAAAGCATATTTTCCTGGGGTTGTTGCCACCCTTTAGTATTTTACTTGCTCCTTCATAAACTCTTATCTGGACAAAATGACAAGGCGGAAAAATTCACAACAAAAAAAAGAACAAGAGGCAGTACCAAAGCCTAGGGACCTAATCAATACAGACATTGGTAATATGTCAGATATAGAGTTCAGAATGACGATTCTCAAGGTTCTAGCCGGGCTTGAAAAAGGCATGGAAGATATTAAAGCAACCCTCTCGGGAGATATAAAAGCCCTTTCTGGAGAAATAAAAGAACTAAAATCTAACCAAGTTGAAATCAAAAAAGCTATTAATGAGGTGCAATCAAAAAATGGAGGCTCTCACTGCTAGGATAAATGAGGCAGAAGAAAGAATTAGCGATATAGAAGACCAAATGACAGAGAATAAAGAAGCTGAGCAAAAGAGGGACAAACAGCTACTGGACCACGAGGGGAGAATTCGAGAGATAAGTGACAGCATAAGACGAAACAACATTAGAATAATTGGGATTCCAGAAGAAGAGGAAACAGAGAGGGGAGCAGAAGGTATATTGGAGAGAATTATTGGAGAGAATTTCCCCAATATGGCAAAGGGAACAAGCATCAAAATTCAGGAGGTTCAGAGAACCCCCCTCAAAATCAATAAGAATAGGTCCACACCCCGTCACCTAATAGTAAAATTTACAAGTCTTAGTGACAAAGAAAAGATCCTGAAAGCAGCCCGGGAAAAGAAGTCTGTAACGTACAATGGTAAAAATATTAGATTGGCAGCAGACTTATCCACAGAGACCTGGCAGGCCAGAAAGAGCTGGCATGATATATTCAGAGTACTAAATGAGAAAAACATGCAGCCAAGAATACTATATCCAGCTAGGCTATCATTGAAAATAGAAGGAGAGATTAAAAGCTTCCAGGACAAACAAAAACTGAAAGAATTTGCAAATACCAAACCAGTTCTACAGGAAATATTGAAAGGGGTCCTCTAAGCAAAGAGAGACCCTAAAAGTAGTAGATCAGAAAGAAACAGAGACAATATACAATAACAGTCACCTTACAGGCAATACAATGGCACTAAATTCATATCTCTCAATACTTACTCTGAATGTTAATGGGCTAAATGCCCCAATCAAAAGACACAGGGTATCAGAATGGATAAAAAAACAAAACCCATCTATATGTTGCCTACAAGAAACTCATCTTAAACCCAAAGACACCTCCAGGTTTAAAGTGAGGGGGTGGAAAAGAATTTACCATGCTAATGGACATCAGAAGAAAGCAGGAGTGGCAATCCTTATATCAGATCAATTAGATTTTAAGCCAAAGACTATAATAAGAGATGAGGAAGGACACTATATCATACTCAAAGGAACTGTCCAACAAGAAGATCTAACAATTTTAAATATCTATGCCCCTAACATGGGAGCAGCCAACTATATAAACCAATTAATAACAAAATCAAAGAAACACATTGACAAGAATACAATAATAGTAGGGGATTTTTAACACTCCCCTCACTGAAATGGACAGATCATCCAAG
Source organism: Lutra lutra (assembly GCF_902655055.1). Taxonomy (NCBI): domain Eukaryota; kingdom Metazoa; phylum Chordata; class Mammalia; order Carnivora; family Mustelidae; genus Lutra; species Lutra lutra. The sequence continues at coordinate 187,167,960 of NC_062279.1, forward strand.
CAAAAGATCAACAAGGAAATCAAGGCCTTAAATGACACACTGGACCAGATGGACATCACAGATATATTCAGAACATTTCATCCCAAAGCAACAGAATACACTTTCTTCTCTAGTGCACATGGAACATTCTCCAGAATAGATCACATTCTTGGTCCTAAATCAAGTCTCAACCGGTATCAAAAGATTGGGATCATTCCCTGCATATTTTCAGACCACAATGCTCTAAAGCTAGAACTCAATAACAAGAGGAAATTTGGAAAGAACCCAAATACATGGAGACTAAACAGCATCCTTCTAAAGAATGAATGGGTCAACCAGGAAATTAAAGAAGAATTGAAAAAATTTATGGAAACAAATGATAATGAAAACACAACAGTTCAGAATCTGTGGGACACAACAAAGGCAGTCCTGAGAGGAAAATATATAGCAGTACAAGCCTTTCTCAAGAAACAAGAAAGGTCTCAGGTACACAACCTAACCCTACACCTAAAGGAGCTGGAGAAAGAACAAGAAAGAAACCCTAAACCCAGCAGGAGAAGAGAAATCATAAAGATTAGAGCAGAAATCAATGAAATAGAAACCAAAAAAACAATAGAACAAATCAACGAAACTAGGAGCTGGTTCTTTGAAAGAATTAATAAGATTGATAAACCCCTGGCCAGACTTATCAAAAAGAAAAGAGAAAGGAACCAAATAAATAAAATCATGAATGAAAGAGGAGAGATCACAACGAACACCAAAGAAATACAATTATAAGAACATACTATGAGCAACTCTACACCAACAAATTTGACAATCTGGAAGAAATGGATGCATTCCTAGAGACATATAAACTACCACAACTGAACCAGAAAGAAATAGAAAGCCTGAACAGACCCATAACCAGTAAGGAGATTGAAACAGTCATCAAAAATCTCCAAACAAACAAAAGCCCAGGGCCAGATGGCTTCCCGGGGGAGTTCTACCAAACATTTAAAGAAGAACTAATTCCTATTCTCCTGAAACTGTTCCAAAAAATAGAAATAGAAGGAAAACTTCCAAACTCATTTTATGAGGCCAGCATCACCTTGATCCTCAAACCAGACAAGGATCCCAACAAAAAAGAGAACTACAGACCAATATCCTTGATGAACACAGATGCAAAAATTCTCGCCAAAATACTAGCCAATAGGATTCAACAGTACATTAAAAGGATTATTCACCACGACCAAGTGGGATTTATTCCAGGGCTGCAAGGTTGGTTCAACATCCGCAAATCAATCAATGTGATACAACACATTAGTAAAAGAAAGAACAAGAACCATATGATACTCTCCATAGATGCTGAAAAAGCATTTGACAAAGTACAGCATCCCTTCCTGATCAAAACTCTTCAAAGTGTAGGGATAGACGGCACATACCTCAATATTATCAAAGCCATCTATGAAAAACCCACCGCAAATATCATTCTCAATGGAGAAAAACTGAAAGCTTTTCCGCTAAGGTCAGGAACACGGCAGGGATGTCCGTTATCACCACTGCTATTCAACATAGTACTAGAGGTCCTAGCCTCAGCAATCAGACAACAAAAGGAAATTAAAGGCATCCAAATCGGCAAAGAAGAAGTCAAACTATCACTCTTCGCAGATGATATGATACTATATGTAGAAAACCCAAAAGACTCCACTCCAAAACTGCTAGAACTTGTACAGGAATTCAGTAAAGTGTCAGGATATAAAATCAATGCACAGAAATCAGTTGCATTTCTCTACACCAACAACAAGACAGAAGAAAGAGAAATTAAGGAGTCCATCCCATTTACAATTGCACCCAAAACTATAAGATACCTAGGAATAAACCTAACCAAAGAGACTAAGAATCTATACTCAGAAAACTATAAAGTACTCATGAAAGAAATTGAGGAAGACACAAAGAAATGGAAAAATGTTCCATGCTCCTGGATTGGAAGAATAAATATTGTGAAAATGTCTATGCTACCTAAAGCAATCTACACATTTAATGCAATTCCTATCAAAGTACCATCCATTTTTTTCAAAGAAATGGAACAAATAATCCTAAAATTTATATGGAACCAGAAAAGACCTCGAATAGCCAAAGGAATATTGAAAAAGAAAGCCAAAGTTGGTGGCATCACAATTCCGGACTTCAAGCTCTATTACAAAGCTGTCATCCTCAAGACAGCATGGTACTGGCACAAAAACAGACACATAGATCAATGGAACAGAATAGAGAGCCCAGAAATGGACCCTCAACTCTATGGTCAACTCATCTTCGACAAAGCAGGAAAGAATGTCCAATGGAAAAAAGACAGCCTCTTCAATAAATGGTGTTGGGAAAATTGGACAGCCACATGCAGAAAAATGAAATTGGATCATTTCCTTACACCACACACGAAAATAGACTCAAAATGGATGAAGGATCTCAATGTGAGAAAGGAATCCATCAAAATCCTCGAGGAGAACACAGGCAGCAACCTCTTCGACCTCAGTCGCAGCAACATCTTCCTAGGAACATCACCAAAGGCAAGGGAAGCAAGGGCAAAAATGAACTTTCGGGATTTTATCAAGATCAAAAGCTTTTGCACAGCAAAGGAAACAGTGAACAAAACCAAAAGACAACTGACAGAATGGGAGAAGATATTTGCAAATGACATATCAGATAAAGGGCTAGTGTCCAAAATCTATAAAGAACTTAGCAAACTCAACACCCAAAGAACAAATAATCCAATCAAGAAATGGGCAGAGGACATGAACAGACATTTCTGCAAAGAAGACATCCAGATGGCCAACAGACACATGAAAAAGTGCTCCACATCACTCGGCATCAGGGAAATACAAATCAAAACCACCATGAGATATCACCTCACACCAGTCAGAATGGCTAAAATTAACAAGTCAGGAAATGACAGATGCTGGCGAGGATGCGGAGAAAGGGGAACCCTCCTACACTGTTGGTGGGAATGCAAGCTGGTGCGACCCCTCTGGAAAACAGCATGGAGGTTCCTCAAAATGTTGAAAATAGAACTACCCTATGACCCTGCAATTGCACTGCTGGGTATTTACCCTAAAGATACAAACGTAGTGATCCGAAGGGGCACGTGCACCCGAATGTTTATAGCAGCAATGTCTACAATAGCCAAACTATGGAAAGAACCTAGATGTCCATCAACAGACGAATGGATAAAGAAGATGTGGTATATATACACAATGGAATACTATGCAGCCATCAAAAGAAATGAAATCTTGCCATTTGCGACGACGTGGATGGAACTAGAGGGTATCATGCTTAGCGAAATAAGTCAATCGGAGAAAGAGAACTATCATATGATCTCCCTGATATGAGGGAGAGGAGATGCAACATGGGGGGTTGAGGGGGTAGGAGAAGAGTAAATGAAACAAGATGGGATTGGGAGGGAGACAAACCATAAGTGACTCTTAATCTCACAAAACAAACTGAGGGTTGATGGGGGGAGGGGGTTGGGAGAGGGGGGTGGGGTTATGGATATTGGGGAGGGTATGTGCTATGGTGAGTGCTGTGAAGTGTGTAAACCTGGCGATTCGCAGACCTGTACCCCTGGGGATAAAAATATATGTTTATAAAGCTGTAAAAAAAAAAAAAAAGAAAAAAGAAAGGATGAATACCCAAGTCTTGTAGCAACATGGACGGGACTGGAAAAGATTATGCTGAGTGAAATAAGTCAAGCGGAGAGAGTCAATTATCATATGGTTTCACTTATTTGTGGAGCATAACAAATAGCATGGAGGACAAGGGGAGATGGAGAGGAGAAGGGAGTTGAGGGAAATTGGAAGGGGAGGTGAACCATGAGAGACTATGGACTCTGAAAAACGATCTGAGAATTTTGAAGGGGTGGGGGGTGGGAGGTTGGGGGCACCAGGTGGTGGGTATTGTAGAGGGCACGGATTGCATGGAGCACTGGGTGTGGTGCAAAAATAATGAATACTGTTATACTGAAAAAATAAAAAAAAATTAAAAAAAAAAAAAAAGTTTACTAGGGGTCCCTGGCTGGCTCAGGTGGTAGACTATGGGACCCTCGATCTGGGGGGCCCCATGTTGGGTGTAGAGATTTTTTTTTTTTTTAACTAAAAAAAGAAAAAAATTTACTAAGTCCTCTTTTCATTAATAATTAACAGATTAATATTCTGTCTTTTCCTTTCTGAACCAATAGGTCTTGGCTGTTCAACCATACTTTCTCCAGAAGGATCAGCTCAGTTTGCTGCTCAGATATTTGGATTAAACAACCATTTGGTATGGGCTAAACTGCGAGCAAGTATATTGAACACATGGATTTCCTTGAAGCAGGCTGACAAGAAAATCAGAGAGGGCAATTTGTAAAACATCATTGCTTTTTTTTGTTGTTGTTGTTGTTAAGAAAGACTTTACATTTCTTGTTTAGTTTCAGAAAAAGATCAAGGTGAAAGTTTTTAAATCAAAGAAAACAATTTTTAAATCAAAGAAAACAAAATTTACTAGTGAATAAGTGCTTCTCTAGATTGATGGATCAGTAGACTCTATGGACATATTAATATTTCTTTATAGGAAGTAAAATTACTATAAGGACACTTTTAAAATCTCTTAGCTACTCTGTAGTCACAAGTAGATAACAAATACATTTCTTAAATGCTAATAATGTCCTATTATAGAGCTCTAAACTACTATTTGACCATCTGTATCTCAACCCGTAAGTTTTAAAAAGTTAAAATGTTTGTATCTTAGAGTGATAAGAGCAATATAGTCCTCTTTTACCTTATGATCTTTACAAAATCCTAAGGGTGTGGTGTTTTATTTGCAGTCGGTATCTCAAAATAGATGTGTATTTATCCCCACCTATAGACCAAGATCCTGTTTTGTTCTGCTTTTATTTGTTTGTTTAGAGTTGAAATGGGTGTTGGGGGTAGGGAAGACACATGAAATAAGATGAAGGGATACTGTGGAAACCATAGATAGGGGCCTTTTCCAAGAGCTTCTCTGATGGATGTCAGGGCAATTTCCCATGGAGGAAAAAAAAAAGGTAGAGTCATCTTTGTCATTCCAGATGAAAGACTTGGTAAATCTTAATTTAGCTATAATGGGTGCCTCTGTGGATCATAAAATTCTTTTAATTCTGATAATACATGTTTTAGCTAAACTAACAGTCCTCAGCCTACCACAATTTTCCAAAATTGGAATCTCCTAGTTGATAACCATATCTTACAACAGCGTAAGTGTGGGCAGGGTACCCAGTAAGATTCACCTCTAAAGGAGCGATTGTTACTGAGAGGTGTTAATAGTTCATCATTAATCTATAAATCATGTTTGGAAATCACTGTTAGAGTATGCAGACCTGAGGACTTTTTTATAGATCACTAAACTTTAATCTGAATGTCTATGAACCCCTTAAACTACCATGTAGAATTTTATATATGTGTTCGCTTTTGTGGAAAGGGGGCAATCATGGTATTTATCCAAGGGATTAAAAATGTTAAGAATCTCTGCTGTAGGGATGCCTGGGTGGTTCAGTTGGTTAAGTGTCTGCCTTCAGCTCAGGCAGTAACCCCAGCGTCCTGGCATTGAGTCCTGTGTCAGGCTCCTTGCTCAGCAGGGAAACTGCTTCTCCCTCTGCCTGCTGCTCCCCTGCTCGTGCTCACTCTGTCTCTTTTTCTCTGACAAATAAATAAAATCTTTTGAAAAAACCAAAACACTGTGATTGTGTGGAAAAAAAATATCTCTGCTGAAGACGAAATCTTGATAAGATCCTTGCCACTGTCTTACACTGTCCACACCTTTTCACCTTCCTCTGATAGTAGCTTGTTAACAAGCTACTATCTCTTATTACTTCTTTTACCTCATCTCGTGGGGCCGGGTATGATTGTTCTAACCATTCCTTTCTTGGACTAGACACCAAGATATTCCAGCCTTAATACTGGTATTTTTCTTATATTATCCTTTCCCTTTGAGTACTGATATTTCTTCTGTTGAGTCTCTCCATTACTTAGAAATAATCGTTGGAGTAACTCCTTCAGCTAAAACTAGCATTACTAACTCCTTGGTCTGTGTTTGTAGACTTGTAGTTTGAACTGTACATTTCTCTCTCTGTTTGAATGCTCCAAACTTACTTCATCTGCCATCCAGCCTGTTAACTGGCTATATACTCTCTGTCCCAAACCAGAAGTGTTATTTCATCCTTAATGTTTCTCTCTGACAGAGTTCTGAATTTTCCGGTTAACCCATCCTCTGTACAAAAGCCTCAAGTGGGGGTCAAATTCTACATTATTGGACCGATCTAGGTGGTCTGCATTCTCAACATTTTGAAGTTGTCCAGGGACCTACATCATAAACTGTTAACATCTCTTTTGCAACATAGACTGTTTTGGAAATATGAATGCCCTTGACACTCTCCCTAGAGAATTGCACTCAAAATTTACTAACAGATTCCATTAGTTTCTGCATTCCCTTGAAGCCTATCCATGTTTTGTAGTTTAAGAATCATTGGTGCAGGGGCGCCTGGGTGGCTCAGTCCGTTAAAGCCTCTGCCTTCGTCTCAGGTCTCGATCCCAGACTCCTGGGATCGAGCCCTGCATCGGGCTCTCTGCTCACTGGGAAGCCTGCTTCTCTTCCTCTCTCTCTCTCTCTCTGCCTACTTGTGATCTCTGCCTGTCAAATAAATAAAATCTTAAAAAAAAAAAAAGAATCACTGGTGCAACCCATCAAGGGAACTTGCTTTCCTCATAATTTTTGGACTATTACTTATCTGTACTTTTAATCTTTTTTTTTCCTTAATTTTTAGTTTTAGTTTATAAATTCTAGTTAGTTCACATACAGTGCACTATTGGTTTTGGGAGCAGAATTCAGTCATTCATTACTTAAAATACAACACCCAGTGCACAAGATAACAAGTGCCCTGCGTAATACCCATCACTCATTTAGCCCATCCCCAACCCAGGTCCTCCATCAACCCTCAGTTTTTTTCTCTATCATTAAGAGTTACGGTTTTTCCCTCTTCCCACCCCCTCATATGTTTATCTGTTTGTTTCTTAAATCTCACACGAGTGAAATCATACGGTATTTGTCTTTCTCTGACTGGTTTCACTTAGCATGATACACTCTAGCCCCCGTGTCACTGCAAATGGCAAGAATTCATCCTTTTGATGACTGAGTAATATTCCATTGTATATACATACCACATCTTTATTCAATGTACTTTTCAGTTCTTAAACTATTAGTATCTATTCTGTCATTAAAATCTGTTACTAGAGCTTCATCTTCACTCTCTCCATGAAACCTTCCCAAATCCCTTTTTCTTTGTTGGATTGGAAGCTGCAAGAGAGGAGAATAATCTTACACTTTATTTCCTCACATTGCCTTTTGCTTTGGTGTATTATGCCTAGCAATCTGCTAGCCATGGGACAATTGTAGAAATTACTGCTTCATTCTCTTACATTAGTTCACAAGAAAATTAAAAATAGATGATTTGGGGGTGCCTGGATGGCTCAGTGGGTTAAAGCCTCGGCCTTCGGCTTGGATCATGGTCCCAGGGTCCTGGGATCAGGCCCTGCATGGGGCTCTCTGCTCAGCAGGGAGCCTGCTTCCTCCTCTGTCTGCTTCTTTGCCTACTTGTGATCTCCATCTCTCAAATGAATAAATAAAATCTTAAAAAAAAATAGATGATTTTAACATCTTTTAAACTTTGGTTTTGTGGCCTCTGAATAGTCATTGGCTGCAATTTTAGCTCTTCTTTCTCTACCTGCAAAAATTCCACCTGCTTTGGTGTAGTACATGAGAAATTTCAAAACACATTTAGACTAGTAGATAGGACTGACTGTTTTAATGGTCATTATCAATTTCATTATTAGTTTTTTAGAGTATGTATATCCTCAGTAGGGTAGTTTCATTAATACTAGAGAAAATACTTGTTTGAAAGTATTTTAACTGTTAGATTAATTTATGCAAACCTACCTGGTTTGCCATCTTTGGGTGATTATACTTTCTTTGGGCTTGTAGGTGAACATAAAAAGGAAGAAATATTTGTCCCAGGTAATACAGTACTATACTTTGTATCATAAAGGCATGCTTACAGTTGCTGTTGCTTTAAAGCCTTCTGAAATGTAAACACTGTAGCCAAATAAAAGATAAAGATGTGTGAATCTTTATTCATTCATCTATTCATGAAATAACATGGTTTGCCTGGTTATTCTAGGCCCTAGGAAAGCAGCACTGAACAGAAACAGAACCCCCACTGTCACAAAAATCTTATTGGGGTTAACCATAAAAGATGTCTTAAAAGTATAAAAGATGTCATAAAAATATAAGTGCATATGGAGAATAACCAACATGATAGAACAGTGCTGGGGATGAGGAAGGTTTTTGCAAAGAATAGAGCAATGATGTAAAAGCAAGCCATACAAAAATGTGGCGAAGTACACAGACTGGGTGCAGGAAGGAAAACAGCTCTGCCTTTTTGAGGAGGTTCTCAAATGCCACTATTGCTGGAGCTCTGGTGAGCAAAGGTAAGAGTGGAAGATGATGTAAGTAAAGGCTAGATCACTTAGGACCTAGGCCACACTGAAGTGTGAAAGAAAAACCACTGGAAAGTTTGAGTAGGGGCATGACATGACCTATTTAACATGTTTTTAAAGTTCTCTGGCTATTGTGTGGACAAGCAAGGAGATTGGTTAAGGATCTATTACAAGTCCAGGTGGAGGATGATGTGACCTTCAGTAAATTACTTTTTTTTTTATGCCTCTACTTCCAAGTGTAAAATAAGACTAATAATACTCCCTCCCTCATACTGTTAGGAGAATTAAATGAGTCAACATATGTAAAGTATATCCTGACACATGAATACGCTATGTAATATCCCGTTTGGTAAACTGTAGAAGACGGTATGAGTGGAACTGATTTGCCATGAAAATCACCTTGAATTTAATATTCCCTTCAGTTGATTTCATTTCTAAACAGGAAAAAAGAACAGAAAATCAGCATAATATGGCTTATCCACACATCTTCAGCCCAGCAGTTTTTGGGAAGCCAGAGTGAATTTTTTTTTTAATTTATTTATTTATTTGACAGAGAGAGAGAAGCAGGTGGAATAGCAGGCAGAGGGAGAGGAAGAGGCAGGCTCCCTGCTGAGTAAGGAGCCTGACACGGGCTTAATCCCAGGACCCTGGGATTAGGACCTGAGCTGAAGACAGTTGCTTAACCAACTGAGCCACCCAGGTGCCCCAGGAGTGAAAATATTTAATGGTGCTTTTTTTTTTTTTTTTTTTTTTTTTTTTTGACAGAGAGAGAGAGATCACAAGTAGGCAGAGAGGCAGGCAGAGAGAGAGAGGGGGAAGCAAACTCCCCACCAAGCGGAGAGCCGGATGTGGGGCTCGATCCCAGGACCCTGGGATCATGACCTGAGCTGAAGGCAGAGGCTTTAACCCACTGAGCCACCCAGGCGCCCCTTAATGGTGCTTTTTGCACCATCCCCATGACCTCAAAATACTTGGCATGGGGTTGTTCACTTAGCATTGTGGTCCAGTGAAAATAGCAGTAGAATGGAAATGAAAAGATTTCACTGGGTACATTACTGTGAGCTTCATTTGTAAGGTACAACTAAATATGTTTTCTGCCTACTTCACAGAGTGGATAAAATGACAAGATACTGTACACGGAAGCTTCTCAGAAATCAAAAGTAGCTAAATGCATGGTGCAAAAAAGTAAGGATTTGAGTAGCAGTTACGTGCAAGATCCTGGGGATGTAGCAATGAATGAGATCCAATTTCTGCCCTCAATGAATTTTGGAGTCTTTCAGGGGCAGACAATTTCAAAACACTACATTGTCTTAATATGGAGTAAATGGTCAGGGATTCTGAGTACACAAAGAAGGAAGGGATTTAAAGAACAAATATATATTGTGAATGAATGTACTCTTTGTATACAGAGTTGTCTTATTTTTTAAATTGTATCCCTAGCAACCAATATATGCCAGATGCTAACACATACAAAGTATTTAGTAAATATTTGTTGAGTGAATAAATGTGCAAAATCCCATAGGTATAGCAACAAAGAACCACACATAACTAAATGTCGAGTATTACATGCAAGGGGACTAGGGAGTGAGTAACAGAAGACCTATGTGGGTTGGGGAGATAGAAAGTAGAGGCCAGGGGCACCGGGGTGGCTTAGTGGGTTAAAGCCTTTGCCTTCGGCTCAGGTCATGATCCCAGGGTTCTGGGATTGAGCTCTGTGCCAGGCTCTCTGCTCAGCCCGGAGCCCACTTCCTCCTCTCTCTCTGCCTGTCTCTCTGCCTATTTGTGATCTCTGTCTGTCAAATAAATAAATAAAAATATTTTTAAAAACAACAACAAAAAAAAAACAGTAGAGGCCAAACCACAAAGGGTGTTACATGATAGGCTTTTAGATATCTTGAGGGTAGAAGAATGGCATCAGATAAATTATTTGTTTTAAAGATTTTATTTATTTATTTGACAGAGATATAAAACACAAGTAGGCAGAGCAGCAGGAAGAGGGAGAGGGAGAAGCAGACTCTTCACTAAGCAGGGAGCCTGATGTGGGACTCAATCCCAGGACCCTGGGATCATAACCTGAGCCTAAGGCAGCTGCTTAACCAACTGAGCCACCCAGGTGCCCCAGATAAATTCTTTAAAAGACCACTCAGGAAGACTCGTCTCAAAAATGGCAGATTAACAAAAACAAAAACAAACAAAAACAGATAAAATCCATATACTTATATCCTGTTTGCAACAAAACCTGATGAAAATGACATAAGCAATACAACCATAGGAGTCCATAACAGAATTCTGAGGAATTTTTGGAAGCTACATAGAGTATGGGATCAAGCCTGAAGCAGAAACTAAAACTGAATTCTTTTATAAAGTCAGTCTTCTGAGAACAGAATCACCACTAAGGTTGTGGTTTTTAACCTCGGGTGGGGTGGGGCTGTTGCATAAAAACACCTTTGAAGAATCCAGTGAAAACTATAGAACTGTTCCTCAGAAAAAATTACACATTTTGAGTATATCAGATGTCATCTGAACTCCCTTGCCCTCCTGAAATCTAAGCATAATTAGCTTAAAATCCCTGACAGTTCCACAATGAAAGTTCACAACTCTTTCCATGATTTTTACTAATTCACAGAGATTATATTCTCCTGAGATAGAGTTCATTAGACCAGCAGTGCTGTCTTTACATTATACTATATTGATTAGACATGAAATGTACCAGGCACCACTGGACACAACCAGGAGCTGGACATACCTTCTACTCTGAAGGAACTCAAATTAGGGAAGAAATAGGCAAAAACTCCTGTTAAAAAGTTGAGTACCAAATATGTGCCAGGCAGTGTGCTAGATCCTAAAGATACTGTGGTAAAAGTAAATGTGGTCCCTGTCCTCAAGAAAATGATATCCATATAAAGAGATAGGCTTCAAACGATGAGTGCTCAGAAGTAGAGAGCTATATCAGAGAATAATGGGGGATGTTGCCTGGTTTGCAAGATCAGATAAGTACTTTTTAAAATCTGGACGCAGGTACAGAAATACTGAAGGATAAAAAGAATAGGATGCTGGGAAAGAGAGAGGAAGTGGCAGGAGTTAGTGGACTCGGACAATATTTGGGTCTTCAGGGGCATTCAATAAAATGCCCCCTCGTTTTTAAGAACTCAACAGATACTCGGTTCCGACACTCAAATATATCTTGATATGTAAGCTCTTACAAAAACCCCTACGTCTTTGTGTTGAGTGCCAGCACATGCTAGGATGCATGAAGTATATGTTATCCCCAGAACAATAATAATATTTTCCCTATTTTACAGTCGGGAAAACTGGGACTCTGATAAATAACTTGCTCACAAGAGTCGCAGAGGCAGGAACTGAGCCCTGGCATTCTCATCCCTTACACCTCATCCTTTGGCCTTACTGCCGACTGTTCCTGAACTGGAGCTCACAGCGCAGCCAAGGGGGTTTCATCAAACGTGCTTTGCACTTGTTCGTTCTTTTTTTCTTCTGTGCCTTTCCCCATATTCGCTTCTCTGCTAGAATTTTATTCAGACCCTACCCCTAAATCGCCTTTAACGATCCTTTTCAAATATAATTCCTCTATGAAGGAATTTCTCCAGCAGCAAAGAGAGGCCGTTTCTCTCCCCACTCTCCTTCAAAGGACTCCCTAAGGTTTCTAGTTAGTACTTGTACCACCCTATAGACTTTCCTCTCTTCCCTAGATCGTCATTCAGTTGCGTCCGCCTCGTGGGACAGGGGTGCTGCCTCGCCAGCTGCTGTAGCCCCAGAAACGCAGGCTGCTTTGAGCCAAAACTGTCTGGTGAACCCCCTCTCAACCCCTCCCGGGGTCCGACACCTCGTTCCTTCATACCAGCTTCAGGTAAGGTGTTTCAATTCTTTCTATCCACACAAATTTCTAGCGAAGACGGCTAAGATTACTAACTCCAACACTGACTCAGGGATACCAACGCTTCCGAATCCAAGACGCTTAGCAACCACCGGCTTCCTCCTCCGCTTGGCCACCTCCGAGATCCTCTTCCGGGGCAGAGGTCGCCCCGCCCCGCCCCTCCCCGCGTCTCCTCCAAGATGGCGAGCGGCGGTGGTGGGGGGGTTTCGGTGTCTGCGCTCTGGGGTGAAGTAAACCGTTATGGTCAGAACGGTGACTTCACGCGCGCTCTTAAGACCGTCAACAAGAGTAAGTGCTGGGGCGGGTCCAGGCCGCAGGGAGGATGCGGCCTCCTTCCGGCGCGCGCGACCACCTCGGAGCAGACGCGGGGATCGGAGATCCTGCCGGCGGCGGCGCGCGGGGGTCCGAACACCTGGCGGGCGCGGGTTGCGGCCGCTCTGCTCCACCTCTTCAGCCCTGGGCCAAGGGTTGCTTAGAGCCACGTGTACTTCGCTCTTTACCCATCGCGGGGTAGCGAGGGTGGAATTTAAAGAGACCGCAACTCCATGCGCCTTTTTGAAACTGTTTTCTTACTCGACTCCTCCGTTTTTACTCCTTAATTCGCAAATATGTCACATCACCACCTTTTTTTCCATCCTTTTAGAAGAGTGATCAAGACAGTATTGCTGAGGGAGCTTTTTCTTTAGGGCCGCATCGCAGGGAGGAATCTGCTAGGGACACGTAGTTTTGAAGCTGGAGCTGACAAGGTGGGAGCTGTACAGACTGAGGGGAGAGGGGAGAGGGCTGGATGTGGATGTTGGGCCTGTCACTCTCATAGATAAAATTTCTCTCCGGTGTCATTGGATCAGAAGATGTGTGTGTGAAAGCATTAACATTCGAAATAACGTCGGAAGAAAAGTTTGGCTTGTTTTTTTTTTGTTTTTCCGTTTTGGGTTTTTTGTTTTTTGATTGTTTTTGCCCTGTAACTAATAATCTTTTTTTTCTTTTTTAAGATTTACTTATTTATTTATTTGACAGACAGAGATCACAAGTAGGCAGAGAGGTAGGCAGAGAGAGACGCGGAAGCAGGCTCCCCGCTGAGCAGAGAGCCCTATGCGGGTCTGGATCCCAGGACCCTGAGATCATGACCTGAGCTCGATCCCAGGACCCTGAGGTCGATCCCAGGACCCTGAGATCATGACCTGAGCTGAAGGCAGACGCCTTAACCCACTGAGCCACCCAGGCGCCCCTGTAACTAATAATCTTAAGTCAGCTGCCTTTGGTATGAGGTTTACTTATTATATTCATGTATCCTTTACTGTGTAATTGCAGTAAGGCCATGCTTTTTAATGCTCTCTGCCATGGTAAATTCTTTACTGAAGATGCAGCCTGTGTTTGGTAGATTTGAAAAAGTGATTACAAAGACAGGGTTTGGCTCTTTAAAGCAGTAACATACAAAGTAAGTCAGTAGCATACATGATTGTATAATTTTCAGTATCCTATTGTTAATGTGAAAAGAAGTGATTGTGCCACAGTGCACTTTCGATGATTTCAGACAGTAAGGAAACTGATTAAGGAACTGATTAGAGTTAATTCGATTCCTAAACTTGTTTTGAATTAGCTTTAGCCTTTGGCTAAACCTGCAACCAGTACTATTCAGTAGCAGTGTAGTAAGTATTTTGCAGAAATTATTTAATCACGGTTGGTTTTTTTTTTTTTCAGTTTGTTGATCGGTACATAATTCTCTTAATTGGTGAAAATTTATATGATTCTTACACAGAATTGGGTTTCTAACATTGTCCAGGGGCAAGGAGGGTGATAGGGGTCATTTTGACACTAAAGAGCTGTTTAGCTTTGAAACTTTGCTACCCGAGTCTTTCCTTGTCCTCTTTTGGTGTGTTGTCTTATGTGAAAAGGGAAATTTTGAAAGGTTTTTGGAAGTACTGCCAGCAAAATAAGTGGCATTTGTATATTTTACAACTTAAAGATTTTTACTATTCTCATTTAATCTTCTTAATAAACTTTCATACTCTTTGTAGATCAGAAAACTAACATTTGGCAGTGAAATGATTTGCCCATGACCTAAAGACACTAACGCAAGCTTGTATTCAAACCTGAGTCATTTTTGCTTCCAAATTCTACATGAACTTTTTTCTTTCTTGGTGAACTTTCTTTCTTTCGATTGGTGAAATGTATAGGATGTAGCATGTGTCCTAAGGTGAAAAAACTGGAGAAAAATAGGTTCTTAGTTCTTTATTTCATTATTTAAAATTTTCTTTTTGCTACATGCATCTTGGGAATCTCATTGGAAATCTTACTAAATTATAACTGCCTTTTTGCCGCTTCCTAAGTTAAAAATGATCAGTCATTTTCTTTAATGTTTCAACTAATTGTTGTTGCTGCTATACAGTTGGAAGTGTAGCTTCTTGAGGCAAGGGGTGGGAAAATTTAGTAAAAATGTGAGAAGGAAATGGATTTTAAACTTGTTTTCCTAAAATTGTTCTCTAGTACTGCAGATCAACAAGGATGATGTAACTGCCCTACACTGTAAAGTGGTATGCCTTATCCAAAATGGAAGTTTCAAGGAAGCCTTGAATGTCATCAATACTCACACTAAAGTGTTAGCCAAGTAAGTGATTCAGTTAGTTGTTTGTGCAGTTATTAGAAATATGGTTACCATAGCTACAACCATTTCCATGTTATTTCTTTTTTCCTCACTATTCAGTGATTTTTTTACCTTCCTTCCTTTTTTGCTTGGAAGTAGTGTTTCTGAAACTGGAAGGAGCAGTAGTGTCTTCTTTTCTGCTTTAGGGAGCCTTTTTCTTTACCTCTGTCTTCCCTTTGAACCACTAAGTAGCAGGTAAACTGCTGAAGGATATGGGTCAGAAATGTAATGAATTTTTGGAGGATATAAGGAGAACAATTCAGAAGTTTAATTTAAAAAGTCAGAGGGTGGAACATGTAGGGTAGGATGTGTAAGTAGAGGCCTTTAGAATGGTATGACAGTATATAAATGTATTTATATATACATTTATATACTTATATATACATATATATTTATATACTTATATATTTATATATATACATATACACATACATATACACTTATATATGTATATATACATATATATGTATATATACACATATACACTTATATATGTATATATATGTATACACACACACACACACATTTATCAGTATATAAGTCAGGTATAGCCTGACCTTTGTGCTTACCTCCTTTGAGAATTATTGAGGTGAGTATGATTTTAGGTCAAGATCGTTTGGTGTCAGAGTTCTTCAGCAGTCTTTAGAATATCTCAGATTTGCTGTTGTTAATCTTTTTCATTTATTTAATTTATCATTTCATGAAATGTGAATTTATATTCTAAATTTTTACTGTAATTTGATTTTTATTTATAGTTATGCCTAATTCCCCAATAGAAATATGTATAAAATAAAGTTTTGGGGGGCACCTGGGTGGCTCAGTGGGTTAAATCCTCTGCCTTCAGCTCAGGTCATGATCCCAGGGTTCTGGGATTGAGCCCTGCATCAGGCTTTCTGCTCGCTGGGGTGCCTGCTTCCCTTCCCCTGCTCTGCCTGCCTCTCTGCCTACTTGTGATCTGTTTCTGTCAAATAAATAAATAAAATCTTGGGCACCTGGGTGGCTCAGTGGGTTGGGCCTCTGCCTTCCACCCGGGTCATGATCCCAGGGTCCTAGGATTGAGTCCTGAGTTGGGCTCTCTGCTCAGCAGGGAGCCTGCTTCTCCCTCTCTCTCTCTCGGCCTGCCTCTCTGCCTACTTGTAATCTCTCTCTGTCAAGTGAATAAATAAAATCTTTGGAAAATAAATAAATAAAATCTTTTAAAAAAATAAAGTTTTTGGCAGCATATTTACTCTTTAATGAAATACTGGATTATAAAGTTGACACTTGAGCATCTCAGGGGTTGGGGTACCAACCCTCTGCACAGTTGAAAATCTTTGTATGACTTTAGACTCCTCAAAAACTGTACTGATAGGGACACCTGGGTGGCTCACTTGGTTGGACGACTGCTTTCAGCTCAGGTCATGATCCCAGAGTCCCGGGATCGAGTCCCGCATCGGGCTCCCAGCTCCATGGGGAGTCTGCTTCTCCCTCTGACCTTCTCCTCACTCATGCTCTCTCTCACTGTCTCTCTCTCAAATAAATAAATAAAAAATCTTTAAAAAAAAAAAACAAAAAACTGTACTGATAGCCTACTATTGACTGGAGGCCTAACAGATGACATAAATAGTTGATTAACATGTATTTTTATGTTATATGTATTGTATACTATATTTTTAGGTTAGAGTAAGCTAGAGGAAAGAAAATGATATTAAAATCATACGAGAAAATATATCTAAGGTGCTATACTATATTTATTGGAAAAAATCCACAAATCAGTGGACTCAGGCAGTTCAAACCCATATTCAAATGACAACAACTATATAGTATACTTTTTGTATAAGAAAAGGAGGATATAAGAATTTATATGTGTATTTTCCTCTACTTGCAGAAACAAACACTAGATAGAGAAACAGTGAATAAAAGTCACTTGTAGGGGTGCCTGGGTGGCTCATTTTTTAAGCAGCTGCCTTCAGCTCAGGTCATGTTCCTAGATCCTGGGATTGAGCACCACATCCAGGAGCCTGCTTCTTCCTCTCCCTGCTACTCCCCTGCTTGGGCTCTCTCTCCTTCTGTCAAGTAAAGGAATAAAATCTTTAAAAATAAGCAAATAGGGGAGCCTGGGTGGCTCAGTCATTAAGCGTCTGCCTTCAGCTCAGGTCATGATTCCAGAGTTCTGGGATCGAGCCCTGTATCGGGCTCCCCCGCTTGGACTCCCTGCTTGGCGGGAAGCCTGCTTCTCCCTCTCCCACTCCCCCTACTTGTGTTCCCTCTCTTGCTGTGTCTCTCTCTGTCAAATAAATAAATAAAATATTTTAAAAATTAAAAAATAAAAATAAATAAGTGAAACTCCAAAATGAGTTTCAAGTGTCACATTAATGTAGATGGGTTGTCAATGTAGATAGGCCATGTTTTTATTGTTGTGTGTTTATCAGTTGTTTGGTTACAAGTACTATGTTCTTTTAAGATTTTAGTTACCTTTTCTTTGCTGTTCATTTGCTTTTTGAACACATTTATATGGCTTATTTGATGAGTAGAGCTAAGATACTTCTGTAATAACTCATTTAGAATAGTGTTCAGGGGCACCTGGGTGGCTCAGTTGGTGGAGCACATGACGCTTGATCTCAGGGTTGTGAGTTAGAGTCCCATGTTGGGTGTGAAGATTACTGAAAAAAAAAATCTTGAAAAAAATAATAGTGTTCAGATTGTATTTAGTTACTTGATTTCATGATTTCATTCTTAAATGTTTGTTTCAAAGGTCTGTTAATTCTAAGATTGTCCATGAAAGCCAGAGAGGCAAGGGAAATGGATGTAATGTTTTCTGCCACTTGGGAACTGATTTTCAGGCATGTTACTAAACTTTGTTGGTTTCCTCATCTATTGTTTGTTTGTTTGTTTGTTTTTGAGATTTTCTTTATTTACTTGACAGAGAGAGAGCACAAGCAGGGGGAGCAGCAGAAAGAGAGGGAGAAGTAGGCTTCCCGCTAGGCAGGGAGTCCGATATAAGACTGGATCCCAGGACCCTGGGATCATGATCTGAGCCGAAGGCAGACGCTTAACTGACTGAGCCACCCAGGTGCCCCTTCCTCATCTATTGTTTTTTTTTTTTTTTTAAGATTTATTTATTTATTTGACAGACAGAGATCACAAGTAGGCAGAGAGGCAGGCAGAGAGAGAGAGGAAGGGAAGCAGGCTTCCCGCCGAGCAGAGCGCCCGATGCGGGGCTCGATCCCAGGACCCTGGGATCATGACCTGAGCCGAAGGCAGCGGCTTTAACCCACTGAGCCACCCAGGCGCCCCTCTCATCTATTGTTAATAGAGATTAAATGACTTACTATAGAACAGGTGCTTACAGCAGTGTGTGGCATATAGTGGATGCTCTGCAGTGTTAACTAATGATCAGATACTGTTTTTTTGTTTTGTTTTGTTTTTCTTTTTCAGTAATTCTCTTTCCTTTGAGAAGGCATATTGTGAGTACAGGCTGAACAGAATTGAGAATGCCTTGAAGACAATAGAGAGTGCCAATCAGCAGACAGACAAATTAAAGGAGCTTTATGGACAAGTGGTAATTACTGCTTTAAAGTACATGTTGACAATCATCCTGAGTGGGCATGACTGTACCTGTAGTGAGGAGCAGGGATGAGGTACCTTAGCCCATCCTGATGCTCCACAAAACTTGCCACCAAACCAATTCTTGAGGTTTGAACATATTCTCTCCTATTGATCTTCACACAAACAGTTGCATATATAATAATTTGTGAATAAATTATTTCTCCAGGGTAATTAGAAAATTAGAATTAAAAACTATCCTATAAACTTTGACTTTTTTAGTTGGGAAGATGAAGGCCAGGGATATACTAATACAGTTTTGAAAATGTATTTCTTTCTAGCTTTAAACACATTTTGTTTTAAGGTTAAAATAACATAAATCATGATAGATAAGAATTTGGATGAATTTAACTAGTTTATGAATTCCTCAAAACTATCTTATTCTGAAAGGGCTTGAGAGACTTCATTAAGCTTAATGTAAAAAAAGAGCTATTAATGATGAGAGGACAGAAATGTTTTAGAAGTAACTAAACCCTCTTAAAGATTTTTAAAATGTCAGGGCAAATAATGTAATATATGTATTGTCCCCAAGAGATAGTAAGAGTTAAATAATACATACAGGTTGGAGAAAGATTTGGACAAGTTCATGGATTGTAGGTTTATAAAGAACTTTTAAGGTAAGCTGGGCAAATTTAGGGTAAATGCCAACATTCTGAGTTTGATGAAGGGCATGAGTCTTGGTCATTTATAGTTGACTTAATTTACCCAGAGTGGCAGTTGTTATTGCCCTTTGAGAACAACTTGAATGAAATAAGCAAGAATTATATTTTATGTACTTGGTATTAACCCTATCCTAGCTTTTCCCTGTCTGGGAGAAGGAAATGATTAAATATAGTGAACTCCTAAGAAATATTAAGTCCTTTTGTTAACATCTAATTTTGTTCCTGTTCACTGGGGCTTAAGAGTCGTTTTGTGGGTGGGAAAATTTTTTCATTGTAAGTCAGATTTAGGTAGCAGGGTGATTCTTTGGACAGGTTTTCTTTCACAACCCACTTAGGCACTTTCCTAGCCTCAGGAAGGAGGTAATACAATGACTTCTATTTGAATCATGGCTGTAGATCTACAGTATAGTAGAGATTCATTCATTCCAAGTTTTTGGAAGAGTTAGTAGCACCCAGAACTAATTGAAAAATTGTAAGGGAAAGACTGTTGACTGCCTGTATCATGCTGAATAAGCTTTCCTACTTAGTGATTCAAAAAAGGGTTTATATAATATTTGAGGCATAATACTACATTTGTCTTCCCCTCTGATCTTTTACTTGGTATTTGTCCCCGTAGTTATACCGGTTAGAACGCTATGATGAATGCTTAGTGGTGTATAGAGATCTCGTCCGAAACTCCCAAGATGATTATGATGAAGAGAGAAAAACAAACCTTTCAGCCGTAGTTGCAGCTCAAAGCAATTGGGAAAAAGTGGTTCCAGTGAGTATCCCTGTGTACCCACACAGCTATGGAATGAGATTCCTGTCTAGTGTTTGACTGGTATTTTGCTCCATGACAGGAGAACTTGGGCCTCCAAGAAGGCACACACGAACTATGCTACAATGCTGCATGTGCTCTGATAGGACAAGGCCAGCTGAGCCAAGCAATGAAAATCCTGCAAAAAGCTGAAGGTTGGAAGTTTATTAAAATTATGTGTGATTGTAATGTGCGTATAACTTAAAACATTATTTCCAAAAATTGAATTTGATATTTGTGAGACTTATAATTGGAAACTATATAATTGGAAATTACATGATGCAGTAAGAATTTCTCAAAGTTCATCTAGCCTTTCTCTTGGCATTTTAGCATATCTTCCCTATTTGTGTCTAAACCCTAAGCCAGAGTACTTGTCCATTTTCATCCATACCAGACCTTATTTTTGAGGTTTTTTAATAAGTTACTGTGAGTGTTAAATGTAAATTGAGTTAATGTCAAGCATTTATAATAGTACCTAGCATATATAACATAAACATCTAACAAGTATTGGCTGTCATCATTTTTTTTTCAAAGATTTTATTTATTTATTTGACAGACAGAGATCACAAGTAGGCAGAGAGGCAGGCAGAGAGAGAGGAGGAAGCAGGCCCCCCGCCGAGCAGAGAGCCTGGGATCATGACCTGAGCCGAAGGCAGAGGCTTTAACCCACTGAGCCACCCAGGCACCCCTTGGTTATCATTATTAAGCTGGCATTCAGGTACGGTGATAATCAGTGTGCCTGTGTGTGTATACTGCATTTATATTGGTAACACCATTCAAGCACAGTTTAACTCCCCTTAGTATGTTTTCACATGCAACATTTACATGCTTTGAAGCTTTTGGTTAAGAAAAAAAGAAAAATAGTCTTATTACCTTATGTTTGGTTTCAACTCCAAAAACATGTAGACTTTTCTTTTGCATACATATTTCCCTGGAAGTTATAAAAGTGATGTAGGGACTGCAGTGACAGTGGGGGTGAAAAAGGTGAAGGAGGGTCAATTTTAAATGTTGAAGGTTAAAATAAAAGCAGAATTTGGAGTATCATGAGAAGAAAAGTATGCTTGAGAATTATAATTTCTTGGTTATACCCAGTATTGACAATGGTGTGGGAAAAAGACATTCTTATACATGGAAGTTTTGAGTGTTAAGGTAATACTGACTTTGCAGTGGGGAATTTGGTGATATGTGGAAGATCTTAAAATTTGCATACCCTTTGATCCAAGGATTTCATTTGAAGGAATAATTAGATTAATTAATAATTAACAGTAATTAGGTAAATGAAATTTATTGTAAGGAAATAATTAGATAAATTCATATATGTATTTGTATGAATGCTAATTGAAGGGATGGTCATAAGAAAAAAATTAGAAACGTCATGAGTTTTGTCCTGTAAGAGGACTGGCTAAGTTTTACCATGACCACAGAATAGACTATTGTGCAGTCATTTAAAATAAAAATGTAGATCTAGGGGTACCTGGGTGGCTCAGTCCATTAAGGGTCCTACTCTGGTTTTTGGCTCAGATCATGATCTCATGGGTCCTGGGATCTAGCTCCACATCAGGCTCCATGCCCAGCAGGGAGTCTGCTTCTCCCCTCCCTCCCTCCCTCCCTCCCTCCATCCCTCTCTCTCCCTGTCTCTAAAATAAATAAATAAATAAATAAATCTTTATTTTAAAAAATAATAATAATGTAGATATTTATTATAAAGATGTCCACAATATAATAAATGGGGAGGAGAGATTTCAAAATCGTATATGGAATATCACACTTTCATTTTAAAAGCAGCTGTGCCTTTGCATTTTAAAAATAGTAATGAAAATGCTAATAGTGGTTGTCTCTTGGTGGTGGGATTATTGTCTTTACTACATTTTTGTCATTGATTTTTTTGCGATGAACATTTGTTGCATTTATATTTTTTCAATGCCCTTAAATTTTTTTTTAACCTAGAGATTACAAATGAAAGAAAAATGCCAGAGAGCTAGAATAGTCCGGGACTGATCGTATTTATGTAATGTTTATTATTATTTATGTTGATGCTAGTAATAAATTACAAATTTGCTTGTTATTAAAATTATCTTGAAATCTTCTGCCTAAGAATTTAATTCTTACTCTTCAGAATGGTGAAAGGAATGAGAGTTACCCTGCAATATTAATTTTAAAATCATTTTTTCCTATAGATCTTTGCCGCCGTTCATTATCAGAAGACTCTGTAAGTATTCCACTGTTATTAAACCCAAATTTTACACTTCTGACTAATATAAACTTATAGGGCGCTTCATTGTAGTATTTATTGATTTGTTGGAATAGGTGGTGATTTATTAAATATAAATCATAGTAAAAAATCCTCTTGATCAATTATTTGATGGGAGTCTTAGGCTGGGAAATTACAATACCAGAATTTTTCATATGCCTTATACATTTTATTTTAAATTTATATTAATATAAATTCATTCTCTTGTTTTAGATGTAAGGCTCAGATCTTTGCATATGGGTCCTTTCATAGGAATCCCATGCATATTTCTTAAATGAACCACAAATAATCCAACAGTCATGATTTCTAGTTGTCTTTTTTTTTTTTTTAAGATTTTATTTACTTATTTGACAGACAGTCACAAGTAGGCAGAGAGAGAGGAGGAAGCAGGCTCCCTGCTGAGCAGAGAGCCTGATGTGGGGCTCGATCCCAGGACCCTGAGATCATGACCTGAACTGAAGGCAGAGGCCCAACCCGCTAAGCCACCCAGGCGCCCCAGATTTCCAGTTGTCTTAGAGACAGTCATGAAGTAGTTTCATTATAGAGTCCTTACAGTTGTTGGCCTTTTCACCAGTCTTTTATTGTTTTCTGGTGCTCACCTGTTTACACAATAATTTGCTTTTGAAATCACCTTTATCAAATTTCTAAATTTAAGCAAACTGATTATAAGGGAAGCTCTCTGAAGGGAAGCTCTCTGAAAATCATATGTTCTCTTTAAGATTGTGTACCTTTGAATGTTTGGAATACTTGGTAAATATGGAGATGGATTTGGAGAATTTACAGGGGGAAAAATGTTTCTTTTTCTCCTTAGGATGGGACTGAGGAAGACCCACAGGCAGAACTGGCCATCATTCATGGGCAGATGGCCTATATTCTGCAGCTGCAGGGTCGTACAGAGGAAGCGTTGCAACTTTACAATCAGATAATAAAACTAAAGTAAGTAAGTTATTAAAATGAAGTACCTTTTATAAGGGGATGAAGCCTCTTTTAAAAGTTTGTTTCTTTTTGACTGTTGCTTATTGTTCATAGGCCAACAGATGTGGGATTGCTAGCTGTGATTGCAAACAACATCATTACTATTAACAAGGTATGGCATATCCATGGCTTTCTTAAACTTATATTTTACATTGAAAACGTATTACCTGCTTCATCCTAGGTTAACTTCTTTTTTCTGTACACAGTCTGGTTGTAGCAAAATCACAATCACAGCTTAACTTTTATGATGATGATTCTGCAAGCTATATTCAGCTAATAAAACTTTTTTGCAGTTACAGTCTCTGGACAGTCTTACCCTTTTCCCAGTTTATAATAATGTGGAGAATCTATAGATTGAAAAATAAATTGTTTGGAGTTTTAAACTAAGCATGTGTGTACCTTATGTGTCATTTTCATCTAGTGAGTCTGAGGACAAATTTTCTATATATAATTTTTTTCTTCTGGTGGTTTTTATTTTGGGGAAAGGGAGACATTCCCACCCCAAAGCACATATAAAATAATACAAGTATGAATATAAATGATTCTAAAGACTACCGTACTAGTAAAATTAACCACCATTTAGAACATTGTTTTAATGGAAGAACATTTCAGAGTTGAAATTGAAGTCAGTAGAAAGTAAGTAACTTTTGGGGCACCTGGGTGGCTCACTGGGTTAAGCCTCTGCCTTTGGCTTAGGTCATGAACTCAGGGTCCTGGGATCAAGCCCCGCATCAGTGTCTCTGCTCATCAGGGAGCCTGCTTCCCCGTCTCTCTCTACCTGCCTCGATGCCTGCCTCTCTGCCTACTTGTGACCTCTCTTTCTGTCAAATAAATAAATAAATAAATCTTTTTAAAAAAAAGAAAAGTAACATTTGATTTCTTTTGATAAACTGTGATTTTTCAAGTGCTATCTTCTTATATTTTTAGGTGGCAGTACTTGCCTCCAATTTGTAGGAATATAATCTGAGGCTAAAAGGAGTTAAGTAATTTGTATAAGGTCACAGCCTGTTAGAGGTAGAACTTGGATTCAGATTCCAGTGTCTTGACTCCACAAAGTCCTTCATGGTACTTCCCTCCTCCAATAGCAGAAATTCAGACGGCTCCAGAGCTGAGATAATGGCATTAGAGAGAGTAGTAGTTAGAGCATGTTGCAGGCCTTTGGCATGGTTTAGGTTTTCAAAAATTGATTCTGGCATTTGAATCTTAGCAGCATTATATACTTGCCTGTGTGTGTGTGTGAATTATTTGAAATGCTGTGAGGATGAATTCATTTTACCTGCTATAATTACAGGAAGGAAAGATATCTTAATCTTGTTGTAAGTATATACCAAACTTTTAAAAAATATATATTTTTTAAAACTTCATTTGAGAGAGAGTGAGAGGGAGATCACAGAGAGAGAGGGAGAATCAGACTCAATGCTGAGCAGGGAGCCCTATGGGAGACTCGATCCTGGGACCTTGAGATTGTGACCTGAGCTGAAGGCAGATACTTAAAGACTGAGCCACCCAGGCACCCCATCTGTATTTTTTTTTTAAGATTTTAAAAAATTTATTTATTTGAGAGAGAGTGAGAGCAAGCAGATCACAGAGGGAGAGGGATATACGGCCCTAACATTCTTGAGTCAACAGACTTTTTATTCAAAATAGTGCTGAATTCAATAGATAATGCAGAAGAAATAATGAAAGTCAGTCTCAATCATTACATCATTTAAAAGTCTCATTCTGATATTGAAAAAAATTGTGCATGTTTAAATTTTTTACTTTTAACTACAGTATTGGTGAAAGAAAAGATCTCTGAGCTGGCAAATTTGTAGCTGACCCTTGATAAAGAGAGTTACGGTTTGAAAGTTAACCAACAGCATAAGCAAATGAACATACGGAGAAATACTTATGACTTAGGGGAAGAAAGTGAGAAAACAGAAGTTAAGAGGACACATACATGCTAGTTAAAATTTAAAAAAATTTTTTAAAATATTTTATTTATTTGGCAGAGATCACAAGTAGTCAGAGAGGCAGGCAGAGAGAGAGGAGGAAACAGGCTCCCTGCTGAGCAGGGATGCTGATGTGGGGCTTGATACCAGGACCCTGGGATCATGACCGGAGCTGAAGGCAGAGGCTTTTAACCCACTGAGCCACCCAGGCGCCCCCAAAATTTTTAAAATTTAGATTGAACGGTATGGTATAGAAGGCCTTGAAAATCAAATTTTTTAATAAGTACCATGATAGCAAAGTTTAAGAGAAGTCTGGCAGTGGTATGCATGATGAATTGAAGTATTAAAAGAGTACAGAGGAGAACCAACTAGAAATCTGGTTTCTTAATTGATTTATGTGTGGGGCAGCAGGGTGGCTCAGTCGGTTAACTGTCTACCTTTGGCTCGGGTCATGGTCTTGGGGTCCTGGAATCTAGTTCTTCGTTGGGCTCCCTGCTCAGCAGGGAGTCTGCTGCTCCCTCTCCCTCTGTCCTTCTTCCCAGCTTGTGCTTTCTCTCTCTCAAATAAATAAAATCTTAAAAAGAAATTGATATATATGAAAGTTTTTGCTGTACGTTAAAATAATTTTACAGTGGTTTGAAGCTTCAAACTCAGAATAAGTGGTATTTATTTTAGATTTCTTCTTTGTCTCCTTTTAGTCTTCAAACTAGTAGAAGACCTGGTTTGAAAAACATAGTTTATCACTTATTTGTGAATATATATATTTTTAAAGATTTTATTTATTTATTTGACACACAGAGAAATCACAAGTAGGCATAGAGGCAGGCGGGTGTGGGGGAAGCAGGCTCTCCGCAGAGCAGAGAGCCTGATGCAGGGCTTGATCCCAGGACCCTGAGATCATGACCTAAGCCAAAGGCAGAGGCTTTAACCCACTGAGCCACCCAGGCACCCCAACATTCTGTAATTATTTTTTTCTTTCTTTTTTTTTTTTTAAGATTTTATTTATTTGACAGAGATCAAAGTAGGCAGAGAGGCGAGCAGAGAGAGAGAGAGAGGGAGGAGGAAGCAGGCTC
This sequence comes from Lutra lutra, assembly GCF_902655055.1. NCBI lineage: Eukaryota > Metazoa > Chordata > Mammalia > Carnivora > Mustelidae > Lutra > Lutra lutra. The sequence goes on from NC_062279.1 coordinate 187,194,282, forward strand.
CCTGCCTAGCAGAGAGCCTCATGCAGGACTTGATCCCAGGCCCCTGAGATCATGACCTGAGCTGAAGGCAGAGGCTTAACCCATTGAGCCACCCAGGCAGCCCCTGACATTCTGTAATTCTTAACAGGACTTTTTAAAGGCAGATAATACTGTTTGTGCTGCACATAGAAGTTTGGGAATTTGAGCTTCTTTGAGCTACTGCCTAGGTAAGAAGGGCCTTAAGGAAAAGAAAAACAGTAGCTATGTTACATTAGCATTTTTTTTTTTTGGGGTGCTAAAAATGGTTTCAAAAGGGGTGTGAATCTATTTCTGAATTTTAATGATTTGCTTACATAATGACTGTTTCAAAGAGGAAAGAATTACTTTCCTCATTTGTCATATAAATTCTAAAGGGCATAGTTTGTAGATTGCAGCTTTCTTTGTACCTTTGTAGTCCTGATTTCCAATGTCAGATTTGTTCTGTCCACTTTTCTTCAAGAAGCTCAAAACAAGCAGTTAATAGTGGAAGGATAAATCAAAAGAAAACCAAGAACCCAAGACAGATTTTTTTAGGGATTTAAACAACCTAACCAGGTAGATGTATTATCTTCCAAGCTCTTTTGTGTATAAAATAACTAAATGGAAGAGGAGTAAAGCCTTGAAGTGTTAAAAGATTAAAGTCTGAGATTGCTGTTAATGGCAGATGAATTTTTCTTTGTCAGGACCAAAATGTCTTTGACTCCAAGAAGAAGGTGAAATTAACCAATGCAGAAGGAGTAGAGTTTAAGCTTTCTAAGAAACAGCTGCAAGCTATAGAATTTAACAAAGCTTTGCTTGCTATGTACACAAACCAGGTAAGTAACATCTCTCATTGCTCTAGCTAAACCTTTTCGAGTATGGCATATGAGGCATAATGGATGTAACAGTCCAATCTGTGTATAGTTTTTGTCTTACACCAGTGTATGTTTCAGAATGTCATATTTCATAGATTTTGTTAAACAAGTGATTTGCCCAGTTATTTGCAAAGGTCTGTAGCTACCTTTTAAGAGGAAGAGAGCACTTTTCACACTTGTAAGTGAGGTACTATTCTCATCTTATTTCTGATCTCTCTGAATTAAAGTAGAAATCATCAAAGATGTCAGCTGTGATTACAGGTTTAAGATCTGTCTTTCATTATAGTTTGTGCATAATTATTCAAGTTGCAAATGCTGAGGAGGTCAATTCTAATTCTAATACGGATTAATTCTAAAGATTTCATATTCTTCCATAGCAGAGGTTTTCAGTGGGAGAGTGAGAGGCAGTAACATTTTCATTACGTAGAACTGAGCCAGATTATTCTTGAATACTTTGACAAGAAATACCTATACATTTTGTTGCTTTAAGCAAAGGGTGATAATTGTATTTTCTTTTTTTAAACAAAACTCTGGAATTTAAGCATCCAAATTAATATTTAGAACTAGTCCTTTCTTGGATGCATGGGTGGCTCATTGGGTTACACATCCAGCTCTTGATTTTGGCTCAGCCCATGATCTCAGGGTTGTGAGACCAAGCCCTTGTTGGGTGTCTGGATCTAAGCTGGGCATGGAACCTGTTTGAGATTCTCTCTTTCTCCTTCTGCCCACAACCCCCACCCAAAGAACTAGTCCTTTCCTAAATCCTTTTGCAACTCATAGCTTAAATTCAATAAATGGAAATCTTCTTACAGGAAAAAATTGAGAATAGACACTATAAACCACTTCTTTATCCTAGATAGTTCTTCACTATTGTCTTTCAGCTGAGCTCCTGTCCCTTCCACCCCCATCGCTCCTTTTCTTTTTGGTCACTTAATGTTTAATTTCATTAACCAGCTTATTTTTTGGGGGGAAAATGCTGTTTTTTAGGCAGAACAGTGCCGCAAAATATCTGCCAGTTTACAGTCCCAAAGTCCTGAGCATCTCCTGCCTGTATTAATCCAAGCTGCCCAGCTCTGCCGTGAAAAGCAACATGCAAAAGCAATAGAGCTGCTTCAGGTAAAGGAATTATTTTAATTTTTAATGAGGTGTCATGTAGTTGCATCGTTGTTTCATTTTCATTATAGTAGCCTGCAAACTTGCAAATGAAGTGGGAAAACTAGTAGGTAACATACCACTAGACAAATTCCGGAGTGTCACTGTAGTGAATTCTTGAGCTACAGCTTTGTTTATGTACATTTTATGTTTTATGTTTTACGTACATTTTATGTACATTAATATACATTTTGGGACACCGGGGTGCCTCAGTTGGTTGAGTGTTGGACTCTTGATCTCAGCTCAGGTCTTGATCTCAGGGTGGGTAAATTCGGGCCCTGTGCTGGGGGCTTCACGTTGGGCTGGGAGCCTACTTTAAAAAAATTTTTAAAAAACATTTGCATTAGTGGATGTTTACCATAAACCTGAAGAATGGTTTTCATTTGAAGATCAATTTAGCATGAGTTAAAGGTTTGTTTTAGGTTTATGATGCCAGAGTATGCTTAACCTCTTTTTTCCAGTAATGTATTTTCCAATGAGTCCCAGTCCAAAACGTCAAACAATACAGAGATACTAACTTGGTTTTCATCATTCTAAATCAGCTGTTAGATTACATGTTTGAAATTCCTGAGGGTTCAGTATCCTTGAAAGTTGAACAGGGTAAAATTAGGACCATCCTGAAGGGCAAAATTACCTAGCAGGTATCCTCAGTAAGGAGGCAGCATCTATTTGAGTATCTTATTTAAACAAACAAAACTATGTAGTAATCTTATTATTTCTCTATTAGTGATTTCCTGGAACTTGGTATTATTACACTTTCAGAGCATAATTTTAAAACAAAATTTTTCAAATTTTGTTTCAAAATTTTCCCAGAATTACAATTTTGACCTGAAACCAGACTTTAATATTTTAAAGCTGGATTTTAGGGGCATCTGGGTGGCTCAGTCAGTTGGGCCTCAGCCTTCGGCTCATGTCCTGGTCTCAGGGTCCTGGGATTGAGCCCCGCATCTGGCCCTCTGCTGAGTGGGGAGCCTGCTTCCCCTTCTCTCTCTGCCTGCCTCTGCCTACTTGTGATCTCTCTCAGCGTCAAATAAATAAACAAGATCTTTAAAAAAAAAAAAAAAACAAAACTGGATTTTAAGTTCTGTGTAGAAGTGACAATTGAACTGTGTGTTGTTAGTTGTGTAAATTGTGGTTTTTTTTTTTTCTCCAACTAAAAATGTTTTAGGAGTTTTCAGATCAGCATCCAGAAAATGCAGCTGAAATTAAGCTGACCATGGCACAGCTGAAAATTTCCCAAGGTATTAATAATTATTTCATCATTATTAAAATATTTTAATGGAAACATGGTTGAATTGTTTCTGAAGTAGTTGTGAACTATGTGGTTTTAAAAATTTGGCAAAAAAATTTTTTTTTGAGATTCTACAAAATAGGACTTAAATTTGTTGTTGTTTTTAATAATAAGCTTACTTTGGTATGATAATGATGATGATGTTTTTAATTTCTTAAGGTAATATATCCAAAGCATGTCTAATATTGAGAAGCATAGAAGAGTTAAAGCATAAACCAGGCATGGTGAGTTTATAACTAAAATAAGACCATAAAAGCAGTGGAATTATATAGTCTATTGGTATGTTTGATGTTTCTTTGTATTTAGTTTCTGTTTATTCATAATGTAGGAGTAGTAGTGAAAATAAGTTACTTATCTGGTCTGCATTTAATGTCATTTTGTGTTCTGCTTTGGGTTAGTTTATTATTCAGGTAAATATGCCAGGCACTATTTAAGCCTTATATTATCACTAAAAGCCAAGCTTAAACAACCTAAGACCCATATAGGGAATTTCTTAGCCTAAATTATTTTATCATGTCTTCAATGTGATATTTTGAGTTAAAAAATTAAGTGATAGTGGCTAATAAATGTAGTTTTTAGTTCTGTGTTGATTCAGTCATCACAGATTGAAATCACCAATATAGCTATGAAAGCATCTGTTTCAAAATAGAGTCTAACGCTTTTGGTGGTGGTATGTATATATATTGATTAGGGACATTTATTCATGTCTGTATCCTCTAATACAGCTCGTTTACAGTTGGCACTCAGTAAATATATAATACTATTATGATAATGCTTTCTCCTTTGAAGATTAACATTTTCAAGGCTGGACTACAATTATTCTATATTAGAATCAAATACAAATTCCTAAAATTTCATATCTTGCCTTCTGTTACCTTTCAAGAAATTTGTCCATTTTCATCATTGTGGAACTTACTGGCATAAAAGTTGTTCAGGTATTTCCTATTTATCCCTTTAATATCTGAAGACCCTCTCTCATTCCTGGTACTGGTTGTTCGGGTCTTCTTTTTTGTTTTCTGATCAATTTAGCCAGAGGTTCATCAGTTTTAATGATTTTCTCAACGATCCATCTTCTTGTTTCTGTTTCCTTTCTGTCCTCATCTCATGTTGCTCCTCTTACTCTCACTCTACTCTAGCCACATGGGTCTCCTTGCTGTCCCTCCAACACACCAAGGCAAGCTTTTCACTGGCCTTTTGTAGCTCAGGCCAGATAGAACTTATCATGGAAATTTAGCCACACTGGTGTGTACCTCACTGATCACACATTGGATGTCCCAGTAGTATTTTATTATATAAACTAATTTTCTAAGCACTTATTCTCAACTGTTACACTTACCTTGCTATGCACTAGTAACAAAGTGTGAACTGGCACTGGTTTAAGAGGAAAGTTATATTTTATAGATAACTACCTTTGTATTTAGGAACCATGGTTGTATATGGTATTTCTAGTTATTATGGCCTAGAAAGATAATAATTTTTATGATGAATTTGGTACAGGCAAAGAGCCTAACAACTTTTATTTGCTATTTTTTCCTAATTTTTTCATTCTCAAAAAGCTTATTCTGGGAGAGAAGGGGAAATTTTATTCATTAATTTATACTTTTGTCTGGGTAGGTATCTGCATTAGTGACTATGTACAGCCACGAGGAGGATATCGATAGTGCCATTGAAGTCTTCACGCAAGCTATCCAGTGGTATCAAAATCATCAGGTAAGTAAATTGTTTTGAGGGCATGTCTCTATCTAAAAATAAAAAGCTGTAGGAGTGAGCTCAAGTTACGAGAATTGAAATAGTCCAAATCACTATACTGTTAGATTGTCAAATTAATTTTTTTTAAGTATACCAGATCCAAATAAAGCTATTAGAAATAAGAGTTATTTCAAAATGAAAAAAAAAATGCTCAGTTACTGTTTTGAAGTCCTTTCTGGTTCGTTATGTGTATTTGTGTATAATCTCAAACAATAATACATGAGCACATATGGGAGTGCTCATCTTTAGTGGCTAGAGAGCTTGTGGATGGTAGTAAGTGGTGGAACATCAATATGTGCAATTATTGTATCTCATGGGGCACCTGGGTGGCTCAGTCATTAAGCGTCTCCCTTAGGCTCAGGTCCTGATCCCAGGGTCCTGAGATTGAGCCCCACATCTGGCTTCATGCTCAGCGGGGAGCCTGCTTCTCCCTCTCCTTCTGCCTGCCATTCTGCCTTCTTATGCTCTCTTTTGATCTCTCTGTCAAATAAATAAAATCTTTTAAAAAAAGAAAAAATAATTGTATCTCATGTTTACATGGAACAGGAACATCTTCATTTTTTCCAGTATGAGTCTCTGCATAGGCAGTATCCAACTTACAAATACACACGCACACAGGTGGCATTTATACTATTGGCACTATTGACAGTAGAGGGATAGCAGTGTTCTGGGAAATACTGCATTAATGCTTGAGAACTGTGGTGACATATCTTTAAGATTTGATTATAAGGAAATATTTCTAGTTGTGGACAATCTAAAACAAAATAGGCTGTGATCCAAATTCATACACTGAAAAATTGGCCATCACTTGTATAATTTGTCTACCTCCCTCCCTGTATGTTTTTGTGATTTTGTTGTTGTTGTTTAGTTCATTCAATAAAACTTTGAGGAATTTAATAGATAGGTCCATCTTAAGGGTCTAATGAATATAGTAACTTCACGCGCTTGGTAGATATCTAAGTTAAAATTTTTTCCTTTTTTTATTGAACCTTTAGCCCAAATCTTCTGCTCATTTTTCCTTGATAAGAGAAGCTGCAAACTTCAAACTCAAATATGGGCGGAAGAAAGAGGCAATTAGTGACCTAGAACAGCTATGGAAGTAAGTTCTGAAAGCTGAAGATGTAAAAATACAAATTTTATTGCTGTTATTTGATACAAGGAGGTTATTTTGCTTGTTTATTTTTTCCAGGTTCATAAACTGTTCACTAACTTTCTTTCTTTTTTTTTTTTTTTAGACAAAATCCGAAAGATATTCACACCCTGGCACAGCTTATTTCTGCTTACTCACTTGTAGATCCTGAGAAGGCAAAAGCGTATCCTTTTGAGCTTTTTATTATTCCAGACAGTTCCCAAGTGGCATGCTAGATCCCTTCCAATACCTATTGCGACCGTGGCTTTTTCTGTTGTAAATTTCAGCAAACAAACGGAGCACTCTTCTAACTAGTAAGAGCAAAAATGAGAATTTATTGATCAACATGACTGAAAAATACAGTAATAGATCCAACTTGGGGTACAATTTGATCCAGAAGCAAAAATGAAGTCAAGATGCAGTTTATATCTCTTCAGGTTCAAGTCCAGCCGCAAAAAAAAAAGAAAGAAAGAAAAAGCATATTTTATTTGGGTAGTTGTCAAAGATTCTGAAATGTCATTCTCATTGAACTGCCTTAAATCACATGCCTAACAGTTACTGAAGATAAGAGATTCAGTGCCCTGATTGGCTGAGTTTGGATCATAGTCTCATCAGGGTGTACTCCCAAACCCAAGGTGGAGTCATGGAAGTAGCCACAAGTCAGACCTTTGTAGCGAGCAAATCTATGTTTGGTAGTTGTTTTGGAATAGAGACTTTATTAAACCCCATCTTGAAGTACAGCACTGAGTTAATGAATAGATGTTTAGATCATGACTTATTTTTTCAGGGTATGTAATGTATAATTGAACTTATCAACTGATTTGTTATTTATTTTTTTAATTTTATTATTTGAGAGAGAGACAGCATGAGCGGAGGTGAGGGACATAGGGAGAAGCAGACTCCCTGCTGAGCAGGGAGCCAAATTAAGGGTTCAGTTCCATAACTTTGGGATCATGACCTGAACCAAAGGCAGATGCTTAATGGACTGAGCCACCCAGGCGCCCCTAATTTGTTATTCTATAGAAGATTTGAGGACACTTTTTTTTTCACTTTTGAGAAAGGATATTTTAAAAAAAAAGACTTTTTCTTTTGGCAGACATATATATGTGTATACATTGTGTTCCTGAACTCCTGTTTGATTCCAGCCTTAGTAAACACCTGCCCTCGTCAGATAGCATGTCTCTAAAAGTAGATGTGGAGGCTCTTGAAAATTCTCCTGGTGCTACTTACATTCGGAAAAAGGGTGGAAAAGTTGCCGGAGATAGTCAACCAAAGGAGCAAGGGTAATGTTTTTGTTGTAACCTTCACTAGTGTGGACTTTAAATTACTTTAGGAATGAAAAATGCATTCTCTGAAAATTCCTCGAGAATAAAGGTTAAGTCCCTCTTGTTTCTTTTTACCCTCTTTTTTGCTATGCCCAATTCTTAGTCCTCGTTCTGTTTATCACTTCCCCCCATCACACCCCAAAATGAACCTTTTGTATTGAGTGTATATCCTTCAGGATCTTCTTTGTGTTTACACACAAAGGTGATTTAGAAATATTTTCCTTGGATTTTTTAATTTATTTATCGTTTTTTTTACAGAAGGGGATTACATTGTAGTTACTGTTTTCCACCTTGCTTTCATTTACTAAGTTGTGGAGATTCCTCCATGTTCTTTTTTTCTTTTTTTAAGATTTTATTTATTTGCTTGAGAGAAAGAGAGCATGAGCAGGGGTGAGGGGCAGAGGAGAAGCAGGGAGCCCAAGGTGGGGCTCAGTCCTTGGACCTGAGATAATGACCTGAGCCCAAGTCAGACATTTAACTGAGCCACGCAGGTGTCCCTTCTCCATATTCTTAATATAGACATATTTCATTCTTTTTATGCATAGTATTCCATTAGCTGGTTGTCCCCTACTTTATCTGTAAATTTTTTATGTGTATTTAGCACATCATTTAGTAATTCTATACTCAGTTCAGATGAGGTTTATTTTGCTGATTTGGAGGAAAGATTAGCTAGCTTCATTAACTTTTAAAAAGTCAAATCTGATTATTCTCCCACTGGCCATCTCAGAAACAAAGTGAGGCCTATAGTGAAATGTTTAAGATTCCATGAATAGAGACTTGGGATGAATAGAGAATGGAAGAGATATAACCCTTCCCCAAATTTGTGGCTTTCATGGTTTTTCAGTTTTCTCCTTTTAAAAAAAAAAAAAAATTTTTTTTTTTTTTTTTTTAATTTATTGAGAGAGAGGGTGCTAGAGAGAGCACAAATGGTGGTGGGTGAGGCCAGAGTGTAAGGGAGAAGCAGACTACCTGCTGAGCAGCGAGCCTGATGTGGGGCTTGATCCCAGGACACTGAGATCTAACCCTAACCTGAGCTGAAGGCAGATGGTTAATGACAGCCACTCAGGCATCCCTGTTTTCTCTTTTTCTGAGTGCTGTTTGAAATGTAAATTTTTTCCTAACTTAAAAATACATCAGCAACACTATATGAGTAACTTCATTATGAACTCTGGTAAAAAAGCATTGTCATCCTCATAATAGATCAAAAAAAAAATTTTTTTTTAGATTTTATTTATTTATCAGAGAGAGGACTAGCAAGCACAAGCAGGGGTTGCTGCAGGCAGAGGGAGAAGCAGGCTTCCTGCTGAGTAAGGAGCCAGACTTGGTCCCACACCTCGGGATCACAACCCAAGGCGAAGGCAGATGCTTAAATAGTGAGCCACCCAGGCATCCCGCTCATAATTTTTAAAACTAAAATTAGGAACTGGAGTCTCAGAAATACTACCTTGTCCCAAATTCCATTTCATCATATGAGTCCCATCTCAAACTTTATAAAGAACCCCAAAATGAAAAATTCAAGCCAAATCTTAAGGGAATTTTCAAATAATGCCTATTTAAACATTTTCTTCCTCCCTCCTTCTCCCTCCCTCCCTCTCTCTCTCTCTCTCTCTTTCGTTCTTTCTCTCTCTCTCTTTCTCCCTCTCTCCCCCTCCCTCCCCCATCCATCCATGCTCAGGTGGTTGCCTAACTGACTGAGCCACCCGGTGCCCCCTATTTAATTTCAGTATTTATTTTTCCTCTTTCAAAGTTGAATAATTAGTAAGAATATAGTTCTTTTCTAGTCCTTTAATCCTCTCCTTTTCCTTAGACAATTATTAAGGCTTTTAAATTTCATCACGTTATTTTCATTAGGCATTATTAAAGGCTTTTATGCTAACTTTTCGATAAAAAAGTTTAGTTTTGTTTTTCTTTTTAAGATTTTATTTTATTTTTTTAAAAGATTTTATTTATTTATTTGATAGAGATCACAAGTATGCAGAGAGGCAGACAGAGAGAGAGAAGGGGAAGCAGGCTCCCTGCTGAGCAGAGAGTCCAATACGGGGCTCGATCCCAGGACCCTGGGATCATGACCTGAGCCGAAGGCAGAGGCTTAACCCACTGAGCCACCCAGGCGCCCCTAAGATTTTATTTTTTAAGTAATCTCTATATCCCACATGGGGCTTGAACTCACAACCCTGAGATCATGAGTTACGTGCTCTACTGATGGAGCCAGCCAGGTACCCCAAAGGTTTAGTTTCTTTTGAAGATACACTATGTTGTTGACAAAAAATAAGTTTATGGTCCTTGCCCTTCAAAGAACCTAAGTCTAGCAGAAGAAAATATTGCAGTAATTGCAATAAAGGTTTATGTTCTGTGATTGTGCAGGGCATAGAGGAGTACCCTGGGGTCGGGGGAGGAGATGGTATAGTCCTTCCTGGGGACGGTCGGGGGTTAGGAAATCACCTCATGGAAGAGATGATTGTGTTGACTCTTGAGGAGGATGAATTAGGCCAAGTGTGAGCAAAGGCAAATAACAAATGGCAGAGAACCTTTGGGAAATTGCAGGTATGGCTGGAGAGTGATTTGAGTGATTTGTAGAGAGACAGTTTAGAAGGCTGTTAGATAGTCTGGGTGAGAGATGAAGGTCTTTTTTTTAAAGTACAACACTGTGTGTTGAATTTCTTATTCTTCAGGATACCCTGAAAGAATTTCCACAATTGAATGGCTTGATTGAATGAATTCTGGGCAGAAATTGTTGCTGTCTCATCTTTTTAGTTCACTGTTTCATGGTTCCCATAGGCCATAGAGGCATATCACATATGATTATGTACAGAGATATTTTTATGTCTTCCTCTTACAGCTGTCAGAGTACTTAATTTTTCTGAAGTGGGTTTTTTTTTTTTTTTTTTTAATTTCTTGTGCTTCTTTCAGCACCCCTTCCGTTTTTGGTTTTGTTTCTTTTTTTTTTTTTTTTTTTTTTAGATTTTTATTTTATTTATTTATTTGACAGAGAGAGAGGGAGTGGGAGAGGGAGAAGCAGGCTTCCCGCCCAGCAGGGAGTCTGATGGGCTCCATCCCATGACATCATGACCTGAGCCTAAGGCAGACGCCTAATCACTGAGCCACCCAGGCGCCTCCCCCTTTCTTAAGTGTACCTAATAAAGACTTTTTTTTTTTTAAGATTTTATTTATTTGACAGAGATCACAAGTAGGCAGAGAGAGAGTCCGGGGAGGGAAGCAGGCTTCCTGCTCGATCCCAGGACTCTGGGATCATGACTTGAGCCGAAGGCAGAGGCTCTAACTCACTGAGCCACCCAGGCGCTCCCCTAATAAAGATTTTTAAAGATTCAGCAAACTCACCAGGTTTAAGATTTGGAAGATAAAAACAGAAAGTAAAAGCTTCTTCCCATCCCTGTGTGCTCTCCTCTCTCCAAGATCACAACCAATGTTACTTGTCTTACATACCCTCCCAGGGGTAGTCTCTGCATGTATGATACCATACATGTTCTTTTGCCTAAGAGTTTAGTTATTTGTTCTCTAGTTTTGCCAAACATGTAACTTAAAGTAGTGTTATAGATTTTCATGTTTATGCAGATTTCTTCTCTTTTTGTATAGACTTAATGTATGGCAGTATAAATGATACCTGTTTTCTGAAAACCTTGCTAATCCTCTATTTAAAACCATTTTCCAAAAACTACAGTGTGTGAAGCTTGATTAAACTCAACCAGTATTGGGGTGTCTGAGTGGCTTAGTTGTTAAGCGTCTGCCTTCCGCTCAGGTGATAACCTCAGTGTCCTGGGATCGAGCCCCGTATCGGGCTCCCTGCTCAATGGGAAGCCTGCTTTTCCCTCTCCCACTCCCCCTGCTTGTGCTCCCTCTCTCGCTGTCTCTGTCTCTGTCAAATAAATAAAATCCTTTTATAAATAAATAAAATAAACTTAACCGGTGTTAATATCCCAGCTAGCTAATTTTTGGTGAGACAGCCAAATCTTAAATGCCTAAGGATAAAGTACCCACTCACTCTTCTGCACATGTTTAATGCTGTGTAATTATTTTATCACGACAATGGTAATGATTTTTCTTCTCTTTGTAGACAGGGAGATTTGAAAAAGAAGAAGAAAAAAAAGAAGGGTAAGGATTTTTTCTTTTTTATCTTTAGCTTTTACAGGATAAAAGCTTGAGTTTAGCCCAGTATAAAAGTCTTCGGACAAAAATACCGTTCTCTCTACTGTCTTTGAACAGTGATGCTTATCTTGACTATAGCTAATATTTAATTTTTTAAAAAAACTACAGCTCTAGAGAGTTTGATTGCCTGAATTCAGATTGTTGCTGTAGTTAACATTGCTCTTTTGTTGTGACTAAACAAATTACTTAACGTACCTGCCCGAATTTTTCATCTATAAAATGGAATGTGACAATTTTATACCTCATGGGATTAAATGAGATACCACATGTAAAGATCTCAGAATGATGCCTTGTACATAGTAAGCCCTTTATTCTTTAGGCTGCTTTCAGCTACAAACTGAACTCCATCAGACTGGCTATTTATGAAAATGGCTATGTATAGGAAAGCTTTACTGATCTGGAAGTTGTATCTCTTTATTTGTCTGTGTACAAAACTGAATCCCATTAGAGTCATATGTTTGTTAGCAACAGTCGGGGCTTGTTGTTTTTTGTTTGTTTGTTTGTTTTTAAAGATTTATTTTAAAGAGTACATACGGGGGTGGGGGAGGGCAGGGGCAGAGGGCGAGGGAAAGAGAGTCCCAGGCAGACTCCATGCTGAGTGTGGAGCGCAACACAAGGCTCAGTCTCATGACCCTAAGATCGAAACCAAAAGTTGGATGCTCAACTGACTGCGCCACCCAGGCACCCCCAGGGCTTGTCACTTATATCCAGCAGTTCAGAGAGGGCCTTTCTGCAGTTGTGATGTCTTTCTGATTAATCTCATGGGCCAACATAGGTCAGTGTCCAAGCCTGAACCATTAACCAGGGGAATGACATGCATTGATTGGTTTAGGCTGTGTTTTTAATTCCTGGCAAGAGTAGGTAGAATTATTATGTTTGGCTTCAACTAGTCAGAAGTTATCCCTGGAGCCATCTACCTGTTCCTGAGTCTGGGAAATCTCTGCTATAAATCAGATTCATTCTGTCTGTCTTTCCTTCTTTCCTTCTTTCTTTAGTTTATTTTTAGTTAGGCTCCATGCCCAATATGGGACTCGAACACAACAAACCTGAGATTGAGTCAAATTCTAAGTATTTGTTTTATGTATTAGTAATATTGCAAGGGAACAACTGATAATTACAGGTAGTAATAACCTGCAGTTTTACTTTTTTTTCTATTTTTTATGGTTTCCAGATGGGTATTTTTTAAAACTTAAAAGCGATATATGCTCATTCTAAAAACAAATAAACAAATAAAACTTCAAATAAAACTTCATTATACAATGGCAATAAAGCGGGGCACCTGGGTGGCTCAATGGTTAAGCCTCTGCCTTTGGCCCGGGTCATGATCTCAGGGTCCTGGGATTGAGCCCCATATCGGGCTGTCTGCTCAGCAGGGAGCCTGCTTCCCCCTCTCTCTACCTGCCTCTCTGCCTACTTGTGATCTCGCTCTCTGTCAAATAAATAAATAAAATCTTAAAAACAAACAAACAATGGCAATAAAGCATGGAAAATTCCCCCAAAATTCATACTCCCAGAGATAATTACAATTTAACTTTTTTGTATATAGAAACATATATTATTATACATTTACATGCTCAGTCAATAAAAATTTTTACAAAATTGATATGAACAATGTCATCAGGATAATTTGTTTTAATCTTCTACTTTAGAGTGTATTGTGCAGACATTTCTCCAAATTATTAAATGTAAATGTACTTTTTAACCCATAGCTATAGCTTCTAATTTTTTTTTTTTTTTTTAAGATTTTTTATTTGTTGGGGACAGGGAAGGTGAGAGAGAACATGTGCAAGCAGTGGGAGCAGCAGGCAGAGGGAGAAGCAAGATCCCATCTGAGCCAGGAGCCTGATGTGGGATTCAGTCCTAGGACCCTGGGATAGTGACCTGAGCCGAAGGCAGATGTTTAACCAACTGAGCCACCCAGGTGTCCCCATAGCTATAGCTTCTTTGAGTATGGGCATATGGGCATACTGTAGTTTATTTAATAATTCTCCTATTGATAGACAATTTATTTTAAGATTTTATTTATTTATTTGACAGAGAGAGACAGTGAGAGAGGGAACACAAGCAGGGGGAGTGGGAGAGGGAGAAGCAGGCTCCCTGCTGAGCAAGGATCCAGAGATGGAACTCGATCCCAGGACCCTGAAATAATGACCTGAGCCAAAGGTAGATGCTTAACAACTGAGCCACCCAGGTGCCCCAAGTTAGTTTACTATTTTAAAGAATACCATAGAGAATATTCCTTTTTTTAGATTTATTTATTTTAGAGAGAGTGCAAGCGGGGGTGGAGGGCAGAGAGAAAAGGAGACTCCCCACTCTGCGTGGAGCCCAACAGGTTCAGTCCCACGATCCTGAGATCATGACCTGAGCCAACATCAAGAGTTGGATGCTCAACCGACTGAGTCACCAAGGTGCCCCCATATTCTTGCACATAACTTTGTGTCTAATGGGTAGCTGCAGGATAAATTTCTAGAAGTATAAATTTTGACTAGTACTGCCAAATTAAATGTCTCTACAAAGGCTATAACCGTTGTACACTTCTGCCGTAGTGTTTGAGTATTTTTTACTGTCTCTCAACACTGGTATGTTACTGCCTTTTATATTTGTTAGTTTGATAGAATTTTGCTATCTTTTCATTTATATTAGTGCGGTAGTATTTTTTCACATGATTACGGATTTTAGTTTCTCCTGGCCTTACCCAAATTATAGGCAGTGCCCATTTTTCTTTGCATGATTTATCTATTGATTATTAAGACCTCTTTCTGTATTAAGAATGTCGGTCCACTCTCTATATAATGCAAATTTTTTTGTTATTTCTGTTAAAAATGTATCTCTTACCAAATGAATTAAATATTTTTATATAGAGGCACTTGTCTGGCTCAGTCAGAACTCTTGATATTAGGGTTGTGAGTTTGGGCCTCACATTAGGTATAGAAATTATTTAAAAAATAAATGAAACTTTAAAAAAATATTTTTTAATAGATACATATGTAAAGTCCTTTCTTTGATGGAAATTTGTGTCATGCTTAATAAGGTCTTTTCCCTGGCTAGATTATACAAATAAAACTTTTTCTCAGATGAACTTATTTCAGTTTTAATGTTATTTATTCCCAGGCCTGGACACATTCTTTAAGCAACCAACTTGAAAACCTTGTGGACATACCTTATTTCTTTATCACTTATTACACAGGAAAATTGCCTAAGAATTATGACCCAAAGGTGACCCCAGACCCAGAAAGATGGCTACCAATGCGAGAACGTTCTTACTACCGGGGAAGAAAAGAAGGGTAAAAAGAAGGATCAGATTGGAAAAGGGACCCAGGGAGCAACTGCAGGAGCTTCATCTGAACTGTAAGTCATTGCTCCTCAGAAATCACTCAGAGCATAGGTTGATTCTTTCTCAGATGGACTCAGTATCATTAGTAAGAATTTTTAAGATATATTTTAAGTATAAGGAACACAGTTATCTTTAATAAGTGTTTTGCCAGTACGCATATGTAAAGGAAAGAAAAGGTGGTGTTTCTGGTTTGATTATATAGTAAATATAGGATTATAGAATTGTATCATAAATGTTAGGATTCCAGTATCTTCAAAGGAAGCTTAATTCACTGAGTCCTTCACACTAATTGAGTATAAAGAACAACAAGATAATATAAATAGAGGACTAGAAATTTAAATTTGTTACTAAACAAGTTATTCTTACATTGCAAGGTTATGAGTCCTTTAAATGTTTTTCTTTTTTCCTATGCTTTCTAAAAATTGGCATGAACCATATATTACTTTAACTATAAAGCAGTAAATATTGTATTCCAAGAAAAATGGATAGGAAGTTGGGGAGCCCTCTTTAAAATAAGTAGAATATGTGTGGGGAGGTAGTTAGGAGTAGAAAGTAAAATCCCATACATACGTTTTATAGTCCTTTCCTTTGTTGAATATATGAATGACCAGCACTCTCCTGATCTGATGATTTCAGGGATGCCAGTAAAACTGTGAGCAGCCCACCAACCTCCCCAAGACCTGGCAGCGCAGCAACAGCATCAGCAGCTACAAGTAATATCATAACCCCAAGACACCAGAAACCTGCAGGGGCTCCGGCAACAAAAAAGAAACGCACAGAAAAAGAAGAAAGTGGAAAAGGTGGCTGGTGATGAGAACATTCTTTGCAGGCTATTTTAGTCTCACTGACACTAGGAACATAATAAAGGTAACACAGCAAGAAGCACAGAGCTACTCCCTCTCCCATCCCCACATTTTCATGAAATGATTTTCTTGTGTATCACACAGGAAAATATCTTGCACAAACTCTGCCTAGTCAGACGTGGCCTACTTGTACCACCTAGCTTTGCACAGATGATAAGGACTCAAAGTAATTGGGCATTTTCCTACCTTGATCTCTGTTGCATTTTTTCTCTTTGTGCGCTGTGATCTGGTGTTTTTTTAGTTTCACAAACAAGGCATGTTATCCAGAGTTTCCTAGGATTTAAACAGAAGCTACTTCTGTTTCAACTGGAGCCTGAAGATACTTTTTCCTATCAAATCCCACTTTAAATTATGTCTTAGGAGGCCTTAGGAGACTGAAAGTGGAATCTTCTGAGCATTCCAAGTATCTGCTTAGAAATATCATGTGATAAAAAGGGACCTTACTAATACACTGGTGTTCTTCACTTCATTACATGAATGACAACCAAAAAACTGAAGTAAATGTCTTGATCAGTTTTAACCATATATTCTCTGTTATGTGATCCTGGAGTATGGGAAACAATATATACATACTAAATACATAGTAATGAAATGTGTGTGTATGTTCATATACACACACGTATATAAATTAGGACTCCTTTGCACCCCGTATTGTTTTCAGATTATGATGACATTATGCTGACATTAGCCCCATTAAAGAACTCAAGGAAAATGTATCAGCGTTGCAGGAAGTTGACCCCTAAGACCCAGCGTTCTGAGGTTAGATAGGTTGGAGTGTCTCAGATAGAGAGATTTAATGGCCCTGTTAGGAGCATGAACAGTGACTTCTAGGTAGAGAGGAAATCCTCCAGAGTTCCAATGGGCAACCTAACAGAACTTTTTGGCCCAGTTAATAGATACTAAAATGATTTGCCTTTGTCATTTGGGGTACAACTATTCATTACCCTTCTCAAAGTAATGAAGTATTGTACAGTCAGTGTGGTGTCAGTGTTTCTCTGGTCTTCCTTGCTTACAAGCCACTTTCCCACTGAACAGCTGTGAGACAGGCACACTGGGATGCCACCCTTGTTAGTATTCATTTTGTGCTGCCCAAGATAGCATTGAATTTAGACTTTGAGTATTTCCTTGTGATATTACTTCATCCTTGTTAATAAAGTGCTGCTGTGTTTGACTCTGAACATATCTATTGAACTTCTTCAAAGGTTTAAAGGTTAAAAGGCTTTCCTCCATTACAAGAGTAAGAAATGTGGTGCTGCCTAATCAGAATCTGCAGTAACATCTAAACAAGAGACCCTCTTACATATGAATGACTTATCCTGACATAATACTTTTTGAGCTTAAAGAATATTTTGGTAAGAGTGATGACTTATTCCTTCTGAATATATACCCCATTACAGGGGTAATTGTTTGTAAGCTGTTATTTAGGATTCCATTAAATTTCTGTGGTGAAGGATAATCATTTTTAGGTTGATTGAGCCAGAATTTTGGTGAAAGTTATCCATTGATAAAAATTTTAACCCAAGTAAGGCACCAACAGTGAAATTTGTATTTCTCTATTTAGTCATTGGAATAACTAGCCATTGTTATTACCAGTCATTACTAAGCAACTGAAACCTCAATTTAAATAAGTCATAATTGTCAAATGAAGTATAAACATTTACATTAATTTTCTAGTAATTATTTCTTTTGGACAGGTCTTTAATCAAGGACATATACTTTGTGTGAGTGTGTGTGTGTACATTTATAAAAACCAGTATGGATACATCGATTCACTGTGGTACATTTTAAAATAAAATATTCCCTCAGTGTGTATAGATTAAGGTGTTTTGGGTTTCGGCATTTTATAAAGGACTTCCTGGTTGGTATACCTAAGAATTTTTTAAGCTGACTATCTAGAATTCTTTCTTGCCCTTCCCACAAAGCTTCAGAACTAATCTGCTGGAACTGAAGAGAACCGAGTTGTAACTTCAGTGACAACTTTGGTTTCATATGTGTTACAATATAACTTCGTGTTCATATGTGTTTATAAACAAGCCGAGGAGTAAACATTTTTAAAATTACTAAGCACAGCATTTTCAAGGCTGCTTGTAAACTGCTCACCTTAAAAACATATTACTCACTCAAACCTGGAACCAGCCTGTCATTCACAGTTGTTTACAAGCCTATCTGAACAGTAGATCCTGATGAAAGCCAGTTCATTGCGTTAAGATAATTTAGATTGTGAAATATATTGAGAGCAGTTTAACAACAACAACAACAAAAAAATCCGTATACTTTTCAACCAGGTTTTTTTTTTTTAAAGATTTTATTTATTTGACAGAGATCACAAGTAGGCAGAGAGGCAGGCAGAGAGAGAGGGGGAAGCAGGCTCCCCGTCGAGCAGAGAGCCCGATTACAAGGCTCCATCTCAGGACCTGGGATCATGACCTGAGCTGAAGGCAGAGGCTTTAACCCACTGAGCCACCCAGGCGCCCCTCAAACAATTTAAGAAATGTTAACACCACCTTTGAAAAGTCCCGTGGTTACCTAATTTGCCACATACGGGATCACTGGGGATGACCATTTTGTTTAGGTTGTAGTTTTATTACCCATCATCATTAGTATCTGTTTCCTGGCGGAACTACTAATTTAATCTCCAGGTAATTTATTTAAGCGACGTGTAGCCGGAATTTAAAGGAACTGTGCATGTTTCTCTTAAGCATCCTGGATATCGGCCTCTAGACCTTCCTTGTGGAATTAACACGGGTCGGAGGGCGGGAAGATAACCGACTTCACTTCAGACTTGTGATAACTGGCCGGGAAACCTTGGGACACTCTGGGCGCTGGTTTCCAAAGCGTTCTTCCGATGGGAGACACGTGGGCCGGGCGGCTCTAGGATGATGTGGGGGAGGTGACATGCCTGGAACTGGGCCGACTTGGAAGGCCTTTCTGAGACACTGCGCTCAGTACGAGGGAATCGGGGGCATTGTGCGACCTCCGGGGTCGCCTAGGGCGATTTTCCTACCCTGAAGATAATTCCCACGGGCCTCTCCCAACTCTCGCAGCTGGGCCTCCCCACCTCCCTATGTTCAACGCTCCCTCTGGCTCTCCCCTCTATCCTCTCCCCCGCCCCGGGTTCGGCGAATCCGCGGCGCCGCAGACCCCCGCTAGCGGGCGTCAGATGCGCGGCGGCAGCCAGCGCGCCGGGGTACTGGCCTCGGCCGCGGAGTGACCGCGGGTGTTGTCTACGCCGCGTGGACCTACGTCTCCACCTTAAGTCCGCCACGGGGGCCACACCTGCCGGGACCCAGGACCCAGGCTCCAGCGCGCGGGCGCGCGGATAGAGGAAATTAGGGCGGTGGGGATGGAGAAGGGAAAGGTGATGGAGAAGGGGAAGGCGATGGAGAAGGGGAAGGTGATGGAGAAGGGGAAGGTGATGGAGAAGGGGAAGGTGAATGATAAGGGGAAGGTGATGAAGAAGGGGAAGGAGCCAGAGAAAGAGAAAATTCGGGAAAAAGGAAAGGAAGAGAAAAAGACGGAGGTGGAGAAGGAGAAAATTAAAGGAAAAGAGAAGGAAAGGAGGATAATAGTAACTGTAAAGAGGAGGAAAAGAGGAAAGATTGGGAGACCGAGAAAGAGAAGGAACAACTCAAGGGAAAAGAAGAGAAAGAGAAGAGGACAACAGCGCCTTGACAAGCCCCCGCTGGAGCCGCCGGTAAGGGACCCGGGCCTCGCCCGGCTCTCCAAGGCCATTGTGGACCATCAGGCCCGAGCGCCGCCGGCTCTGTTACGTCCGAGGCCCCGACCCGCGCGGGAGGGAATCGGGTCTGGGTTTGAGGGCATTTTACTCTGTGGATGGAAGGGGGTGTGCCAAGCTTCCCAAGACCCGTCGCTGGCCCCTTCTCCCTGTCACCTGCCTTACCCTCAGCCCTAACCCTGCCCTGCGTCCCCCCGCCCACCCCCCGCGGGTGGTGCCGCGGTGAGGAAGAGGAGGTCGGGGTTGGTCCGCACCGGGCGGAAGCGGGCACCTGCGGGCATCCCGCCTCCCTCACCGACACCAGCCCCGAGCCTCGCGGCCCGCGGACTGTGTCCAGCTGCTCTCCGTGGTGCGGGGTTCCCGAATTCGTGCAGATGCGTCCGAGGGCTGGACTTTCTCCGTGGTTACTGCTTCCATTGTTTTCCCACCACCAGCGCCCCGAGGGTGGTCGCAAAGTTTTAACGGAGAGGTCTCAGAAACCAGGCACTGCAATCGCAAAAAGAAATGCTATGGGGGCGCCTGGGTGTGCTCAGTGGTTTGAGGCCTCTGCCTTCGGCGGGGGTCATGGTCCCAGGGTCCTGGGATCGAGCCCCACATCGGGCTCTCTGCTTAGCGGGGAGCCTGCTTCCCCCCTCCCCCCCCCCCCCCCCCCGCCTGCCGCTCTGCCTGCTTGTGATCTCTGTCTGTCAAATAAATAAAATCTTTAAAAAAAAAAAAAAGAAATACTATGACTACTTATATGAGGTACCTAGGGGAGTCAAAGTCATAGAGTAGAATTGGTGGTTGCCTGAGGCTCTGAGGGGAGGGAGAATGGCAATGACTACAGTCTCAGCATTCTGAACGTATTTTAATACTACCGAATCGTATCCTTAATAGTGGGTAAGACGGTATGTTTTATATTATATTTTATTTCTATTATATTTATGTGTATTTTACCACAGTGAAAAAATTGAGGGGGTGTAGGATAAAAAGAAATAAAAAACTGGCATTGTTTGAATCATCTTAATAAGCTTCTTGCTCCTGGAGTTCCTGAGCTCACAGGTGCTTTCTGGTTCTAAACAATTTGAATTATTAACGGCGATTTGATCTCTGGTAAAACACAAACTATTATAGACCCATATATGGTTAAAATAATGACTATTGACAGGGAACAGTGGCGCTCAAAATCACAAATTGTGTCAGAACTTTTGGTTTAACAATAATCCTAGCTTTCCTTAAGAGATGATCAACATAAGAAAGCATGTATTTTAGCATGTGTTTTGCTTTAAAAAAAAAAAAAGATAAAGTAAAATGTAAGCAGTGACTGCAGAATTTCTAGACAGGATAGAGTAGGGACAGCCATGTGGTTGGAAGGAGAGTAGGGAACCGTTTTTACTCACAATATTTCCTAGGATCTCAGATACCATTATTTTGGCACCGCTGAGAAAGAAAAAAAATGCTGCCAATCAAAAATATGACATACCCAGACACTTGGGTGGCTTAGTTGATTAAGAATCCAACTCTTGATGTCAGCTCAGGTCATGATCTCAGTGTCTTGAGATCAAGCCCCCCGTGGGGCTGTGTGCTCAGCTAGGAGTCTTAAGATTCTCCCTTTTCCCTTTGCCCCTTCCCCCAACCCCGCCCTCTCTCTCTCTCTCTCCAAAAAAAAAAAAAAAAAAAAAAAGACACACCATGAATTGTAAAACCCTCGTTTTGGAGATGTTAAAATGGAGGGAGGATTGCTTGTTGGAATTGATAAAGTATGTTGGGGTAGTCTTGACTGGGCCGTTGGTGGAGACAGTAAGGGGGACACAATTCACACCCTACAGCGATTTCTTGGGCCCAAATCTGCTTTAGAGCATGCAATTTAAATCATCCTATGAGATATTCTCTATCCATGAAGTCCTTCTTCCTCACCACACTTCCAGAATGATACTCTCATGTTTAGATGCAGATGGGAGGGAATGGGGATGAAGATAGAAAATAACTATGGAAATACCATTTGCTTTAAGAGCCATCAAGAATTCCGAAAAGAGGGCGCCTGGGTGGCTCAGGGGGTTAAGCCTCTGCCTTCAGCTCAGGTCATGATCTCAGGGTCCTGAGATAGAGCCCCGCGTCAGGCTCTCTACTCTCTGGGGAGCCTGCATCCCCCCCACCCCTGCCTGCCTCTCTGTCTACTTGTGATTTTTCTCTGTCAAATAAATAGATAAAAATCTTTTTTTAAAAAATTCCAAAACAAACATGTACTTTTTCTAATTCTTCTATTCACAAGACAGTTTTCATAAATTATGCTGTCTAAACAAGACCCTACTAGACCAGATCTTCAAACATCTCACTTTCACATAGATCTTATTTTCAAAAAAAAGAAAAAGTGGGATAGTAAAAAAAATTCACTTTTTACTAGAAAACCAGTCTAAATCTAACATCAATATTTAGTGTTCAAGTATAAATGTAAAAGATTATTGTTACTTCCAAACCAGTGTCATTGAAGACAATTACTGGTGTTTTTGTGCATGAGAAACTTCTTCAGTAGGCAGTTTGGGAAATAGAATTAAATTCCTGTGGGCAATTTGTATTGTTAGTCCTTTATTACTGTTCACATTAAATTTTGCACCCTAAAAGTCACTTTTCTGAGCACTCTGAACTTTTCATACCAACCTGCCCTTCTTGTCTCTCAATCACTTGTTATAAAAATTTCTAAGTCTGGTATGTTGGTGGAATGCTTCTTTCTAAAGTTTATGTCAAGTTCAACAGGTTTTAACATCTGATTCTAAAATAAATGTTCATTTGTGATTGGAAACCTGTTTAACAACAGTTTCTATAACCTTAGCCTTTTCATTTAATCATGATACTTCTATTAAAAAGTATAAGAGGGGAAACTTCCCCTAGTCTTTTATCTAGTTAGTGATCCAATTGGGAAAAGAAAACAGATCAATACTATGAGACCGGGTGCTTACATGCTGAATGCATAGTGAGTGCATGAACCACAGATGTCCAAGATCCCAAACAACAAACTGAATTCTGTTACAGTCTGCAGTGGAAATGAACTCAGCAGCAAAGTGAAGATCACATCCTGTGATCTATGGCACCACCTATAAATCCTGTTATATATAGTCTATATTTAATAGATTGATCACCACCATTCTAGTTGGGGGTGTGTGATTAATACCACATAACTAATTGCTGATTATAAAATACAGACTAGTACGATTTGTCCTAGTTCTATTAATTTTTTTTTTTAAGTAAACTCTGCACCCAACATGGGGCTTGAAATCACGACCCCAAGACCCATGCTCTACCGACGGAGACAGCCAGGTGCTCCTAGACATATTAAATGTTTCATGAATTTTTGTTCTGGTTTACAATTCCACAATTATTATTGGGTCCTACCACAGGCAGACGCACTGCCAGGAGCCAGGGAAACAAACCCCTGGTTGCATGAGTTTATTGATTGGTCTTTTGTTTTCACAGGAGAAAAATAAGCAGATCCTTGTGTTTGGGCCTCGACGGAGCAGGAAAGACCAGCGTTCTGCACTCTCTTGCTTTAAACCGAGTCCAGCACAGCGTGGCACCCACCCAAGGTTTCAATGCAGTATGCATCAACACCGAGGATAGCCAGATGGAGTTTCTGGAGAGTAAGCCTGCTTTCCCATGACTAACAGGATAGGCTTATGTTGTTATACCTTAAGCCAGACCTATTGTTAGCATCATTGTACCCTTATGAAAAGTCACACTGGGTCAGGTTTGCCTACGGCTTTAGAATGCATATGTGGTTTAATAGTTCAGTGTGGAGGAAATCACTTCCTTTTCTTATTTCCTCCTTTTTTCAGTGCTGGCTTGAGAGGGAGCTGCAAGGAAGGCTAGAGCACCCCCTCCTATAATACGCTGTCAATTCCCTCACTACCCCAAGAAACATTCAATCTAAGTAAATACAGCAAATACACATACTTCCCTCTCTGCAAATGCAACTATAAACAAGCCCCAAATCTCTTTTTGTGACCAGAGGGCAGCCCAGAAGTCTCTATGCTACAGTAATTCTGGGGTCACCCCCTCTCTAAATAGTGTCGTTCCCCAAAGTTGCATTATATTCGGTTCTTTACATTCTCTCCTTGGATGATTTCATCCATCCTATTGGCCTTAAATACCATCTCTGTGTTAATGACACCCAGATTTATCTATACAACCCGAGCATATCCAAAGGTCACCTGACCTCTTCACCTGGATGCCTAATTGGCCTCTCAAACCTAAAATGGTCGAGACAAAGTGCTTGCTTTATCTCCGTATCTGTTCCTTTCCCTATAATCTACTGGTCCGTAAATAGTTCCTTATCTATCGTGTTACAAGCCAGAAAAATAGGAGCCACCCTTGATGTCTCCTTTTGTACCCCCAACTGTAGTCCGCAAATAAAACACTAGGAGTTTTTCTACCTCTAAACAAAGCTGGAATTCATCAGTTACATCTTTTCCTACTGCACCTATGTCAGCTGGAACCTACACCGTCTCTCCCTTAGATTACTGTAATCACCTTTTTATTTTTCCATTCATCCAGTTACAGAAAGAAAATATGGGCAGAGAAACTGGTCAACGTGTAGGCAAATCTTTCAGCTAACAACATTATCTGGAATACAGGTTTTAATTTGTTCAGAAGCTATAGAAGAGATAATAATTTTAACCAAATAGATAGCTAGAAAAATAGTCTCAAAATACAAAAAGTGAAAAGAAAGGAAGGAAGGAACAAAGGAATGAAAAAGAAAAGGAGAATCTGATTAGGGGAAGAAATGGATATATCTACCATTGGAGTGAGGGACTTTCAACGTATTGTCAAATTATTAAAATCAAAGAGGAAAAAAATCAGCAAGGATACAGAGAATATAGACACAACCAACAAGTTTCATCCAATGGACAATATAAGATTGTTCAATTAGACAATTTTAGCTACATCCCAAAGCTAAAATACATGTTCCTCTCAAAGATTCATGTAACATTTATCAAAACTGACCACCTGGTGGACCATACAACAGGTGTTAAAAAATTTTTCAGAGAAGGGGCATCATCCAAACCATGTTCTTTGAATACATTGCAATTAAGTTAGAAGTTAGTAACAAAAAGATGAAAATCCCAATATAGGTGAAATGTGATGGTATCACACACAGACACACAAAAATGAGGAACAACCCAAATGTTCATTCATGCTTAAACTAAATATGTTGAAACCATATGAATTACTTAGAAGATTACACAACATTCTTTTAAAAAGTTAGTAACACAAAATGCTTTATTTAGGGAATTAGCCTAGCTAATTCAAACAAAGAACAGACAAATCAAGACCCTTTCCCAGAAGTATTTTTAAATGTTTTTGTTAAGTTTCTAAAACAAGGGTCTTCAAACTTTTTCTGTAAAGGGCTAGGGAGTAAATAATTTAAGCTTTGGGGGCCACATGGTCTCTAGGCAGCCACTAAACTCTGTTGTACCGTGGAAGCAGCCACAGACAATACAGACAATACATGGCAAGTCCACGTCTGTGTTCTGATAAACTTTATTTCTAGACACTGAAATCCAAATATGATACTTTTACATGTCATGAAATGTTATTCTTTCTCTCCCCCCGCAGCATTTAAAGATGTAAAATCCATTCTTTGTTCCTGTGCTTCCAAAAATAGGCAGTGGGGCCAGATTTAGACTGTGGGCCATAATTTGCCAGCCTCTGTTCTAGGAGAAAAATCAAAACTAAATTCATTGTGTATATATTATTATCATTGCCAGAAACTTTCTTCTGGGAAGAATCAGCGGAATGAAATAATCCAAAGGCATTTTCTTTCTTTAATGCCCACAGGATCCTATTAAATCTTAGTTCAGTGTTAAGAGGAGAAATTAGTTCTGGGATTTTGATAAAGGAAAAAGACTGTGCAAGTGAGTCTGGCCAGGGAATTCGTCTATTTAAAACTTATTTTGGAGAAAGGTGTGTTTTAACCTACCCCCCCTGAATTATTTTAGTGACATACTCCCATTTTCTGAGCTCAACTGTTAGGTGTGCCCCCTTGGCCGCTCGTGTTACAGGTCAGGGGGCATCCACTGTATTCAAGGTAGTATCTAGTCTTTATGCTGAGTCTTTGTGTCCCAGAATGATTGAACCACTTATGGAGGGTAAATATTCCCACCAGCCATTTCCCTAGTAACATGCCTCTGGTCATTCTCAGAATTGGATACACTCTGACACAGTGGCGTTTTATCAGAACACCTGTCCAGTGTTTGGAAATTAACTAAGAGTGTCTTCCCTGCCTTCTCAGCAGCTGCTTCTGCTATGTTTTTGGCGTATTTTTTTCTCCGCTGTTCTCTGTAGTTGGTGGCAGTGAACCTTTCCGTTCCTATTGGGAAATGTATCTATCCAGAGGATTGCTGCTGATCTTTGTGGTGGATTCAGCTGATCACAACAGATTACCTGAAGCCAAGAAACACCTTCATCAATTAATTGAAACAAACCCAATCCTTCCTCTGGTTGTATTTGCAAACAAACAGGTAAAAATCTGGGCAACTCTAAGTTTCACTTAATAGTTTTATTATTACTTAAAGAAATAGAAATGTCTACTTTTAATAGCTAGATATTTAACAATATGCTGTATATGCAGTTTAGTTTAGACGTATAAGATCTATTGGATTATAAACTCCTTGAAAATAAAAACCATTATTCATCTTTGTGTCCCTTATACTGGACAAGCATAGTAGAAATGCAACAAATATGCGTTGAATTTAACTCAGTAAATATTTACTGGTGGTTGAATTGATTTCAACAAAATATTTGAGCGTCTACCGTACATAAAGGAATAGTTTGCTTTAGATCAATTAGCCTGACCTGAATTTATTACACACACATAAAAAATATAAAACAAACAACCCTGGAGAAATTGGAACCCTGTACAGTGTTGTTGGGAACGTAAAATGGTGCAGCCACTTTAGAAAACAGTATGGCAGTTCCTTCCAAAAATTAAAAATAGAATTTGCATATCCAGCAATTCCACGTCTGGGTGTATACTCAAAAGAATTGAAAGCAGGAACGTGAACAGATACTCATCCATCCATATTCACAACAGAATTATTCACAATAGTCAAAAGGTAGAAGCAACCCAAGTGTCCCTCCATGGGTGAATGGATAAATAAAACATGATACATGCA
This sequence comes from Lutra lutra, assembly GCF_902655055.1. NCBI lineage: Eukaryota > Metazoa > Chordata > Mammalia > Carnivora > Mustelidae > Lutra > Lutra lutra. Next base: position 187,221,045 of record NC_062279.1, read on the forward strand.
GACAATTCAGCCTTAGAAAAGGAAATTCTGACACATGCTGTGATATGGATAAACCTTGAGGACCTTATGCTAAGGGAAATAACCCAGCAAGAAAACAACAAATATCATATGATCCCACTTTCATGAGGTACCTGGAGTAGTCAAATTCATAGAGACAGAAAGTAAATTGGAGGTTACAAGGGAATGGGAGGAGAGGAGAGGAGAAGGAGGAGTCATTGTTTAATGGGTACAGGGTTTATACTAGCGATGGTTGCCTTGGGTTTGGGGAGGTAGAAATGGGAGTTACTGCTTTGGGGTACAGAGGTTCAGTTTTGCAAGATGAAAAGACTTCTGGAGGTGGACAGTTGTACAGCAGCGTGAATGTACTGAACTGTGCTCTCATGCATGGTTAAGATGATAAATTTTGTTATGTGTATTTTACCACAATAAAAAAAGTAAAAAATACTAAACATCTGCAGCATTGTAATAGTAAAGCCCCTCCTTCAATTGCTTCAAGATAGCCAGTCATTAGGGAACTTAATTGTCCCACTACTTCTGAGGGTGAATGCTTAATGGCAGTAAACTAAGTAATTACAAACGACTACCTAAAGGAATCTATGTTCCAGTCCAGCACAGAAGCTAGTCCTGCAGATTATATTTAAAAGAGGAGCTGGAGCTTTTGTTTTGTTTTGTTTTAAACGGGAGCATCTTACATACCATAAACTACGAAGACCATGGTACACGCAAGTGAGCTCTATAGTATCCCATTGCATGAATATACCACAATTTTACCACTTTCATTCTGGGTGTTTGGGTTATTTCTAATGGTTTATTATTATAAACAGTGCTACAGTGAATCTTCATGTATGTATCTCCTTGTAGATGTGTATCAACATTTCTCTAGTGCATACATCTAGAAAAGAAATTGCTGGGTTTTCAGATTTGCACATCATCAGCTTTACTAGATCTTACCGAGCTGCTTTCCAAAGATATTGCACCAATTTACTCTCCAGCTAGCAGAATATGACCGATTTTTACAACTCCACATCCATTTCAGTACTTGGTATTGTCAACCTTTTTCATTTTTGCCAGTCTGATGGGGCTGAAATTTTATCCCGTTATTCTAATTTGCATTTCCCAAATTACTGGTTCAGCTTCAACATCTTTTCAGATGTGCGTTGGTTATTAGTTTCAGATTCATTTCATTCTTTGAAACTCATTTCCACATCTGTGGATTGTCTTTTTTTATTTATTTTTAGAGACAGAGCAAGTGAGAGAGAAGGGAGGGGCTAAAGGAGAGGCAGAAAAAGAATCTCAAGCAAGCTCCATGCCCGGTGCAGAACCCAACATGGGGCTTGATCCCACGACCCCAAGATCATGACCTGAGTGGACGTGAAGAGTCGGTCACTCTACTGACTGAGCCACCCAGGCGCCCCCGTGAATTTTCTTTTAATATCTCTTCCCAAATTTCTATTAGGTTGTTTATCTTTTCTTATTTGAGTTGTAGAAATCTTTCCTATCTTTCAGAAAAATAATCCTTTATTACTTACAGGCGTTCTGTGTATCTTCCTCAGCAACTTGTTGACTATTATTTTACTTTGCTTATGGTTATCTTCTTTATACATCGCTTTCCATTTATTTTTTTTAATTTTTTTTAAGATTTTATTTATTTATTTGACAGAGAGAGATCACAAGCAGGCAGAGAGGCAGGCAGAGAGACAGGAGGAAGCAGGCTCCCTGCTGAGCAGAGAGCCCGACGCAGGACTCGATCCCAGGACTCCGAGATCATGACCTGAGCCGAAGGCAGCGGCTTAACCCACTGAGCCACCCAGGCGCCCCTCCATTTATTTTTTTAAATGACATTTTTAGAAGTTTATTTTCATTCCAGTGAACATACAGCAATATATATTACTTTCAGGTGTATAATGCGGTAATTCAGTAGTTTCAAATATTATTCAGTGTGCATCAAGGTAGGTATACTCTTAATTGTCTTCACCTATTTCACCCAGCCCCCCACTCACCTCCTGTCTGGAAACTGTTCTCTATAGTTAAGAGCATGTTTTTTGGGGGTGTCTCTTTTTCTTTCCTTTGTTTCTCTTGTTTCTTAAATTTCACATGGAGCAAACCATATGGTATTTTTCTTTCTCTCACTGGCTTATTTCACTTAGCATTGTACTCTGTAGATCCATCCATGTTGTTGCAAATGGCAAGATTTCCTTCTTTTTAATGGCTGAGTGATATTCCTGTGTGTGTGTGTGTGTGTGTGTGTGTGTGTGTTTTACATCTTGTTTAACCATCTATTGATAGATACTTGGATTGCTTCCATAGTTTGACAGTTGTAAATTATGCTTCAGTATACATAGGGGTGCATATATCCCTTTGAATTAGTGTTTCCTTATTCTTTGGGGAAATACCCAGTAGTGTGATTACTCGATTATAGGGTAGTTCTATTTTTTTATTTAAAGTAAACTCTATACCCAGTGTGGGGCTCAAACTCATGGCTTTGAGCTCAAGGGTCATTTGCTCTACTGACTGAGCCAGCCAGGCATCCCAGGATAGTTCTATTTTTACTCCTTTTTTTTTTTTAAGGTTATTTATTTATTTATTTGACAAGATAACAAGTAGGCAGAGAGGCAGGCAGAGAGAGAGGAGGAAGCAGGCTGTCCGCTGAGCAAAGAGCCCAATGCGGGGCTCGATCCCAAGGCCCTGGGATCATGACCCCAGCCGAAGGCAGAGGTTTTAACCCACTGAGCCACCCACGCGCCCCTATTTTTACTCTTTTGAGGAACTCCATACTATTTTCCACAAGGCTGCACCAGTTTACATTCCCACCAACAGTGCATGAGGCTTTCTTTTTTTCCCATTCTTGCCAATACTTGTTATTTCTTGTGGTTTTGATTTTAGCCATTCTGAAAGGTGTGAGGTGATAACTCATTGTGGTTTTGATTTGCATTTCCCCGATGATGAGTGAATGTGTTGAGAGCATCTTTTCATGTGTCTATTGGCCATTTGTATGTCTTCTTTAGAAAACATCTGTTAATGTCTTCTGTCCATTTTTTAAAATTGGATTATTCGTTTTTTTTGTGTTTTGAGTTGTGTAAGTTCTTTATATATTTTGGATACTAATTCTTTATGGGATAGGTCATTTGTGAATATCTTCTTCCATTCAGTAGGTTATCTTTTAATTTTGTTGTGTTTTGTTTTTGCTGTGGAGAAGCTTTTTATTTTGTGTAGTTCCAATAGTTTATTTTTGTTTTTGTTTGCCTTACCTTGGCAGAAGTATCTAGAAAGATGTTGTTATGGCCAGTTTCAGAGTAATTGCTGCCTGTGCTATCTTCTAGGATTTTTTGGTTTCAGGTCTCACATTTAGGTCCTTAATCCATTTTTAGTTGGCTTTTGTGTATTGTATAAGAAAATGGTCCAGTTTCATTCTTTTGCATGTTGCTCTCTAGTTTTCCCAACACTATTTGTTTTTCCCATTGCATATTCTTGCCTCCTTTATCCTAGATTAATTGACCATGTAATTTTGAGTTTATTTCTGGGCTTTGTACTCTGTTCTGTTGATCTGTGTCTGTTTTTGTGCCAGTACCATACTGTTTTGATTAATACAGCTTTGTAGTATAACTTCAAGTCTAGAATTGTGCTACCTCCAGTTTTGTTTTTCTTTTTCAAGATTGCTTTGGCTTTTGGGGGTCTTGTGGTTCAATACAAATTCTATAATTGTTCTAGTTCTGTGGAAAATGCTGTTGGTATTTGGTAGCTATCACATTAAATCTGTATACTGCTTTGGGTTGTATAGATATTTTAACAATATTTGTTCTTCTAATCCATGAGCATGTGATGTCTTTCCATGTCTTTGTATTGTCTTCAGTTTCTTTCAACAAAGTTTTATACTTTTCAGAATACAGGTCTTTTGCCTCCTCCGTTAGGTTTATTCTTGGGTATTTTATTATTTTTGGTGCAGTTATAAATGAGACTTTTTTCCCTTAATTTCTCTTTCTGCTCCTTCATTATTAATGTATAGAAATGCAAAGATTTCTGTACATTGATTTTGTATCTTGCAACTTTGCTGAATTCATTTATCAGTTCTAATAGTTTTTTGGTGGAGTCTTCAGGGTTTTCTATAGTGTCATGTCATCTGCAAATACTGAAAGTTTGACTTCTTGCTTACTGATTTGGATGCCTTTATTTCTTTTTCTTGGCTGATTGCTGTGGCTAGGACTTCCAGTATTATGTTGAATAAAAGTGGTGAGAGTGGACATCCTTGTGTTGTTCCTTACCTTAGGGGAGAACTCTCAGTTTTTCCCCATTAAGTATGATGTTAGCTGTGGGTTTTTCATATATGGCCTTTATTATGCTGAAGTATGTTCTCTCTAAACCTACTTTGTGGAGGGTTTTTATCATGAAAGGATTAATTACCTTGTCAAATATTTTTCTGCAACTGTTGAAATGATCATATGGTTTTTATCCTTTCTTTTATCGATGTGATGTATCATGTTGCTTGATTTGCAATTATTGAACCACTCTAGCATCCCAGGAATAAATCCCACTTGATCATGGTGAAGATTTTTTTTAATGTATTGTTGGATTTGGTTTGCTAATATTTTGTTGAGAATTTTTGCATCTATGTTCATCAGAGGTATTGGCTTGTAGTGCTCTTTTTTGTGGTGTCTTTCTCTGGTTTTGGTATCAGTGTAATGCTGGCCTCATAGAATGAATCTGAAAGATTTCCTTCCTCTTTTTTGAAGTATTTTGAGAAGAATAGGTATTAGCTCTTTTTTAAATATTTGGTAGAATTCGTTTGTAAAGCCATGTGGTGTGGACTTATGTTTGTTGGGAATTTTTTGATTGCTGATTCAACTTCGTTGCTGGTAATTGGTCTGTTCAAATTTTTATTTCTTCCTAATTCAGTTTTGTCAGGTTATATGTTTCTAGGAATTTATTTATTTATTTTTTTAGTATCCATGTCATTTACTTCTGCTCCAATCTTTATTATTTCCTTCCTTCTGCTAGTTTGTGGTTTTGTTTGTTCTTCTTTTTGTAGCACCTGAATGTGTATGGGTACGTTGTTTATCTGAGATTTTTCTTGCTTTTTGAGGAAGGCCTGTATTGCTATAAACTTCCCTCTTAGAACTGCCTTTGCTATGTCCCAAAGATTTTGTACCTTGTATTTCCATTTTCATCTTTCTTCATGTAATTTTTCATTTCTTGGTTGACCCACTCATTGTTTAGAGGCATGTTATTCAGCCTCCATCTATTTGTGCTCTTTCCAGACTTTTTATTGTGGTTGATAACTAGTGTCATGGCATTGTGATCAGAAAACAATGCATGGTAAGTGAGTGAAAGAGAGAGAAAGAGTGCATGCAATGAGTTGGGGGGAGGGGCAGAGGGAGAAACAGACTCCTGCTGAGCAGGGAGCCAGGTGTGGGGCTGGCTCCCTGGGACTCCAGGATCATGACCTGAGCCAAAGGCTGATGCTTAACTGACTGAGTCATACAGGCACCCCTTCCTCCTCCTCCTCCTTCTAAAGTAAATTCTATATCCAATGTGGGGCTCCAACTTATGACCCTGTGATGAAGAGCTCCATGCTCTACTGACTGAGCTACCCAGGCACCCTATCCATAATGTGCTTTTATGACTACAAGGAACCCTCTTTGTAATCCAACATTTTCCTCATATTTTCTTCCTCTCCAATTCCATCATTAATTTATTACCTTGAGACATTGCACACAGGTTTACTGGATCTATTAACACTGTTCAAATGTCACTACAGGCTCTAAGAATAAGTGAATTCTGATCTCAGACAGGCAATATATTGGGATGATGAATATCTAGAAATGTATCAACTGCAGCCAGATGCCACCAGAAACATTTTTCTAGATATGTCTCCTGAGGCAAGGGAGATAAAAGCAAAAATAAACTGTTGGGACTACATTAAAATAAAAAGCTTCTGCACACCAAAGTAATCCATCAACAAAACAAAAAGGCAAGGGGCACCTGGGTGGCTCAGTGGGTTAAGCAGTTAAGTGGCTGCCTTTGGCTCAGGCTGTGATCCTCGGTCCAGTTTTGGGATGGAGCCCCAAGTTGGCTTCCTGCTCAGCAGGGAGCCTACTTCTCCTTCTCCTCTGCTGCTTTCCCCTGCTTGTGGTCTCTCTATCTCTCTCTCTCAAATAAACAAAATCTTTTTAAAAAGGCAAATACTGGGACACCTGGGTGGTTCAGTCAGTTAAAAGCGGCTACCTTCAGCTCAGGTCATAATCCTGGGGTCCTGGGATTGAGTCCCACATCAGGCTCCTTGCTCAGTGGGGAGCCTGCTTCTCCCTCTCCCTCTGCCCCTGCTCATGTGCGCTCTCTCTCCCTCTCTCTCTCCCTCTCTCTCTGTCAAATAAATAAATAAAATCTTTAAAAAAATAAAATAAAATAAATAATAAAAAAGGCAAATACTGACTGGGAATAAATATTTGCAAATGATGTATCTGATAAGGACTTAATATGCAAAATATGTAGAGAACTTACCCAACTCAACATTCAAAAAGCAAATAATCCAATTAAAAAATAGGTAGGAGATACAATGAACAGACATTTCTCCGAAGAAGATATACAGATGTCCAACAGACACATGAGAAAGATGCCCAACACCATTAATCATCAGGAAAATGTAAATTGAAACCACAATGAGATATCACTTCATACCTGTCAGAATGGCTAGAATCAAAAAGACAAGAAATAAGTGTTGGTAAGGATGTGAAAAAAGGACTTTTGTCCATTGTTGACAAGAAAGTACATTGGTACAGGCACTGTGGAAGACAGGATGGTGGGTCCTCACAAAATTAAAAACAGAAATACCATTATGATCTAATAATTCCACTACTGAGTATTTACCCAAAAAACCTTAAGTACCATTTCGAAAAGGTATTGCATCTCTGTGATTATTGGAGCATCATTTACAGTAGGTAAGATAAGGAAGTAACTCAAGTGTCCATCAACAGGTAAATGGATAAAGAAGATGTAGCATATATACACATATTGGAGTATTACTCACCATAAAAAAGAATGAGATCTTGCCATTTGTGAGAACAGGGGTGGACCTAGAGATTATTATGCTAAGTGAAATGAGAAAAATACCATATGCTTTCACTTATATGTGGAATCTAGACAACAAAGGAACAAACAAACAAGAAGGAGAAATAGACCAATAAGTATAGAGAACAAATTGGTGGGTGCCATGGGGAAAAGCTGTAGGGGGATGGGCAAAAAGGAGTGAAAGCGGGGAGCACCTGGGTGGCTCAGTGGATTGGGCCTCTGCCCTTGGCTCAGGTCATGATCTTGGGGTCCTGGGATTGAGCCCCATGTTGGGCTCTCTGCTCAGCAGGGAGCCTGGTTCTCCCCCTCTCTCTGCCTGTCTCTCTACCTACTTGTGATCTCTCTGTCAAACAAATAAATAAAATCTTAAAAAAAAAAAAGAGTGAAAGAGAATGGGAGGTACAGGCTTCCAGTTATGGAATGAATAGGTCACTGAGATGAAAGGTACAGCATATATAATGGCATATGCTGAATATAGTCAGTGGTATCATAATAGCATTGTATGGTGAGAGATGGTAGCTACAATTATGGTGAACACAGAATAACATACAGGGTTGTCAAATTATTATGTTGTACACTGAAAACTAATGTAACCGTGTGTCAACTATACTTCAATTAAAAAATTGATCCTATTGAATATGATTTGGATAAAGAAATGGAAAAAAATAGAAGCAGATTGACTACAGTGTTTGGAAATTGATTAAGGTATTAGAATGATTTAACTTCATTCCAAAAATTCTTTCTTGATGATAGCTCATAACTGCTGATATAATTCTGCTGCCCTTTATTTTTCTCTCTCATTTTTTTGGTAAGTAATCTCTATCCCCAATAGGGGGCTCACACTCAAAACCCCAAGATCAGGCGTTGCATGCGCTACCAACTAAGCCAGATAGATGCCCCACTGCTGGTATAATTCTGATTAAAATATTTATATTCAGACAACCACTGGGATCATAATAATGGGGTAACAATATCCTTTACATTAAAATGAAGGTGAGATCTTGAGAGCAATAAGTGAGAATAATAAATGTATCTATCCAAAAGGATTGCAAAATAACCAGCTCTTTCCTATGCTTTTTCTATTCTGGGTTGAAGGATCTCGAAGCAGCCTATCGTATTACAGATATCCATGAAGCGTTGGCATTGTCTGAGGTGGGAAATGACAGGAAGATGTTCTTGTTTGGAACCCAAGTGACTGAGAACGGCTCAGAAATACCCTCCGTTATGCAAGATGCCAAAGACTTGATTGCACACCTGGCTGCAGATATGCAGTGACCACGCCCAGACCCACTGTGCAGCTGTCAGTCTAAATCTCACTAGGGACTGTTGAGTGACAGGTTTGAAGCCGAAGGTTTCCTCTGTCAAATAAAAGAATAAGCCATTTACTATTTTCTTAATGCATGACATATATACAAAGATAATGTTAATTGATTAAGAGCCTCTCTGTGTTTAGATTTTAAACTTTAAAAATATTGGTAAAATAGTATATTTGGGGGGATTTGGATTTTCAGCAACAAAATTAAAGTGAACATTAGGAAGCATTCAAACCATTTGTAGTTTTTCGATGGCATGAGATTTATAGTAAAATATTTTAAGAAACTACCTACCTCTTTTCAAGTAAAAATCCAGGTGTCTTTCCTTAAGTAGATTAACTTAATACTGTAAGGAAAGAAATATCAGGGTAAGGCAATGAGAAAAGTAAGCATTATCAGACATACATAGAAATAGAAATTAATAGCATTTAGAAAGATTTAGAAAAGGCTTCTCTTTTAAGAGCCTGATATATACTAGAACAGGAACACTGAGGATTTGATTTTTAAATACTTGAATTTTCCTCTTATACATAGATAAGTTTTCTTCACTAGAAATATTTTATGATAACTCTGTTCATCTACAAACATGATATAAATCCAATTTTTAAATTTAGTGTCTTGTCTTGATTTTAAAAAATAAACAAACAAACAAAGGGCACCTGAGTGGCTCAGGCGTTTAAGCATCTGTCTTTGGCTCCGGTCTTGATCCCAATGTCCTGGGGTGGAGTCCCACATCAGGCACTCTGCTCAGAGGGAAACCTGCTTCTCCCTCTCCCACTTCCCCTGCTTGTGTTCCCTCTCTCATTGTGTCTCTGTCAAATAAATAAATAAATAAATAAATAAATAAATAAATAAATAAATATCTTTTAAAAACAAACAAAAGGACTTCAGTTTCTAGTCAGTATGTAAGAAGCTCAGAAGCTGCCCCTCCATTCTAACAAGTAAAAAGCTAAACAGACTAAAAATCAACAACTCTTCTAAGATCCATAAGAGAGATGAGGACACAAGGCAAACGCCTGCCCCTGAGATGAAGAAACCAATACGAGAATACAGAGAATAACAATTTCCTGGAGCAAAGCTTCATGAGTGGAAACCAACTGTGGGAACCAGTGCCAGGGTGGGAAAACCAGAACTGTGATTGACGAATTGCTGGAGATTCAGATGGATGACTATGATTAAAAACTCCAGGGGATCCAGGCATAGTGGGGTCCCTACAATTTTGTGAGTCTTAGCTCCACAGGCCTGATGAGGATCCCACAGCAAATATCAGAGAAAAATCCCATAGTGCTTCCAGAAGAGGGAAAAAGGAACCATTTAGTAATATTCCAAAGCACTCTTTCTTTATTAACAAGGACTGTCTTCACGGAAAACTAGTTAACCAGAACCTAACTTCCTGAGGTATTATCAAACCCTAACCGGGGGAAGAGAAATACCCAACTCCAGCCCATTCTAGGCATTTTGTCCCACATAAGCAAAGAAGAAAACAAAGGCAGACATGTGAAGTTCACAGTCCAAAGGCACAGGCTCACTAAAAGACTAAGACCAATCACAGGACTGCAGAGCACTTCTCCCTCCCACACCTCACCACCACATTACTGAAGGTCTGTTTATAGCAGTTTCTTTTACTTAGTACATCATGCTTGGCTATCAGGGAAAAATTATAAAACTTACATAAAGCCAGTGGGATGGTTGGTTGACTGTCTGACTCTTGATCTCAGCTTGGGTCTTGATCTCAGGGTTATGAACTCAAACCTTGCATTGGGCTCTGTGCTGGAAGTGGAGCATACTTAATAAAAAACAAAACAAAACAAAAAACAAACACACAGAAGAGACATCAGAACCATATGCAACATCAGGGGAAAAAAAAACAAAAAACAACTCAGAACAGAATATCTAGGGACTGTAGGACAACTATGAAAAATGTAAGATGCATGTAAAGGGAATATCGGGGGAGCAAAAAGAAAAAAAGAGATAGAAGAAACATTTGAAACTATAATGAGTGTGCAGATTTCCCCAAATTAATGCTAGGCATCAAACTACAGATCCCAGAAGGTCCAGAACATCAGTCAGGATAAATGCCCCCAAATTACACATAGAGGTATCATTTTTAAGCTGCAGAAAATTAAAGATAAGAAAAAAACCACCTATAGAGAAATAAAGATAATTACATTGTACTTCTTCTCAGAAACTATGCAAGAAGAGAGCGAGTGAAACATTTAATGTGTTGAGAGAGAAAACCCACCAACCTAGAATTCTATACTTTGTAAAATTATCCTCAAAAGTAAAGAAGACTTTCTCAAACGAAAAAAAATCAAGGGGGGCACCTGGGTGGCTCAGTGGGTTAAGGCCTCTGCCTTCGGCTTGGGTCATGATCCTGGAGTCCTGGGATCGAGCCCTATATCGGGCTCTCTGCTCGGCGGGGAGCCTGCTTCCTCCTCTCTCTCTCTCTGTCTGCCTGCCTCTTTGCCTGATTTTGATCTCTGTCAAAAATAAATAAAATCTTAAAAAAAAAAAAGGAAAAAAAAATCAAGGAAATTTGTTGCCAATAGACCTGCCTTGCAAGAAATGTTTAAAAGAAGTTATTCAGAGAGAAGGAAAATTGTAGAGGTCAGAATTTCACATCTACTTAATTAAAGGAAGAGTACTGGAAAAGAAATAAGTGAAGGTAAAATTAAAACTTCTATTTCTATTTAATTCTTTTTAAAAAAGATTTTATTTATGTATTTGGCATAGAGAGAGAGAGCATAAGCAGGGGGAGTGGCAGGCAGATGGGGAGCCAGAAGCAGGCTCTCTGCTGAGCAGGGATCCCAATGTGGGGCTTGATCCCAGGACTCTGGGATCATGACCTGAGCCGAAGGCAGACACTTCACTGACTGAGCCATCCAGTGCCCCTATTTCTTTTTTATTTTTTAATATTTATTTATTTATCTATTTGAGAAAGATATTGAGCATGGAGATGGGGAGGGGCAGAGAAAGAAGCAGACTCCCTGCTGAGCAGGGAACCCGACACCGGGATAGATCCCAGGACTACTGGATCATGACCTGAGTAGACCATGCCTAACTGACTGAGATACCCAGGCGCCCCTGATAAAAGGATTTGTTCTGCAAATCCTTCCTTTTAAAATTTGGGATTTGTGGCAAAATAAAAAAACAAATTTAGTGAAGATGATTACCCCTTTGAATATTAGCACATAACCTCCACTATCTAGTATTGGATTGAAATAAAACATACTTAAACTTAGGCATTTATGTGCAAGATGTTAATTGCCCTCTGAGAGATGAGATGTTAGAGTGATACTTCAAGGTTACTGACTTTCTCACCTTCAGAGTTGCAGAATAATGTTGAATAGTATCACATCACAACAGCCACTTGGGTTTCTAAGGTCAGTCAGACCTTCCTTTATCTGCCCTATGGAAGCTGGATCGCCCAGTGATTCAGGATTGTCAGAAACCCTGGATTTCAGTCTCAGCCCTAAAGATTGCCAAGTACCGCCCTTTGGACAAATCCCTTAACCATATTGTGTCTTGGTGTTCACTCTGGAAAAGGATTAAATCAAATGCAGACTACTCCCAGCCCCGAACTCTGATTCTATCTCTTCTTTAGATTTTCTAAGGTAGTTGTGGGTATATATAAGTTCCTGGATACTTATTTCAAAGGTGATGCCAAAAGCTTTTTGGATAGGGAGTGATAACTCTGTTCAGTCTTGTTTTTGTCACACTCTGATTTTAGCTTCTGCATTTTGGTAATAACTGTTGTGGCTGGAGTTTTTTCCCTCAGTGAAGAGCTATTGAATGGCGACATGACGGTGGCTGCTTGATGCTAAGGATGATTAAAGCAGGGACTTGAGGGGCGCCTGGGTGCCTCAGACGTTAAGCATCTGCCTTCTGCTCACATCATGATCCCAGGGTCCTGGGATCAAGCCCCACATCGGGCTCCTGGCTCAGCAGGAAGCCTGCTTCTCCTTCTCCCACTCCCCCTGCTTGTGTTCTTGCTCTCGCTGTCTCTCTCTCTGTCAAATAAAGAAATAAAATCTTTAAAAAAAAAAAAAAAGCAGGGACGTGAGATGCTCTCCGGCTAGCAAGGGAAGTATATGACAAAAGCGTTCCTATTGAAATGACACTCAGCCAAGACAGGTTGTCGAAGAGGCTGCTTGATTGGCTGCCGGTTTTCCAATAGGGCCTCATCAGTGGCATTCATTACCTTAGAATAATGACCATTGCCAGCTTCCCAGGCTCAGAAACTTTGAGTGTAGTTAGCACACTAAGAATGAATCTGTCTTTTCACTTATTGATTTAGTCAACATTTATTGACCATCAACTATATGCCAGAACTCTTGCAGTTAAAATGATGGAAATTCAACTTAGATTTGTGTGTGCCAAAAAAAGGCATTTTGGGAGGGGCTCAATATACTGGAAATCTAAGGGATGGGCAGATTCAGGAGTTCGGAGATAACAAGGCTGTCTCTCCATCTCCTGGTCCTGCTAACTTCTCTTTGGCTTCATTCTCAGATTCCCTCTGCAAGGAACTGCTCTCAACACTAGGCCTACAACATCCATATAGCTCATGATCCCAGGGTAAAATGGATCCTCTCTTTTATTTTTTTTTTAATTTTTTTTAAAAGATTTTATTTATTTCTTTGACAGAGACAGATCAGAAGTAGGCAGAGAGGAAGGCAGAGAGAGGAGGAAGCAGGCTCCCCGCTGAGCAGAGATCCTGATGTGGGACACGATCCCAGGACCCTGAGACCATGACCCGAGCCGAAGGCAGAGGCTTCAACTCACTGAGCCACCCAGGCGCCCCTGGATCCTCTCTTTTAATACAGCCATCCAGCAAATCTCATGGAGGGGAGACTGGTTCTGCTGAACTCACATATTGATCTCTGTACCAATCCCTGTTGCCAAATTGCCCAGACCTGGTGGTGGGGTGGGGGGCAGGATTAACCCCCTCAACCGTGTGGAATGAGTTCCCCACAGAAAGAATGGGTTCTACTTTTAGAAGAAGGAGGAAGGGATTCTAGGCAGGAAAACAACAGAGAGAATGATAGCTGTTCACAGCTGTCCACTCTACTTAGCACTGAGCATGTACCAACTACCAGGACAGAGACTGTCCCTGTCATCAAGGAGCTTATATTCTAGCTATGGAGGCACACACAAAAACAAAAAAGCAGATGAAATAATTATAAATTGTGTTGAGGCAAGGATCTGAGATAGAAAGTAATGGCAGAAACATTTTTAAAATTACTGTGGGTTGGAAAGACTTGAGTGGGTGATATTTAAGCCAAGCCCTAAAGGATAGAAAAGAGCCAGTATGTGAAGAAAGGGAGGAGTGGGCTCCAGGCAGTGGGGACAGGTGTAGTGAGATGCTGAAATGGGAAAGAGTTTGTTTGATATGTTAGAGAAGACTGAGGAGGCTGGAATGTAGACAGCAGGGGTGGGGCAAGCCCGCAGTAGACTGGAGAGAGAGAGGCAAAGACCAAGATCCTGGGGCATCTTGTGGTGCAAAGCTTGAGATTTATTCTAAATCGTTTGGAGGGTCATGATTGTCATTCCACCAGTTTGAGGGCACTTCAGAATCCAGAGACATGATTGTGGCCTGGGACTGGAATTGCTAAAAGGACATGGAAAGAAAAGAATGGATTAAAAACACCTTTGAAGGATGAACTTGAGTTGCTGGTGTAGCGGAGGTAGGGTGAAGGGTGAGGGAAAGAGAGAGTCCAGATTGATTCCTAAATTTCTCCTGGGAAAGATGTAAGTCAGTTTCATGAGATTGGTGTATAAAATCAGAATGCAAATAGGTAACTGTGATATGGACCAGAATTAATTCTGTGTGATCCTAATCTCTCCTGGTAATCGAAATCCCTGCGAAGCTGGGTCAGGTCAGAAAGGTGCCTGGTGAGCATGGATCTGTTGATGTATGGTGGTGGCATCAGGTCACAGATCCATCTCGAGAAGGCCTGAAGAACTGGCCGTATGTAACGTTTGCAGTCTGTTGCCTTTGCGCTCTCTCCTCTGCAATTTTTGAACAGACATAACCACTAGGATATGATATTTGAAGGCATTCCATTTAGTGGTGGACTAGTACAGATTTGGGAGTGCCTTTTTAAGGTGAATTTACAGAACTCTTGCCTCATTATTCACGTGTTGAGTTAAAACACTTTATTTCTCATTTCTCCAAGTATTTGGGATATAATTCTTGAATTTCCATACAGTACTGCACATGTTTATATCATGTCTGAGGGAGCAGATTTCTGATTCAAGTATGTCACTCTCTTCTCATTCTTCTAGATGACATCCACAACCCAAATATTTCTAACTTTTTGCATCTGTGAGACAGAGTATGTCCAAGCAATACCCATAGTGTGCAAAAAGTGTACTTGGGTTCATCATGTACTTGGACAGATTACTTATTCTTGAACACCTCTAGTGTCTTCTACCAAAAACAAAAACCCCACGTCAGGGAAACCCTCCCACTTCTTTTCTCCTCTACCATATCATCATGGCCATGAAAATTGGCTGAAAGCACTCCTCCAGATTGGGAGAGGGCCAGATGACTTACCTTTTAAAATCTCTTAGTCTAATAATGATTTAAAGGGCAGGGGGAGTTTGCCAGGTACAGGGCAATTCTGGTATATTGTATTTAAATACAATTGTATAAGCTTGTACATATGTATGTATGTATTCTCACCATAGCACATACCATAATCTTATACTTAAATACAATGATAATTACAGGGTTTATGAAAAACAATGATTTATAGTGCACTTAGTAGACAGGTGCCCTGTAACGAAACACAAGTTGTGGATGAACGTCTTATTCTTGTAATCCCGTGTTTCTCTGTGACTGTGTGTAGAACTTCATGAGAAGAAAACTTTAAAAATCTGAATTTGAGGGGTGCCTGGGTGGCTCAGTGGGTTGAAGCCTCTACCTTCACTTCAGGTCATGATCTCAGTGTCCTGGAATTGAGCCCCGCATCCGCTCTCTGCTCAGTGGGGAGTCTGCCTCCTCCTCTCTCTGCCTGCCTCTCTGCCTACTTGTGATCTCTGTCAAATAAATAAAATCTTAAAAAAAAAATCTGAATTTGAGATTTTTCCTGAATATTAAGTTTGGACCAGATGATATGTTGGTGTCGCCCATCTCTCACACCCACATTATGACTGTTGTGCATTTATTAGAAACTGATGGCAGTCAATCTTAGTGATCCAGGGCCTTAGAATATTACCCCTCCCAGCACGGTTAAGGAACAAAGGCCTCTGGAGAACCGGTGTCACAGACCCTCTAAACCCAACAGGGACCTGGTTCTGCTGTCTGAGCGGTGCCATAACTAGACCGAAAGCTGCTATGTTGTCCCCAAGGCCTGGGTAACGGGAAGCCCTCCAGAGTGGTCAGCTCTGATGACAAAGGAACAGCTAGGTCAGGAGCCTGCCTGTTCCTTTGCGACGGCGGGCACCTAGAGCGAGACGCGTTCCCTTGGCAACCGGAGAAAGTGCGAGCAGGGCCCCAGACCCCGCTGCTTGGGGTGGGGCGGGGTGGGGTTGGGGTGGGGCGGGGTGGGGCGGGGCGTACCCTTCTGCCCCGCAGAAGACACAGAGCGCTCCTGCGCCCCGCCTCGACGATCAGCGCGGTGCGCAGCTGGAGCTTCTAAGCACTAATGGAGGACGAGGAGTTTTTAGACTCCTCTGCCTTTCCGGATGGGCGTGGCGCGAGAAAAATATCCGCTCCCTCCGAAGCCCGTCGGAAGCCCTTAGTACTGAGGCTCCTGGAGGCGCACAAGCTTGAGGGGCCTGAGGAGCCGGAGGAATCTGAGGAACCGGAGGAGCCGGAAGAGGCCAGCAAGCAGAGCCCCCGAGACCAATGGGACAAGTTTGATGAGCCCGAGGAGACATCTGAACCCCACGCGTCCTATGAGCTCCACAAGCCCTATGAGCCCCACGAACCCTATGAGTTCCACAGAGCCTACGAGCCTCAAGCACCCCGCAAGCCCCGTAAGCTCCGTGAGCCCCGTAAACCCCAGGAGTCCCATGCTCCCCGAGAGCTCCACAAGCCCAACGAAGTCCAGTTGCTTCCCAGAGCTGCCGCCATGGTGATCTCCCCTTCTCTGGTGACTAGGTTCCCGCCGAAGATCCCGCCATCTTCCCTGAGCGGTAGGTGTGGGGGCCCCTCCCGAGGCACCCCGCCACCCCACCCTGTCTGGAACTGGAGTCCGAATGTGAATGGTTGCGTGCAAGAGCTCACTTTGAAGAAAGATAATTTTGGGGTCATTTACCTACTGCTTTGCAGTCATCTATCTTTGGATCATATGTGACTCTGATGGGTAACTGAGGACTTTGGTAAATGAGAGAAACTGAATTTCTTCACTCTCTCCTCTCTTCTCCTGATGACCTCCTAGCTGTCCTTGATTAATCACTGTAACTTCTTTTTGAAGCTCTTCTTGATTCTTTCCTATAGTTAGTCATTGCATTTACTCTGGGTTGCCACTTTGAACATTATCTCTGTTACAGTACTTAAGATGCTTTCTCCCCAATTAAAGGGAGGCATCCTTGAAGGGAGGATATTTTTGTCAGTGTTTGGCACTTAGCGGCACTCAATAAATGCTAGATATTACATTATTAAAGTTGTAGGAACAAAACACTCATTGAGCAGGAATTCAAAGTGTACTTGCTAAATGTTTACGGTCCTCAACAAGTTCACAAGATACCTTAGAGGGCTAGTGGGTCTTGGGTATAAATATACCTTGCTCTAACCACATTGGTTCACTTGGGACTTTTCATTGATGATCCCACCCTAAACAATTCTTTGTCCACATTGGGCTTCCAGTACCTCAGCTGACCACTTTTAATCTCATGTTTTCCTTGGCTCCTCTTTATCAACCTCCATTTTGTGGTTTGTCTGTTGACTCTGGCTACTCACCATATTTCTCCAAAACCCCAACCCTGGTTAAACCTATCCATCCATCCTCTGCCTGCTCGTGAGCAGCTGACTCTTACTGAACAAAATCCCACAATGATACGGTTTCTTTTACTTCAATTTCTTGACCACACATCTTACTGGTTGCTTGATACTTCCTAGCTAGCCCACTTTATTCATCTGGTAAATTCTCCTAATCTCTGAGAAGATAAGTAACTGTCCTCTTTACTCTCCTCCAAATATTACACTTTCAACCCCCCAAAACAGCTAAAGACTGTCTCCTATTTTATTGAGGAAATAGAAACAGTCATGAGCTCTCATCTTTTCTTTTTTTAAAAAATTTATTTGACACAGAGAGAGAGGACAAGCAGGGGGAGCAGCAGAGGGAGAGGGAGTAGCAGGCACCCTACTGAGTGGGGAAACACATGCAGGGCTCTATCCCATGGTCTCAGGTATCCCTGGGACCATGACCTGAGCTGAAGGTAGACCCTTAACCAACTGAGCCACCCAGGCACCCTGAGCTCTCTTATTTTCTTACCCACTAATCTATTTCTTTACCCAAATATACACCTATGTGTT
Source organism: Lutra lutra (assembly GCF_902655055.1). Classification (NCBI taxonomy): domain Eukaryota; kingdom Metazoa; phylum Chordata; class Mammalia; order Carnivora; family Mustelidae; genus Lutra; species Lutra lutra. The sequence goes on from NC_062279.1 coordinate 187,238,904, forward strand.
CTTTTTACATATTTCAAAGAACAATTGTGCCTTTTTCTGTGAAAAGCAAAGTCCTCCACTCTGCTTTGGATTTTGCTTTTGTCTCCTGAAGAATTTTGTTCTTGCCATCATCCCCCTTCTCTCCTACAGATTTAATTTCTCCATTTTGAATGCATCAGTCCCATGAATGCTCACTTATACTCTATAAACATATTCTCAAGAACCTTTCATCTTGAAAAAACCCTTGATCCCATGTCTTCTTCAGACCCCTCCTCCTCCCACCATAGCCATCATTTTTCCGTTCTTTCATTGCAAAACTTGTCCAAAAAGTTGTCTATACTCACTCCCATTTTCCCACTCCTTATTCTCTCCTCAAACCTAGTTAGCTTTCTTTTCCCTCCACTCCACTGAAAATGCTCTGATTTACTGCCTTTCTCTCCACCAACAACCCTGTTACCATGCATGGAGGTTTCAGTATCCATATGGATGATTCACTTGGCTTCTCAGTTCTTTGACCTCCTCACTTTGAATGATGGTGTCCTTCACCCCATCTTGGGCATCTACTTCTCTAGCCTTTGTAATGTCAATTGCTATGCTGTTTCCAAAATTTCTATGTCAACGGCTCTAATCTCTAACCCTGCCCTATCTTTCCAACTCACTCACTCCTCCTTGTATACCCCCTCTTTCAATTCTTCAGCTTCAGGATGACTTTTAACCTACTGATGCTGTTAAACTTTCATTATGTATCACCACCTTTTGCCTGCCGTCTCCCTTTACTCACTTGATAGTCCATGGTCCACTAATGGAATCACTCCCTTGCAAATATGCTTACCTCCCTTGTTTCCCTCTGTCATTCTTGCCCAGTTAATTCAGTTCTTGCCTGCACTTGAAAAGCAATGACAAGAGAAAAACAACTATGCTGATTTTATTTTTTTATTTTTGAATTGTTTTAAAGGTTTTATTCATTTATTTGACAGACACGTGAGAGAGGGAACACAAGCAGGGGGAGTGAGAGAGGAAGCAGGCATCCCACCGAGCAGGGAGCCCAACGCAGGGCTTAATATGTGGAGCTTAATCCCAGGAGTGGGGGGTGGGGGATCAGGACCGGAAGGCAGACCCTTAACAACTGAGCCACCCAGGTGTCCTGCTGACTGATTTTAAATTAATGACTTTGAAATTCAAGTGGGCTCTCAATGCTGCTTGGCAAACATACTACATTTCTCCTGTCAACTCATTTTCCAACATAGAATCTATCAAATTACAAGCATCTGTACATATATAGTCTGCCTTTTCTCCTGTTGATGGATGAACTCTTTATTGCTATGCCATTCTCTCAACCTGTATGTTGGATCCCATCCTATCTAACTTTAAGCTCTTTGCTCCTAAAATTAGCATCATTTTATTTTCTCTGCTAGGTCATTCAGCACATGAACATGCAGCAGTAATTCCCATCTTTAAACAAAACACCCTCCCTTAATCCCATGTGCCCCTCCATGTACCACTCCTATTTTTCTGCTACTCCTTAGAGAAAAATTCCTCAAAAACAGTTGTTATTATTTCCATATCCTCACTTCTCATTCTCTTAAGAACCACTTTAACATTTATCTCTAACTTGGCTGAAGTTGCTCTTGTTGAGGTCATAATGACCTCTGCTTTGCCAAAATCAATGGTTAATTCTTCATCCTCATCTTACTCATTTGACACATTCACTCCCTCTTTCTTGGAAGTCCTTCTTTACTTGCCTTCATTGTCTTCCTATCTCATCAGTTTTATCTGATTCAGTTTTCTTTGAGTCAGGAACTTCTCTTCCCAGCCTCTAGGTTGAAGTGAGAGATGGCTCGTTTTCTCAGATTCTTTAGAACTTTCCTTGTTCCCTAGGCAACGTCCTCACTTCCATGGTTTAGTTGTATGCTGGTAACTTCTCAAAATTTTCCCTTGAGTTCCAGAGTTTTCTAACCAATTGTCTATTTAATATCCCCACTTGAGTACTTAGTGGGCATGTAAAATTGAATGTGTCCTCAATTTTGAGCTATATCGTGACTGAACACTTATCAACATCTAAAACTTCATCATCTTTCTTTTTTTAAAAGATTTTATTTATTTGACAGATCACAAATAGGCAGAGAGAGAGGGGGGGAAGCAGGTTCCCTGCTGAGCAGAGAGCCCGATGCAGGGCTCTATCCCAGGACCCCAAGATCATGACCTGGGCCAAAGGCAGAGGCTTAACCCACTGGGCCCCCCAGGCGCCCCTAAAGCTTCATCATCTTTATAAGCCACTATCATCTCTTGCTTGATCCACTACAGTAGCTTTCAGCTTGCTCTTGCTTCTACTCTTGCCCCATTCCCCCGCCCCACTCCAGTTTATTGTTCAAACAGCCGTCATGGGTCTTAGAACATAAATTAATTATATGCAACTCTCCTGCCATCATTCGTCGAGAGGGGGTTCTCATCTCACATGGTTGGTAATCTAAAGTCCTCAGCAGCCCTGCAATGCCCCACATGATCTGGCCCCTACCTGCCTCCCCATTCAAATGTCCCACCATCTCTACTCTCCAACCACATGGGCCTCCTTGCTCCCACCTCACAGTCATTTCATTTGACTTTTCTTCTGCCAGGACACCCTTCCCTCAAGTATTTGTCTCCTTATGAAGATATACCAGATCACTCTATCAAAAAGAACACTCCCTAGCCTGCTCCTTTTCTTTAAAGTACTTGTCTTACTGACTGTACAATATTATGTGTCTGTTTGTTTACTGTTTAGCTCACAGAGGGCAAAACCTTTTCCACTGTTTCATCCTCAATGCCTCAAGTAGTGCATGGAACAAGTTAGGACTTAGCAATTATAGTTGAATGAACGATTTCTTCATTCAGTCTCTGTCACCAAGTGCAATGGTTCCTTCTCTGTCCTTAGGGTTGTTAAGAAAATTAATTGAGTTAATACCTGTGAAACATTTAGAGGCAGATTGTGGTACTGGTAGGTGCTTAGTAGATGTTAGCCATTATCAGTAGTGGTGTTAGTATGTTTATCTTATTTGACCTCTGGGCGGCATTTAATACAATTGACCACGCCCTTCTTGACACATATACCTCTTAATCTTGACCTCTGTGACACAACAGTCCCTCAGTTTATCATCTATGTGACTGTTTGCTTCTTGGGCTCATTTGCTGAGCCCTCCCTATTTTCCTGAACTCTTAAGGAGCGCCATTCTGACCCCTTTCCTTTTTTTTTTTTTTTTTCCCCACTTTTCCCTCGCTGGCTATCATATGTACACTTAACAGCTTTAAATAGCATGTCTCGGGGCGCCTGGGTGGCTCAGTGGGTTAAGCCACTGCCTTCGGATCAGGTCATGATCTCAGAGTCCTGGGATCGAGCCCCGCATCGGGCTCTCTGCTCAGCAGGGAGCCTGCTTCCTCCTCTCTCTCTGCCTGCCTCTCTGCCTGCTTGTGATCTATCTGTCAAATAAAAAAAAAAAATAATAATAATAATAAATAGCATGTCTGTACTTCTGCCTCCTAAATTTACATATTCCAGCTCTACTCTCTTTCCTGAGTCCCACACTCATGTATTCAAACTGCCTAGTGGACATCTCCATGGATATATCATAGGCATCACAAAAATAATATACTTTGAGATAGAAGTCTTGATTTTCTCCCAGTCTTGTTCCTCCCTTATTCCTCCAACTGAATGCTTCCAGAAAATGGCAAATAGATTTCAGGGGAAACACACAGAATCAGGGAGACTACTTGAGAACCTCATCTAGAAATCCAGATGAGAAATGGCTATAATCAGGGTGAGGGTGTACCTATGGAAATGAATGAATTCAAGAAATAGAAAAAGTAACAACTTGCATTGGATGCATTTGATTTGAAGGTGAAGGAAGGGGAGTTAGGGAGCAATAGTGGATTTTTGGGGGCCTGATCAAACTGGATGATATTTTATAAAGTAAGGATGCCACCCTTACTATATAATCCTGTCTGTGGCTTCCCATTGCTCTTAGGATAAACCAGACCTTTGCAGGAGTCTATAGAATTCTGTGGGCCCTCTGACCTCCCTCCCTTCCATTCCTGCCTGCTTACTCTGCCCCAGTCATACTGGCTTCTTTTCTGTTCTCTAAAAGGCCAATTCCATATTTGTCCCTGCTTCAGAATCTGTATTTGTGGTTTCCTCTCCCTAGATGGTTATTATTTTTCCATAATTGTCTCATGATTATTTCCTATTCAGGTCCCAGTCCACATTTTTATTTTCTTTCTTCTTTTTAATTAATTAATTAATTAATTTATCTGTCTCTCTGTCTTCCAAGTTTTTATTTTTTTTAAAAATTTTATTTATTTGACAGAGAGAAATCACAACTAGGCAGAGAGGCAGGCAGAGAGAGAGGAGGAAACAGGCTCCCTGCAGAGCAGAGAGCCTGATACGGGGCTGGATCCCAAGACCCTGGGATCACGACCTAAGCTGAAGGCAGAGGCTTTAACCCACTGAGCCACCCAGGCACCCCCCCAAGTTTTTATTTAAACTCCAGTTAGTTATGGGGTGTCTGGCTGGCTCAGTTGGTGGAGTGTGTGACTCTTGATCTCTGGGTTGTGGGTTTGAGCCCCACATTGGGTGTAGTGATTACTTAAAAAATTTTTTTTTTAAATTTTTTTATTTTTATTTATTTTTTATTTTTTTATTTTTTATTTTTTATTTTTTTTTAAGATTTTATTTATTTATTTGACAGAGAGAGATCACAAGTAGGCAGAGAGGCAGGCAGAGAGAAAGGGAGAAAGCAGGCTCCCTGCCAAGCAGAGAGCCCGATGCGGGACTCGATCCCAGGACCCTGAGATCAAGACCTGAGCCAAAGGCAGAGGCTTATTAACCTACACAGAGCCACCCAGGCGCCCTTAAAAAAATTTTTTTAAGGGCGCCTGGGTGGCTCTGTTGGGCGGCTGCCTTCGGCTCAGGTCATGATCCTGGAGTCCCGGGATAGAGTCCTACATTGGGCCCTGCTCAGCAGGGAGTCTGCTTCTCCCGCTGACCTCTCTCCTCTCATGCTCTCTCTCTCTCTCAAATAAGTAAATATATTTTTTAAAGATTTTATTTATTTGACAGATCACAAGTAGGCAGAGAGGCAGGCAGAGAGAGGGGGAAGAAGGCTCCCTGCTGAGCAGAGAGCCCAATGCGGGGGCTCAATCCCAGGACCCTGGGATCATGACCTGAGCTGAAGGCAGAGGCTTTACCCCACTCAGCCACCCAGGTGCCCCAATAAATAAAATCTTTAAAAAAATTTTTGTAAATCTTTTAAAAAAATAAATTCCAGTTAGTTAACAAATAGTGTAATATTAGTTTCAGGTGTAGAATTTAGTGACTCAGCACTTCCATACAATACCAGGAGCTCTTCACAAGTGCACTCATTAATCCCCATCACCTATTTCACCCATCCCCCACCCATCTCCCCTCTGGTAACCAGCAGTTTGTTCTCTATAGTTAAGAGTCTGTTTTATGGTTTTCCTCTCTCTTCCCACCCCATGTTCATTTGTTTTGTTTCTCACATTCCAAATATGAATGAAATCATATGTTATTGGTCTTTCTCTGCCAGTCCACATTTTAAAAAGGTGGGAAAGCCTAGTCTTAGAGGGCCTTCCCTGCTCGTGATGTCTGTAGAAACCCTCTCAGAAGTAGCTTTATGATGAGACTCTCAAAAGTTTTCAGACTTGGCTTTAGAAAATACTGTTTTTTTTTTTAAGATTTTATTTATTTATTTGACAGAGAGAGACACAGTGAGAGAGGGAATACAAGCAGGGTGAGTGGGAGAGGGAGAAGCAGGCTTCCTGACGAACAGGGGGCGGGATGTGGGGCTCAATCCCAGGACGCTGGGATCATGACCTGGGCCGAAGGCAGACGCTTAATGACTGAGCCACTCAGGTGCCCCTAGAAAATACTGCTTTAAAATTTCTTATCTTACCCATTTGTTTTTTAGATTTTAGATTTTCCTTGTTAAAAATCCCATCTTTACTGGGTGCCTGTGTGGCTCAGTTGGTTAAAAATCCTATCTTTACATTAATTCCCTCAGTAAAGCTTAATAAATGTCCAGCATATTTATACAATATTTATATAAAATCATGTAAATATTAGGAAATGTTTAGTTAGCATGTCACCTTGCTTCTGCTCAATAAGATTCCTTCCTCCAACAAACATTTGTCACACATCTGCTAAGGTACTCTTTGTGCCCTGTGGGGCTGTAAAGATGACTGACACATGGCAGTTTGGTTGTGTGTATATTTTAAAAATGTATATTATAGGATAGGGCCCATCATCTATCACCTGACTAGTGTATCATCACCTAATCTTTAGTGTCCCTCTTGAAATTTATAGAGTACTTACTATGTTCAGGGTGTAGACACTGAGCCTTAGATGAGTAAGACAAGGATCCCATCCTTGAAGGACTGTCAGTGTGGTTGGGGAGGCTGAACACATCTGTAACAATAACACATCCACATAGCATACAGAGTAAAGCAGATTGGAGTATCCCACAGCACAATCACTTAATTTCCTGAGTTGAATGGCAATACTAACCTCTACTTTTAATGGAGAAGAAAGACTCAGAAAAAAATAGGACCAAAGTATTCATTTAAGGTACTTACATAAAATAGGCTGAAATAAAGATTAAATATTTACTCTCAAAGTATACAGAACTAAGAGTACTTCATTTGGGTTTTATTTGTTTATTTATTTATTTATTTATTTAGGCTACATGCCCAGTCTGGAGCCCAGTGTGGGCTCTTAGATGAAGACCTGAGCTTTGATGAGCTTTGAGTCTGATGTACTTAGCTGACTGAGCCACCCAGGCTCCCTTTAATTTGGATTTATAAGGGATTAGGGAGGTGATTTAAAAGAAAGAATCTCAGGCAAGAGTGGGAGTATGGAGGGAAATCATATTGAGTAAACTTTTAATTTAAAACTGTTTTGAAATTTGTAAGACATTTACATGATGAAAAAACCAAAACAATCTTAAAAGACTACAAGGAGGGGTGCCTGGGTGACTCAGTCCCTGAAGCAGCTACCTTTGGCTCAGATCATGATCCCAGGGTTCTGGGATCAAGCCCTGCATCGGGCTCCCTGCTTGATGGGAAACCTGCTTCTCCCTCACCCACTCCCCCTGCTTGTGTTCCCTCTCTTGCTGTGTCTCTTTCTGTCAAATAAATAAAGTCTTAAAAAAAAAAAAAAGACTACAAGGAAATGCTGCTTTCCTACTCTGTCCCTCTGTCCCCTTTTACAAGTAGCCACTTTCATTCATTTCTATGCATCTTTATATAAATACAAGAAAATACTGTACAAGCTTATGTATGTGTTCCTCCTTTCTTACCAAAGAGTAGCACATGCTATCCTCTTCTTCACTTGACAGTATAACTTCCCAAATAACTACATAGGGAGTTTCCTCATTTAAAAAAAAAAATCCAATGCTTCATATTTTATGGCACAGTTGTGCCACTACAAGTTTAACACCTCATTTTTTCCAGGATGTTGCTGTTATTACGGGCAATGTTGTAATAGATAAACGTGTACATGATGTCATTTAGTACACATCATGCAGGTGTGCCTTTAGAATAAATTTCCAGAAGTGGGTTACTGGAGGGTAAACACACCTGGAACTTTTTTTTTTTAAAGATTTTATTTATTCATTTGAGAGAGAGAGCATGAGCAGGGGAGAGAGTCAGAGGCAGAGAGGCAGACTCCCCGCTGAGCAGGGACCCCAATGCGGGGCTCAATCCCAGGACCCTGGGTTCATGACCCGAGCCGAATACAGACAGTTAACCATCTGAGCCACCCAGATGCCCCACACCAGGAACTTTGATTTAAGAAAATGGCCTTTTATGGGAGTCGATGCATTTCATACGCCCAATGAAAGTGGCAATGAAAGTGTCTGTTCTCTTATAGACTCACCGTTGTAGTGTGTGGTTGAATTTCTGGCTTTTTAAAAATTTAATTGATAAAAAACTAGTGTGTCAATTAAGTTTTAATTTACATTTATCTTACTATGTGGATAACATTAAGCATCCTTTTTGATACATATTTTTTCATGTCCTTTGCCTAATTCCCTTTGACTTGCTAGGTATTTTTCTTACTTACAAGGAGATTAGCTGTTTGTCTAGGATATGTATGACCTGGGCATTTTTTTTTTTTTTCTGTTTGTTTGTTGGTCTCCTTGTTTTCACTTGTTTTTATTTCATTTTATTCTGCTACAAAAATATTTTTATGGTAAAATTTGTCAATCATTTCTTTTATGGCTTCTGTTTGGAATCATAATTAGAAAGGCCTTTTTCCACTTTTAGGTTATGAAGGAATTTCCCATGTGTTTTCTTTTATAATCTTTTTTTCCTAAAAACATTTAAATCTTTGATCTGTTCAGAATTTATACTGATGTTTGGCGTGATTTATACATCCAGCTTTCTTAGCAGCTACCCAAGTTGCCAGTGCTGTCTTCACATAGATGAAATTGGGTAAAAAAGAACATGAAAAATAGATTTGAAATAAGAGAAAAAAGGTCACAAAAGTGTACATGTGAGAAGAGGCACAGCTTCATAGTTAGCTGGAGAATGTAACAGTTTTGAGCTCTAGTTTGCAAGGAAGTCCCTGGTTTCCGTTGCTGCTGTTGTTTCACCAGATGGAAGGACTTGTCCTTTCTGCCTCTGCCTTCTCAACCTCAGTCTCCTATCTCTTGCCCATGACCTTGAGCTAAGACAGTGGGGAGAGCACAGTGCCAGGGAGCGGTGCCCAGGAGAATAAACAGTAGTGATGGATCACATGGCTTATTACATCATATCGAAGAACATCCCACTGTCTGTTTACGTTGTCATACCCAATGTGGAAGTGGACTGCTTCACGGCCAATCTCTAAAACAATAGCGCACATAGAGCAAGCACAGATTTTACTTCAAAGAGCCTTGAAAACTAACTAAAGTAGATCTTACTGAAGTATCTTACAGGCAAGTAACTGTACCATCGATCATAGAGTGAAACCTACTAAAAATGTTGTGACACCACTTTTCCAAGTCCCAATCCTCATGACAGCTAATCTCCAAAAATACCTCTTCTATTTCTCTCAAGTTCCTGCTTGCCTCTCTCTTCCCTCTTCCTGTGCCTGCCCCCTAGATCTCTTCTGAGAGGGGCTTCCTGCCTTTTCTTTGTAGGTCAGTGGTACCCCATTCAGTACAACCCAGGGCTCGAGGCTGAACATCTCAAACGTGGGCTCTTTAGGAGGCAGAGTGGAGGGCCAAGTGGACATTTCATCCTTCTGTATTACAAAATGCTTTACTCTGCTTGCAGTGGAACTCACAGCGGAGAGTGCTTCATCATTGCCATCGGGGAAGAGCGGGTTTCATGAGGTTCTGTCCCAGCAGATGGCAGTCTTTTCCATCAAATGGCTTGGATCATGGCATTTTTTAGCTGTAGGTGGCAACGTGAGTGGTGTAGTTTGTGTGATACAGAATAAAATACAGACATTTAAAGGGCCTACTGCAGCCATAATGTTCTGATTATCTCTTAGAGGGGGCTGGTGTTCATCATTTTGCTCAAAATCCTTTAGGGACTTCCTTCTGGTAGCATTTAAATAAAAGCCTAACTCCTGCAAGGCTCACTGGGATCTGGCCCAACCACAAATCCTGCTGTCCTTGCTTGCTCCCTTCCCTCCAGCCACCCTGACCAGCTATCTTCCTGTGTCTTTTGCTTGATTCCACCTCAGGACCTTTACACTTGCCATCTCCTCAGTCTGAAATGCTTTTCCTCTGTCTCCTGGTTAGAGGCAGGATTTGGTTTCAGCCTGTTTGATTTCAGAGTCAGTAGTCTTACCCATTAAACAATATTGTGGCAGAGCCTAAAATTGTCTGCTTTGAAAAATACCAGTGCCCGTGTTCCATCTCCAAAGATTGTGGCCTAGGGTGTGACCCAGGCTCCACAATTTTTAAAAGATCCGAGAGTGGGTCTAATGTGCAGACAAATTTGGAAACCGTTGTAACAATGCTTTGCTTGGGACTTTAGCCACCTGAGAGCTGTTCTGTCCCACCAATTGGCAAAATAACATCAAAAGTATTTCTAAAATAAAGAGTTCGAGGGGTGCCTGGGTGACACAGTCAGTTCAGTGTCCGACTCTTGATTTTGGCTCAGGTCATGATCTCAGGGTCATGAGATTGAGCCCTTCATCAGGCTCTGCACTGGGTGTGAGCCTCTTGAGATTCTCTCTCTCCCTCTCTGAGCTCTGCTCCTCTCTCCCTCTGTTTAAAAAAAATTAAAAAGTGCAATCTCTGCCTATGGGAGAAATGTTATTCATTCATATTATCAGTATTTGTAGAAGTGTTTTTAGGATTGATTCAGTGTTATAGTGACTCTCTGACCTGTGTATAGAAGCTGGGACCAAGCTTGGTGAAACACTAAAAATCCACGAACAAGTGTTGCATCTGTGATGGGTGACAGGATGACTGGGCACTAGGGGAGTATTTGTAGACCACTCTCCCCTTTTCCTTAGGTCTGAGTCAGGTGAGCCTTAAAAGGTAGAGTAATAGATGGGGCGCCTGGGTGGCTCAGTCAGTTGGGCATCTGACTCTTGATTCCAGTCCAGGTGTTGGTCTTAGGGTCTTTAGACAGGACTCTGCATCCATACTCCATACTCAGTGGGGAGTCTGCTTCTCTCTCTCTGTCTCCCTCTCCCTTGGCCCTCCCCCCACTTGTCTGTGCTCTCCTCTCTAAAATAAATAGATAAATCTTTTTAAAAAAGTAGAGTAATAGAAAACATCCCAATTCAAAAATTCCATCTTTTTTTTTTTAAGTTTGTAACCTATCTACTACTATGCTGTAAACTCCTTGAGAGATGAACTTATCTTACTCACTTTTGTTCTCTCAACACTGGCATCATGCTGCGCATAGTAGAAACCCAGTCACTACTGAGTTGCTGTGTTTCCTGTAGTGCTCCCACATTGACACTCTGAAGTTGTCACTAATGATTCTGATCACCACTCATCTACAATATGCAGGGTACTTCACATATATGTCACCAATCTTTATACAGACATACCCGTTACCTTCCTATCTAAAAAGGGAAACTGGGTCTCAGAGAAGTTAAGCAGTTTGCCAAAGGTTGTACGGCTCAGTACCAGAACTGGGGTTTGAGCTATGTCTATCTGATACCCGAGCACACCCACTTTCCTTTACCTAAAATACTTCAGAGGGTAGGCAGCTGTACTTCAGAACTCTCAGATGTGATTAAAAATTCCCAAGAAAAAACTGGAACGAGCTGTTCTTATGAGGCCTATTAATAATAGGCCTTTACATAACTTGGCCCGTTATGATCTATGTTCTCCCACATTTAGCAAAAAACTAAACATGATTTTTTTTAAGTGGGCTCGATGCTGAGCCCCAGTGTGGGGCCTGAACTCATGATCTTGAAATCAAGACCAGCCAAGATCAAGAGTCAGACACCTGACCAACTGAGCCACCCAGGCACCTGGGAACATGATTTCTTTTAAAGATTTTATTTATTTATTTGACAGAGAGAGTATGAGCAGGGGTAGGGGCAGAGGGAGAGGGAGAAGCAGACTTCCTGCTGAGTGGCAAGCCCAACGCAGGGCTGGATCTAGGGACCTGAGATCATGACCTGAGCTGAAGTCAGACACTCAACCAACTGGGCCATCACTCAACCAACTGAGCCATCCAGGTGCCCCTGAACCATGATTTTTAATTTTCTTAACCATTTGTTCTGTTTTGGACACTTAAGGTGTATCCAATTTTCCACTGATACCACAATGAACATTTTTGTGCATAGATTTTTGCTTTGCTTGGAATAATTTTTTTTTAAGATTTTATTTTATTTATTTGAGAGAAAAAGAGAGGTACAAGCTTGGGGAGAGGCAGAGGGAGGGAGAGAAGCAGGTTCCCTGCTGAGCAGGAAACCCGATGTGGGGCTGGATTCCAGAACCCTGGAATTATAACCTGAGCCAAAGGCAGATGTTTAACTGACTGAGCCTCCCAGGGGCCTCTTTTTTTTTTTTTTTTTTTAAAGATTTTATTTATGTATTTGACAGAGAGAGATCACAAGTAGGCAGAGAGGCAGGCAGAGAGAGAGAGAGAGGGAAGCAGGATCTCTGCCGAGCAGAGAGCCCGATGTGGGACTCGATCCCAGGACCCTGAGATCATGACCTGAACCGAAGGCAGTGGCTTAACCCACTGAGCCACCCAGGCGCCCCCCCAGGGGCCTCTTTAGAGTACATTTCTACAAGTAGAATTACATTAAGGATATCAGCCTTGCTGACTTATACTTCCAAATCATTTTTCATAAAGTATACTAGTTTAGGTTTCCACAGCAGTACAAAAAGAGTACTCATCTCATCTTACCCATCTAGTTTCATTATCCTCTGCAAAACTTTTTTTTTTGCTAATTTTATAGTTTAAAAAAATCTCATTCTTTACTTACATTGTTTTAATTACAAGCAAGAGTGAACTTTTATTTGTATATCTTTATATGTGTGTTTATGTCTTCATATGTGAATTTAATTTCTTTCCTTTGTCCATTCAAGTTTTGACACATACCTCGGTGTTTTTCTTATTCCTCTATACTTTTATAATCTCAGTTATCAAGACTGTTAAGACTTTGTCATATTTGCTGCCAAATATTTTCATTTCCTTTTCAGGTTTTACTTTTTGGCACATAAAAGTTTTAAGTTTTAAATATTTTAATTTATATTATTCCTGTATTATCTTGTCACCTTTGACTCAGATTAAAATCTAGTGATTAAGTAGATATTCTCTTATTTTAGCTCCAGTTCAATTAAAAAAATATTTAACTCCTTGATTTACCTGTGATTTATTTTGGTACATGGTGTGACATATTTAACTTAACCATTCCCCTAGGTACTTTTCACAGTCTCTTTTTTATTGATTTGTGATGCTGTCTTTATCATATCTTTGTTCTTATCAAATCTAATGTTTGCTTTTACTTTTCTTTTCGTAGAACCTGGTGTCTGTGGCATTGCAAGAAAACGGTAAGACTGTAGGGATAGTAGTATTCTCCCCGACTAGCTAGCTGATGGGGCGGACTCCATCTGGGGCATCTGAAGGAAAAGCCTATCTTAGGGGTTCCTGTGCTTTTTCTTTGTCATAAGGCCATTTTTTCATGACAGTTCCTGTGTAAAAAGGAAATGAGAGATAAATTGATTAAGAAGTAAGATGGGGAAAGAAGATTGAGATGCAGGAGAGCTCTCCTCAGATTCACTCAGTGTTTTACTGGTTTGCTAAATCCTAGGTGTATGTCATATGCTGGGTTTGAACCTTTAAGGGACTTGGGATGCTGCATTGACAATCTCATGTCCAGATTGTGTGAGGCTCCGGGTCATTGTATCTCCATCTCCCCTTGTCTCTATTTCAAGTACAGTAACTAGTGAAATTTCGAGAACAAAACAGATGCCTCCTGAAAACTGGTGCTTACTCTTTGTTTGGCTAAGAATGGAGTTAGAAGAAGTAACAGAGTAGAATTATTAAAGAGAAATACCAAAGATTAATATCAATGGCTCATCTAGATGAGAAGTAAATAATAATAATTTTATTTGTATCCGTTCTTTGAATAAATGGATTAAATCATTCATGTTTGTTGTTATTATTTGACATTTACAATTATTATTTAGAGTTTTTGGATTTCTTCCCCCCCCCAATCCTTGAGATAAGGAGAGCTCTCTCTCTCTCTTTTTCTTTTTAAAGATTTATTTATTTGAGAGCGAGAGAGTGGAAGCATGGGCAAGGGTGGGTAATGGTAGAGGGAGAAGCAGACTCCCTGCTGAGCTCAGTGCCCTATGCGAGTCTTGATCTCATGACCTGAGCCAAAACCAAAAATCTGATGATCAGCTTACTGAGCCACCCAGGCACCCCTAGAGTTTTTTGGGTTTATTTGCTATGCTTTCTAGTTTGTTTTTCCTCCTCAGCGCTTTCAGGAAGTAAATAGTACCACCTTATCTTTATGTAATGCTTTGCAGTTAAAAATTTTTCATTTTTCTCACAAGAATCCTGAGAAGTTCATAGGGCAGATATAACCAACTAGATTTTACTAAGGGAAAATGAAATTCAGATAAATTATGTCACTTTCTCAAGGCTGTTTGGTGGCTGAATTAGAAGAGCTGATAGAACTAACATTTACCGAGTATTACCAAGTACCCACTTAAAATACCACACTACTGCAAATAAATGTATTCTGGGTGAGCAAACTCTCCTAACTAGACAGTGAAATAGTTTATACCTGATAAGTATTATACTTAAAAAAAAGACTGTGAAGAAAGTGTTTTATTTGGGTGGTTAATTTGGCTTGATTCTATGAGAAAACTATGCTATCTTTATTATTTATTCCTGTCATCTGAAAAGAATCTTGTTTAAAAAAAAAAAGAATCTTGTTAACGGAATATGCTGTGCCTGATTGTTATGGAAGAAAATATTTTCTGAATATAAACAACATAGTTAAATGTAGGGGCACCTGGGGGCTCAGTGGGTTAAAGCCTCTGCCTGCCTTCAGCTCAGGTCATGATCTCAGGGTGGGATGGAGCCCCGCCTCAGGCTCTCTGCTTAGCAGGGAGCCTGCTTCCTCCTCTTTCTCTGCCTGCCTCTCTACCTACTTGTGATCTCTGTCTGTCACATAAATAAATAGAATCTTAAAACAAAACAAAAAAACACAAACAACATAGTTAAATGTAAAAGAGCATTTGACTGAGAGACTTGTTTGTATTACCCCAAAAGTTTAGACCTGCAATCATTTCCATAATGACTGCTACATAAAGGTATATTTATTGTTCTGTACCCAAGGTAAGGATTTCAAAAACTTTCTGAGCTATTGGCAAACTATAGGAGACTAATAATCAATGAAGACATGGGACAGCAATGTAATCCTCATTAAAAACAAACAAACTTAACTTTCTTTTTTTTTTTTTTAAGATTTTATTTATTTATTTGACAGAGAGATCACAAGCAGGCAGAGAGAGAGGAGGAAGCAGGCTCCCTGCTGAGCAGAAAGCCCGATGCGGGGGGGCTAGATCCCAGGACTCTGAGATCATAACCTGAGCCGAAGGCAGCGGCTTAACCCACTGAGCCACCCAGGCGCCCCCAAACTTAACTTTCAAGAGTGAAAACCCTTCAACCACATTCTTTTGTTTCCGTCCAGAACCCTGACTACACATTGTGAGGTAATGAAGGCGTGAAAGAAGGGGGAAACCGTGTTAAGATGAAGAGACAGGGTGGATTTGTGCTGACATAATCCACAAGAAGTGAAAGAAGAGGATAGGTGATAGACCTCCACTAAGAATTAGCAAATGCTAATGAGATTATTTCCTGTTGAAGTCACAACTCAGTTAACATGTCAATAGGAATAAATGAGGAAACTGTCATTGGTCTATAAAACAATACATTTAAAAAAACTTTATTTAGCTAGTGAAAAAAGGTAGCGAGAGAAACCTTGGCTTGCAAGTGATGATAGAAGCCAGAAGCTCACTTGTGTTCAAAGATTAAGGTACATAAGATGTTGTGTTTGCAACTCTGGCTTTCTTTTTCCTCCACCTAGCCATCCTCCCTGGAAAGTTGGCTCATGCCATGCTGAATTGATGAATCCCTTCTGCTGAATAAGAATGTAGACTCCCCCCGGCCCCCAATTGACAGTATCTTCCTTGTTTCTAGATATTAACAGGAATGACTTGGGGGTTGCATTATATCAGTTACATAGCTGATCACAAATGTTTTACCACCAAAAAATATTTTGTTTTTCTCTGCTCACAACCACAATCTCATGTTTTGAAAGATTTTATTGTTGTTGTTTACAAAACAAGCCACATTTATTATTTTTTTTAATTAAGGGCAGATGTACATATAATCAGACCCTCCAATCAGCATGAAGTAACATGGAGATGATATAGTTCAGAAACAAATTGGGTATTTGGGGTAGCCTCTGCAGCCTGACTGTGGGTGGTGTAGGATGCCACTTGAACTTCTGAATTATTCTAAAGGTGGTGGACTCTCATTATTATCCTCATAGGTCCCTTAAGGATTTGAGAACTTGGGACTGGGAACTCATGAATTAAGCAGCAGAGTCCTGAGGGACAAAAAGCAAATAGGTTAACTTCAGTAGCAAAGGGGGAAAATTAGAGGAGTCCAGAGTATTGGACATTAGGGAAAAAAGAGCATGGAGGTGAGGTACCATTCTTACTAACTTTAAACCTGTGTTTTGTCTAGAAACCTATTCAAGTGATAAAGGTTTACTGACAGTTCCATGATTTTTCCCTTATAAGCACTTAAACTAAGTTTATATTTTCTTTATTTTTTAAAGATTTATTTATTTTAGAGAGCGTGCGTGCCTTTGCGAATGCTTGCACGTGTGTGGGGAGGTGCAAAGGGAGAGAATCTTGAAGCAGATTTCCCAAAGCATGGAACCTGATGCAGGGCTCTGTCTCTTGACTCATGAGATCATGACCTGAGCTGAAACCAAGAGTCAGATACTGACTGAGTATCTGACTGAGCCACCCAGGTGCCCCTAAGTTTGTATTTTAAGCCACTAAGTACCAATTTAATTTTTTAAAATATTTTATTTATTTATTGGACAGAGAGAGATCACAAGTAGACAGAGAGGCAGGCAGAGAGAGAGGGAAGCAGGCTCCCTGCTGAGCAGAGAGCCTGATGTGGGACTCCATCCCAGGACCCCGAGATCATGACCTGAGCCAAAGGCAGCAGCTTAACCCACTGAGCCACCCAGGCGCCCCCCCAATTTAATTTAAATCAATTAGCATTTGCTGAGCATTGACTATATACAAGATGTCATACTAGATGTTGTGGGAGGGAAAGGAAAAAGGAACTAACATTTATTGAATACTTCATGGTTAGAAGTTGCTAGGCATTCAACCCTTTGAGATGGACATAGTTATTTTCATTTATAGATGAGACTGACCATACTGGCCTCCTGTTGTTTTGTAACTTAAAGGCTGAAGCAGCACAAATGAATTAGACAGAGGAACATGGAAATAGATAATCTGATTTAAGGATTTAATCCGCCTTGCCTCCTCCCACTCTTCTAAAAGGAGCTTCTTGAGGCATTAGTCACCATTTAGTTAGGGAGACCATGTCTTTCACATAAGGATCTGCCCACACTGTGTCAGGCAGGCCTGAATCCTACCTGACACCATGGCCAGTGCTTATTTCAAGACAAAGACCCCACTGAAAAAGAACTATAGGCCAATGTCCCTGAAGAACGTAGATGTAAAAATTCTCAACAAAAATGTGATGACTTACTTTACTTGTTACTTTCAGTAGCAAATGAAATCCAACAGTACAGTAAAAGAATCATTCACCACGATCAAGTAGGGTTTATTCCTGGGCTGCAGGAATATATAAAACTATATGGAGTTCAGTATTCACAAATCAATCAATGTGATACACCATATTAATAAAAGAAGGGATAAGAAGCATATGATTCTCTCAGTAGATGCAGAAAAAGCATTTGACGAAATGCAGCACACATTCTTGATTAAAAAACCCTCAATAAAGTAGGGATAGAGGGAACATACCTCAACATCATAAAGGCCATATACAGAAAGCCCACAGCTAATATCTCCTCAATGGGGAAAAACAGAGCTTTTCCTCTACAGTCAGGAGCAAGACAGGGATGGATGTCCGTTTTCACCACTGCTATTTAACATGGTACTGGAAGTCCTAGCCTCAACGAGCAGACAACAAAAAGAGAAGGCATCCAAATCAGCAAGGAAGAAATAAAACTTTCACTATTTGATGTGATATGATATGATATGATATGATATGATATGATACTCTATGGAGAAAACCCAAAAGACTCCACCAAAAATTTGCTAGTATTAATACATAAATTCAGCAAAGTCATAGGATATAAAATCAATGTACAGAAATCTGTTGCATTTCTATATACCAATAATGAAGCAACAGAAAGAGAAACCAGGGAATCAATCCCATTTATAACCATAAGATACCTAGGAATAAACATAACCAAACAGGTGAAAGATCTGTACTCTGAAAACTATGAAACACTTATGAAAGAAATTGAAGATGACTCAAAGAAATGAAAAAAAAAATTCATACTCATGGATTGGAAGAACAAATATTGTTAAAATGTTTATACTATCCAAAGCAATCTATACATTTAATGCAATCCCTATCAAAATACTACCAGCATTTTTCACAGAGCTAGAACAAATAATCCTAAAATTTGTGTGGAACCACAAAAGCCTCCAAATCACCAAAGCAGTCTTGATTAAAAAAAAAAAAAAAAAAAAAAACAAACCAAGGTGGAGGCATCATAATTGCAGACTTCAAGCTCTACCACAAAGCTGAAATGATCTAGACAGTGTGGTGCTGGCACAAAAGCAGATGCATAGATCAGTGGAACAGAATAGAGAACAGAATACAGAACCACAATTACATGGTCAACTAATCTTCAACAAAACAGGAAAGAATGTCCAGTGGAAAAAAGACAGTCTCTTAACTAAATACCGTTGGGAAAATTGGACAGCCACATGCAGAAGAATGAAACTGGACCACTTAACACCATACACAAAAATAAATTCAAAATGGATTAAAGGCCTAACTGTGGGACAGAAAACCATCAAAATCCTAGAGGAAAACACAAGCAGTAACCTCTTTGTCACTGGCTTTAGCAATTTCTTACTAAATAACTATGTCTTCTGAGTCAAGGAAAACAAAAGCAAAATGAACTATTGTGACTTCATCAAGAGAAAAAGCTTCTGCGCAGCAAAGGAAACAATCAACAAAACTAAAAGGCAACCTTTGGAATGGGAGGATATACTTGCAAATGACATATCTGATGAAGGGTTCGTATCCAAAATTTATAAAGAACTTATCAAATTCAACACCCTGAAAGCAAATAACCCAGTTAAAAAATGGACAGAAAACATAGACATTTTTCCAAAGAAAACATCCAGATGGCTAACAGATACATGAAAGGATGCTTAACATCACTCATCATTGGGGAAATACAAATCAAAACTACAATGAGAGGGGCTCCTGGGTGGCTCAGTCCTTAAGCAGCTGCCTTCCGCTCAGGTCATGATCCCAGAGTCTTGAGATCAAGCCCCGCATTGGGCTTCTTGCTCAGTGGGGAGCCTGCCTTACCCTCTCCCACTACCCCCACCCCCCGCTTGTGTTCCCTCTCTGACTGTCTCTCTCTGTCAGATAAAGAAATTAAATCTTAAAAAAAAAAAACCAACCTACAATGAGATATCACTTCACACCTGTCAGAATGGTTAAAATCAACAACACAGAAAGCAACAGATGTTGGCAAGGATGCAGGGAAAAGGGAATCGCTTCTACGCTGTTGATGGGAATACAAACTTGTGCAGCCACTCTGGAGAACAGTGTGGAGGTTCCTCAAAAAGTTAACGATAGAGCCACCCTATGGTCCAGCAATTGCCCTTCAGCATTATTAACAATAGCCGAGTCATGGAGAGAACCCAAATGTCCATCGACTGATGAGTGGATAAAGAAGATGTGGAACAATGGAATATTGCTCAGCCATCAAAAGAATGAAATCTTGGGAGGAGAGGTAAGAGGATGGAGTAGGAGGGGTACCCTGAGCTTGCCTCATCCCTTGAACACAGCCAGATCAACATATCATTTTGAACATCTAGGAAATGGAGCTAAGGATTAAGAAAACAGTCCGCACAATTAGAGAGAGAGAATGTGGCAGGTGCTTGTTTTGGAGCCATGAACTGGAGGAGAGAAAAGCCACAGGGCTGCAGAGGGAAGGGAGCCCTTTTCTTGGAGAGAAGACCGAGAGGGGAAGAGAGAGCAGCCCGTAGGGTTTGCACAAGGCATCATGGTGCGGGGATCCTCTGAGTTACACAGGGAGAGAATGTTCTCCTTCCTAGAGTACATTTGGAAGAGGGCATATTGCCTCTGCAAGGACAAAACATCCGCTGGGCGCCACTGAGTGGCTGTTCCACAGCCGGGGACAGGTGTGCACAGAGGTGTGCACAGAGGGCAGATAGCTGGTCACAACTCTTCACTGCGTTTCATTCACCATACGCTCCACGCACCTGTGCGGCCCTGCAAGTGCTTTTCTGGGACTGAATGGTGCCCGTCTGGCATGCTTATTCTCTGGGGGAGGGGAGCAGGTCCTCACCTTGCTGGGTCCTTTAAGATTGGGGGTTTTGAATCCCAGCCAGAGGCCGGAGATAAAACACAGAACTGTGGCGCTGGGCATGCCAGCAGCCCGGGACCAGACAGGTTGAAGACGGGTCTGACGGAAACCTGGGACACAGGAAGGGAGATTATTCACTCTTTCTGTGAGGGCCTCCTGAACAGCCACGAGTTCCCCCTACCTGGGGATGAGAGAACGGGCAGATGCCATCTTCCACAACACGCAAAAGAAACTTAGGCAAAATGACAAGGCAGAGGAATTCTCCCCCAGGGATTTGCTCAAAACAGATAGAAGCAATATACCTAAATAAGAATTTAGGATAGCAGCATAAGCATACTAGCTGGGTTTGCAAGAAGCATAGAAAACACCGGAGGAACCATGTCTGCAGAGATAAAAGACCTAAAAACTTGTCAGGCCAAAATAAAAAAAATGCTATCCCTAAAATGCAGAACCAACTGGATGTAATCATAACATGGACAGGAAAAGCGGAGAATCCAATAGGTGATATAGGAGATAAAATCATGGAAAGTAATGAAGCTGAAAAGAGGAGGGAAAGAAAATTATTAGATCATGATTACAAACAGGGAATTCAGCAGTTCTATAAAGCACAATAATACCCATATCTGAGGAGGAAGAGTGGAGAGAAAGGGGCAGAAGTTTTATTTGAGCACACTTATTTGAACATAACTACCCTAATCTGGGGAAGGAAACAGGCACTCATGTCCAGGAGGCACAGACAACTCCCCTCAAATTCAACAAAAATAGGTCACCACCAAGACATATCATAGTGAAACTTGGAAAATATAAAAAGAATGAAATGTTGCCATTTGCAGTGATGTGGATGGAGCTGGAGATTATCACGCTAAGCAAAATAAGTCAGAGAAAGACAAATACCATATGATTTCATTCATATGGGGAATTAAACAAAACAAATGAACATGGGGGAAAAAGAGAGGCAAACCATAAAGCAGACTCTCTCTCTCTCTTTTTTTTTTTTCCTTCCATAAAGCCGTCTCTTAACTATAGAGAACAAACTGAGGGTTGCTGGAGGGGAGGTAGGTGGGGGATGGGTTAAATGGGTGATCAGCATTAAGGGGGGCATTGATTGTGATGAGCACTGGGTGTTGTATGTAAGAGATACGTCACTGAGTTCTACACCTGAAATTAATATTACACTGTATGTTAACTAACTAGAATTTAAATAAAAACTTGAAACTGAAAAAAGGAAATCTATTAAAGAGTTCAGGCGAGTTTTAGGGAGAATGCTTTTCCTTTTTGTATTAGAAGCACCTACCTTGAGTAATTTTCTTGACCTCTTGCCTTATTATCCCTTTATTAGACTTTCCAGGGGGGCGGGAATGACTTCTATTTGATGGAGTTGTGAGAGAGAGATGCCTCCTTCTGGGTCCTCTTTCTTTGGGACGCCTGTCTATGGTGAAAGAATGATGTTTGTCATATGCTTTCTGTCACATAGCAAACTTAGCCCCTGCAAGGGAAGGCTTGCAGTGTGGGGGGGACAAGTTCAATTCAGGGATGTCAGGAATCCACACGACTCTCTACAATACCATTTCATCAATAATAGAGAAAGTATTTTTGTTCCACGTATCTGACTTCTGTTAGTTTCTAACTGTGGGCAAAAAAGGATTGGGCCCTTCAAACTCCAAGCAAGTACATACATAACTAGAGTATGAGTGCAGTAGCATAGGTGGTGTATTAATCTGTGCAGGGCAAACAATGCTGCGGTAACACAATGGAAGGCTCTTAATGCAGTAATGACTTCATGCAGTAAGAGTTTGTTTCTCCCTCACGTCACAGTCCAGTGTCAGATGGCTGGCCTCTTCTATTAGCTATGCCATCTGGAATATATGGCTTCCAGAGTCACTGCAACAGGGGAAGAGGGAAATGGGGGAGGCACACTAGCTCCTAAGCTCCTAGCTTGCCCTGGAATTGATATTCCACTTTTCTGCTGAAGTTGGATGTAACTATTCACATGGCTCTAAACAAGGGAAGGCCACCTGGGTGGCTCAGTCGGTTAAGCTTCTGACTCTTGATTTCAGCTCAGGTCATGATCCCAGGGTCGTGAGCCCAAGCCCCATGGAGGGCTCCACACTGGGCATGGAGTCTGCTTAGATTCTTTCTCTCCCTCTCCATCTGCCCCTTCCCCTTCTCTAAAACAAACAAACAAACAAATAATAAAAATAAAAAATTAAACAACTGTTGTGGATGTTGGGGAGGGTACATGCTATGGTGAGTGCTGTGAGTTGTGTAAAACTGATGATTCACAGACGTGTACCCCTGAAACAAATAATACGTTACATATTTTTAATAAAAAAAAATTAAGCAACTGAAGGGAGGCTTGGAAATGTGGAGGAACATATATAGATATAGATATAGATATGTGTGTGTGTGTTATATATATATGTGTGTGTGTGTGTGTGTGTGTTCAGAACAAACAGGGAAGGTTCAAAAGAGCAGAGTAGGGAAGAAAGGGGGCTGAGTGGTACTCAAAGCATATTTTGCCTATTTCATAGCTTTCCCAAGGCCAAATACTCTGTCTGAAATTTATCTATGCAATCTCCTCAGAATCCAGTGCCGTCAGGCCATTTACAAATTAACTTGGTTTGGGAATTGAGAGTTTTTCCCATGAAATGTGCATTTTATCTAAAGTCTTTTGGAGACAATAAATTCTTGGTTTTATTGCATATTTATTGTCTTTGTTTCACTATGTTCTATATTATCATGACTTTAGGAGTGAGAATTTTAGGTCCCCAATATTTTTGAATACTTTGAACTTTCAGTACTCTTCAGATCACATCAAATAGGGCTCTGGGATCCCCCCCTCCCAAGATGGGATTTGTTTGAGAAGGAGTTATCTGATATAATCATATTTAAATATGGTTAAGCATTCTCTCTGAATTAATCAGTTGGTATTTGTTAGTTTATTTTCTAGGAAGAGAATCCAAGGTCTTTCTAGGCCCCAAAAACAGTGGGGAACCCCAGATAGGTAAGGCAACATCACATAGTCTTGTTTGGGAGGACTGTGTTCCCTACATTAAATAGGTAAGTATTATTTTTACTTGCCCACTAACCTTGCATCCCAGGTTTATCCACTCTGTCGTCAACTGGACCCACTGAACCAATACTGTCCCCTCAGTTAAGTCAACACATGGAAGGCTACCCCGAAGTCAGTGTTCTCAAATTAGTCTGCATGTAGAATCACCTGGGGACCTATTAAAACACTGATACCTGGGCCCCATTCCCCAGAAATCCTGATTTACTTGGTCTGGAGTCCAGCCTAGGCTTTGGGAGTGTAAAAAGCCCCCAGATGATTCTAATAAGCAGATGGGTTTGAAAACCACTTTGAAATTCTTGCGTCCATCCTTTGGATTCAACTTTGCTGCTTCTAACATACTGTCTCTAAGCCTCTGCCTAGAGCAAACCTCTTCTCTAGATCTCCGGCCAGTAGGACCTGGTGACCTCCCAGCCTTGACCACAGGAACCCCCTTTTCTTCTTTGGCTCTTGAGGAAAGCTTTAATTTTTCCCTCTTTTCCCCCCCCTGATCTCCTGTTGTTTTTTTTAAAAAATAATACACTTTATTTGTAAAGCAGTTTTAGGTGTAGAGAAAAACTGGCCAGAAGTACAGAGAGAGTTTCTGTATTACTACCACTCCTCTCGTTTTTCCCATTATTGACATCTTGTGTTAGTGTGGTACATTTATTACAGTTGGTGAAGAAATATTGACACATTACTCACTAAAGTCTGTAGTTTACATTAGGGTTCACTTTTCGTGTTGTACAGTTCTATGGATTTTGACAAATGCATGCCATGTATTCACCATGACAGTATTATGTAACTTTCCTTGCCCTAAAAATCACCTGTGCTCTACCTATTGGTCTCTTTCCCTCTGTGCTCCCTTCTCCAAAACCCTGGCAACCACTGCTCTTTTTACTCTATCTACAGTTTTGATAGTTTTTCGATACTGTCATATAGTTAAAATGACACAGTATATAACCTTTTCATATTGGCTTCTTTCACTTAACAATATATACTTAAGGCTCCTCTGTGTCTTTTCATTGCTTGGTAGCTCATTTCTTTTTAGCACTGATGAATATTCTGTTATCTCGTTGTACCATAATTTGGTTATCCATTCATCTATTGAAGAATATATTGTTTGCTTCCAGTTTTTGGCAATTATGAATAAAGATGCTATCAACATTGATGTGTAGGTTTTCATGTAGATAAAAGTTCTCAACTCATTTGGGTAAACACCTAGGAATGCAATTTCTGGATCATATGGTAATTGTGAACATCTGAAGTGTCTACCAATCCCACAATCAATGAATAAGATACTTCCTGTTGTTCCACATCCCCACCAGCCTTTGGTGTTTTGTATTTTGGCCAGTCTAAAGGTGTATAGTTGTATCTCTCTCATTATTTTAATTTGTAATTCTTTGATGACCTGATGCTGAGCATATTTCATATGTGTTCAACTCTTTTGCACTTTTTAATTGGGTGTTTTTCTTAATGTTGAAATATAAGTGTTCTTTGTCTATTTTGAATACCAATCTTTTATCAGATGCTATAGACTGAATGTTGATGTTCCCCTAAAATTCATAAATTGAAAACCTAATCCCCAACATGATGGTATTAGAAGGTAAAGCCTTTGGGAGGTGATTTAAATCATAAGGATGGAGCATCCATGAATGGGATTAATGTCCTTATGAAAGAGACCTCAGAGAACTCCCTTGCTCCTTCAGCAATGTGGGAATACAGCGAGAAGATGCCTGATTGTGAACCAGAGAGCAGGTCCTCACCAGGCACCAAATCTGCTGACGCTTTGATCTTGGACTTCCCAACTCCCAGAATTGTGAGAAATAGATTTCTGTTTATAAACCACCCCATCTGTGGTATTGGTATTGTAATCTGAGTTCCAGATTACAATATTGTAAGATTGTCAGATGTCAGATATGTGTCTTTCAAGTATTTTCTCCTAGTCTGTGGCTCATCTTTTCATTCTCTTAGCAGTGTCTTTTGCAGAGCAGAAGTTTTTAATTTGAATGAAGTTCAACTTATCCATTTTTCTCTTTCATGGATCATGCTTTGGTCATATTTAAAAATGAGTTGCTAAAGTTAAGTCACCTAGATTTTCTCTTACATTACCTTCTAGAAGTTTTATAGTTTGGGGTTGTACACTTAGAGCTATGATACATTTCAAGTTAATTTTTGTGAAAGATGTTTCTAGATTCTAGATCTGTATTTTTCCATTGATCTCTTTGTCTATTCTTTGACCAATACCGCTGTCTGATTACTGTAGGGTTATAGTAAGTTTTGAAGTCAGGTACTGGCAGTCCTCTGATTTTGTTCTTCTTTTTAAATATTGCATTGTCTATTCTGGATCTTGTGCCTCTCCACACAAAATTTAGAACCAGTTTGTGAAAGAATATCCACGATGTGACTTGTGGATATTCACTATCCCACAATGATTGGGATTGCACTGGATCTGAAGGTCAAGTTGGAAAGAACTCACATCTTGACAATATTGGCTCTTGGTATCCATGAACATGGACTCTCTCTCCATTTATTTAGTTCTACTTTGATTTCTCTTACCAGAGTTTTGTAGTTTTCTTTATAGAGATCTTATACTTATGTTGTTAGATTTACACCTACGTATTTATATTTTTTTGGTGCTAATGTAAGTAGTCTTCTGCTTTTAGTTTCAAATTCCCATTGTTCATTGCTGGTGTATACAAAAATCAGTAGAATTTGAATATTAATGTTATATCCTAAAACTTTACTATAACCTGAAAGTTTAATTTTCAAAGTGCTTGTTTTTAAAATTAAGAACATAATTTCTTTTTTTCAAATTTTTATTTATTTCTGGAAATCTGTGCCTTTCACTTTCTTCCACGAAGCCTTTTCAGGTGAATCCCTCACTGATTCTCCTTTTCTCTCCACCCTCTCCTCAGGAAACATGCCTAAGATCTGATGTCAGTACGTAGCCCACTGCCTGGCCCACAGTATTTCACAAATTGGAGCTACTAATGTTACCCTGATCCCTGAGACTTCATTCTGGACACATTCAGTAACTGAATCTTTGCTCCCTGATCCTGTTTGATTTTCTGACCCCCTGGTATAGGGCTTCCCTCACACGGGAGCTCAGTGTTAGGTAGATGGCATGCCTCTTTTATGTTGACCTGATTATAAATTACAGTGTTAATTATATAATGGAAGAAACAGAACTCTTTCAGAAAATAGGTTCGTTTTTGGTCACCATGTTTTAGGACAGTAGGTAAAACAATCTTCTTTTATTTTTATTTTAACTGTATAAGTAGTTGACCTGTTTTTAATGACTGGGAATTGTTAAATTCTGTAATAGAGACAGTTCTGGAAGTGAAGTAAAATCAGTGTGGAAGCCATCATGAGCCATTTCTAAGATGTTTATTAGTAGTGAATTCCTTACCATTTGATTTTTCTGCTTTTTAACAGAAAACTGTTTTGGGGGAATCAAGATCCTATTTGCCCTATCGCCCAGATCGCTTTGAAAGCTCAGCTGACCAAGAGACTCGAGGAGCTTGCCCATCCCAAAGAAGTCTCCCACCAATATGTACCTAACAGGTTAGTGTTTGTGTGTTATCGGGTTACTTTATCAGGAGTCCCTAGGGAAAAGGAACATGGAACCCAGCCCTTTTAGCTGAAAGCCATGAATTATCCAATCTGTAGTAAAAAACTATTGAGGATTAAAGATTCTATATATTTCCTAATCTGATGCTACAGTAAACCTTTTCCAGAGCAAGAGTAATATTTAGCTATTGCTAACTTGTATTATATCTTATAATGTTTTGGCTTACCAAGATTTTGAGGTTTTTTTTTTGTTTTTTTGTTTTTTTTTTAGATTTTATTTATGTAAAATAAATAAAATTTATTGGCTCAGTTGCTAAGTGTCTGCCTTCTGCTCAGGTCTTGATCCTAGCATCCTGGATCAAGCCCCGTATCAGGCTCCCTGCTCAGCTGGGAGCCTGCTTCTCCCTCTCCAGCTCCCCTGTGCTTGTGTTCCCTCTCTTTCTCTCTCTGTCATAAATAAATTTTAAAAATCTTTAAGAATAAAAAGTTAATGCATGAAAAAAAATTTTTTTTAGATTTTTTTTTTTTAAATTTATTCGACAGAGAGAGATCACAAGTAGGCAGAGAGGCAGGCAGAGAGAGAGGGAGGAGGAAGCAGGCTCCCCGTTGAGCAGAGAGCACGATGCGGGGCTCGATCCCAGAACCCTGAGATCATGACCTGAGCTGAAGGCAGAGCTTAACCCACTGAGCCACGCAGGTGCCCCTGCATGAAAAATTTTTTTAAAAAGATTTTATTTATTTATTAGAAAGAGAGAGTGAGAGCAAGTGGTGGGGGGTAAAGAGAGAGGGAAAGAGAGAATCTCCCGTAGACTCCTGCTGAGCATGGAGCCCCACATGGGGCTTGATCCCATGGCCCGAGATCATGACCGGAGCCAAAATCAAGAGTTGGCTACTCAAGCCAGTCACCCAGGTGCCCCTTGGATTTTTTAATAAATTGGCAATATTAGGCTGGGATATGTACCATCTATAACATTGTTGTGCATGAACTGTTTATCCAGACAGCTTCTGGTGATTTTGTATACCACCACGGGCTTGATTACCGTTAGTTAATCATTAGATGTAAAGGTAATAATCGATACCCATTGCCAATTGGCTTTTAGTGCATGTTTGTTGAATAACTAGGCTTTCTGCTGGTTGGTTCTTTGAAGAAAGACTGTGGGGTGGGGGAGGGAATGAGCACAAGTAGTGAGGGAGGTAAAAGTAATAGAAAAAGGTGTAGATACCATTATTTATCTGAAGTTTGTTTTCTAAGATAATCAAGGCAGCCATTTTTCACCTCTTTTTAATTACAACTTTAGTCAAAAGTCAGCAAACTTTTTCAGGAAGTGGGTAGATAGTAAAGTTGACCACAAAGTCTCCCTTGCAACTACCCCAACTCCACTATTGTAGCAGGAAGCAGTCACAGATGTTATGAAAACTAGCATGCCTGTGTTCCAATAAAATTAAAATTTTTGTATCTGTGCCTGTGAGGGTTATTAGTCTGGATTTTTCTTTTTTTTTTTTTTTTAAAGATTTTATTTATTTATTTGACAGAGAGAGATCACAAGCAGGCAGAGAGGCAGGCAGAAGAGAGGAGGAAGCAGGCTCCCTGCTGAGCAGAGAGCCCGATGCAGGGCTCGATCCCAGGACCCTGAGATCATGACCTGAGCCAAAGGCAGAGGCTTAACCCACTGAGCCACCCAGGCGCCCCATAGTCTGGATTTTTCTTAAAGTGTCTTTGTGGTAATGCCTTTGTTTCTTGTAATGTCTTTACTTGTTTTTGGTAATTCTGTTCTCATAGAATCAATTGGAAAGTATATAGAATTTGCGTTTCTTGTTTATGTATTTCATAGAATCCACAATGAAGTCATCTAGGTCTGGAGTTTTTTGGTGGAAAGATTTTTTAAAAAGTTTTCACTTTAATTTAATTAACGTATACTGTATTGTTAGTTTCAGAGGTAGAACTTAGTGATTCATCAGTTACATATAACACCCAGTGCTCATCACATCACGTGCCCTCCTTAATGCCTATCCCCCAGGTAACTCATCCCCCCTCCCCCTCTCCAGCAACCCTCAGTTTGTTTCCTAGAGTTGAGTCTCTTACAGTTTGCCTCCCTGTTTTCCTCTTATTTTATTTTTCCTTCCCTTCCCCTATGTTCATCTGATTTGTTTCTTAAATTCCACGTATGGGTGAAATGATATGATATTGGTCTTTCTGACTGACTTATTTCACTTAGCATAATACCCTCTAGTTCAGGTTTTTAACTATAAATTTGATTTATTTAATAGTATACAGCTGTTATGAATATGTTAAAATAACGCTTGTTAAGTGAGGCATGGGGGTCACAGTTCAAGAACAGACCATAACAGAAATTGAAATAGAGAAAATAGAGAAGTTCGTTCCTCACAGATCCTAGAAGTACGTGGCACGCCTCAAGGAGTCACACATGAAGTTAAAGCAGGTTGCAGAGAGAGGCAGGACCCGGCCCATGCCTCATTAGGATCTGCAGCGGGAGTGCTTTGGGCTTCCTAGGCCAAGGCCAGACTGGTCAATTCAAACAAAAGAGCAGGGTTTTGGTAAGCTTCTTGGGACTCATATCTAAAGGATGCATAAAGAAAGGAAGGCATTGGGAGTTGGGAGACTGTTGGTCACAGGGCTGTTGGCGAAGTCGTATCAGGAATGTACATGAACTTATGACTTGGTGGACTGGTATCTAGGGCATGTGCTTGTGACATGGGGGCTAAGGTCAGTTTAAGGTGCCTGGAGGCTGCTTGGTCAAACAAAGCCGGTGCTGCGGCAGCAAGGCCATGGAATTGCTTAGGAAACTCGTGACAAGGGCCCTTCAGATTATATCTTTCTGAATGAGCATTGGTAGTATGTGTCTCTCAAAGAGTTTTATCTATTTCACCTAAGTTTTAAATTTCATTTTTGAAGATTTTGTTTATTTGACAGATCATAGGCAGAGAGGCAGGCAGAGAGAGGGAGGAGGAAGCAGGCTCCCCACTGAGCAGAGAGCCTGATTTGGGGCTCGATCCCAGGACCCTGAGATCATGACCTGAGCTGAAGGCAGAGGCTCAACCCAGGTGCCCAGGCCACCCAGGCGCCCTCACCTAAGTTTTAAAATGTGTTTGCATAAAGTTGTTCATATAGCCTTTAATTTTCCTTTTAATATCTGTGCAAACTCTAGTGATTGTCTCTGAGAGACTAAAAAGGTATTTGGTTTTAAAGGAGCAAATTTTCCTTTTCTATTAGTTATTTTTTGGTTATTTATTTATTTATTTATTTTTAAAGATTTTATTTATTTATTTGACAGAGAGAGATCACAAGTAGGCAGAGAGGCAGGCAGAGAGAGAGATAGGGAAGCAGGCTCCCTGCCGAGCAGAAAGCCCGATGCGGGGCTCTATCCCAGGACCCTGAGATCATGACCTGAGCCGAAGGCAGAGGCCCAACCCACTGAGCCACCCAGGCACCCCAGAAAGAGAAGCAGATTCCCACTAAGCAGTAGCCCAGTGTAGGACTTGATTGGAGGAGCCTGGGATCATGACTCCAGCCAAAGGCAGACACTTAACTGACTGAGCCACGCAGGCCCTCTTTTTGGTCACTTAAAAGAACACAGTTTATTACAGAAAATTAATCCGCTTTGGAATAGGATATTAGAAACCACCTGGAGCTTGAGGGCTGCAACCATTTCTGATTTCTCTCCATGTGGAAAATGGCTCAGCAATAAAGGGGTAAAATGTCATACCTCCTCCTAGGCCTGGAGTTGGTGGTCAGCATTAGAAATTACTGTTACTGGAATTCATACTTGCTTCACTCAGTTCATTTCTCTTCTGTAACTTCCAGGGCTCAATATTACTACAGCTGCGGTAGAGAGTCTGTAATTTGGGAGATCCCTTCTCCTGCCCTGTTGAGCCGACCCTCCAAAAGGATCCAGAAGCTGGCACAGCCCAACAGATTCAGGAAAGAATATCTAATAAATAGGTAGAGTACCTTGATAATCTCCATAAATTCTAATTAAATTTCATTAAACCTCACAATATCTTTCTTATTTTAGTGTATGTAGTTTCATAAACTAGAAGTCAACTTGTGGTTCAGAGGATCAGGGTGAAAACTCAACTGTATGCTGCGTTTGTCAGTAATCAGAGGATCATCACCAGTAATTATATTTGTGGGTTTTGTTTGTTTAGAGAGAGAGAGAGAGACAGCACGCATGAGCAGGTTGGGACAGAGGCAGAGAGAGAGGGAGAGAACCTCGGGAAGACTCCCTGGCCAGAATGGAGCCTGACTTGGGGCTTAGTCTCATGACCCTCAGACCTGAGCTGAAATCAGAAGTCAAGACACTTGACTGAATGAGCCACAAGGCGCCCCACCAGTAATTACATTTGACTCAAATTGTGGTGAAACTAAAATTCACTCTGAACTTAGCATTGTCAGCCAATTCAAAGGAAATAGGCAAATGAAACATTATAAATTTTTGCAATTTGTAGAACTTGATGTTTCTATGACTTTTCAGATGTTTTTCCCTTTGCTTTGAATGCTGAATTTCTCCTTGTCTTTAAAAGACAGCTTATGTGGTACTTCCACATGGGAGCTAAGATTGTGATATGGTTGTTGGAAAAATGTTAAGTTGCATTAATGGAACAGCACTGCTGTCTAGTACTTTAGTTAAGACGCATTAAGTGTGTGTGTTCACTTATGGATGTTATGCCTTAAGAAACTGATAATAAATCTGAGACTATTCAGAAAGAGCTGAGTGAAATACTAAGGCCTCTGGAAACTATGTTGCATGAAATATAGTTAAGAGAAATGACATGTTTAGCTTAGAGAACAGACCTAGGAAGCAGTGGTAGCTGTGCTCAGATATTGAAAGGGTCAGTGTCTGAACAAGGGAAGGAGGAAAAATAAAACTACTTCGTGTTGATCCTAGAATTAGATCTAGAACAAGGAAGTTATAGAGCAGCAGGTGTCAGCTAGGTGTAGGAAAATCTTTCAGACCAGCTCTCCAGTAATGGAAATGTTTATCTGGAGAAGTCAACTGCCACCTTCACCCCAACCCCTGAAAATGCTCATTCAAGCACAGGCTGGAATGATGAGTTTACATGGATTTTAGAAAAGATTCCTGCATTCATAGAGAGATCAAGCTGGACAACTTGGGTCTTTTTTTTTTTTTTTTTCTCTAAAGATTTTATTTATTTATTTTTCAGAGAGAGAGAGGGAGAGAGAGCAAGCACAGGCAGACAGAATGGCAGGCAGAGGCAGAGGGAGAAGCAGGCTCCCCAATGAGTAAGGAGCCCGATGCGGGACTCGATCCCAGGACGCTGGGATCATGACCTGAGCCGAAGGCAGCTGCTTAACCAACTGAGCCACCCAGGCGTCCCGACAACTTGGGTCTTTTTCCGTCATAGACTCCAGCAAAAGAGCCCCAATTCCTCACACAAAATTTGTTTGCTTATTAGTTCGTTCAACAAAATCTGATTTGGTTAAAATATACATATAATTTGATAATTATAGATCTATATTTATTTATTTATACACTTATATATCTGTATATATAATCCAGAGGAATTCTTTGTTAATGTCACAACTTTTTAAAATGAATTTATTTTTAAAATATAAGTTCAGTTAATTAACACATAATGTATTATTGGTTTTGGAGGTAGAGGTCAGTGATTCATCAATCTTACATAATACCCAGTGCTTATTACATCACATGCCCTCCTTAATATCCATCACCCAGTTACCCCAGCCCCCCACTCACCTCCCCTCCAGCAGCCCTCAATTGTTTGCTGTAGTTAAGAGTCTTTTAGGTTTGTCTCCCTCTCTGATTTCATCTTGTTTTATTTTTCCCTCCCTTCTCCTATGTTCCTCTGCTCTATTTCTTAAATTCCTCATATGAGTGAGATCATATGATAATTGTCTTTCTCTGATTGACTTACTTTGCTTAGCATAATACCCTCAGTTCCATCCGTGTCGGTGCAAATGGTAAGATATCAGTTTTTTGATGGCTGGGTAATATTCCACTGTATGCATAGACCACATCTTCTTTATCCATTCATCTGTCTATGGACATCTGGGCTTCTTCCATAGTTTGGCTTTTGTGGACGGTGCTGCTGTAAACATTGGGGTCCTGGTGCCCCTTTGGATCACAATTTGTATCTTTGGGTTAAATAACCAGTAGTAATATGTCACCACTTTTTGAGAGACCTGAGTTTGTTGTTTCATATAAGTGAAACCTTCTTGAATGCTAGAACTTCCTGTACTTCTAGGTTGTTTCCCTACTTTCCTAAGGAGATTTCTTTGCTTGAATTCGTTCATTGGCTTGAATCTTTATTATGAACATAAACTCTTATATTTCAATATGGAAAACCTCCCAGGAGCTGTTCAAGGATGAAGCACAGTTTTTCTTTAGACTAAATATTCTGACTTCTATGCTTTTAGATTATTAGATATTTGCTTATAGTTTTCCTGTCCTTTTTTGCGGGGGGGGGGGGGGGGTCAGGGGAATGGACTCTAACCTCTTTTTGAAAACTTTAATTCCAGTGTAGTTAGCATACAGTGTTATGTAAGTTTCAGGTATACAATATAGTGATTCAGCACTTTAATATATCACTTAGTGTTCACCAAGATAAGTGTACTTGTAATCCCCTTCACCTATTTCACTCCTCTGCTCACCCACCTCTCCTCTGTTAATCACAGTGTGTTCTCTATTAAGAGTTAAGAGTCTGGGTTTTTTATTTCTCTCTCTCTCTCTTTTTTTTTTACTTTATCATGTGCTTTGTTTCTTAAATTCTGCACATGGAAGAAGTCATATGGTATTTGTCTTTCTGTGACTGATTTATTTCACTTAGCATTATACTCTAGATCTATCCATGTTGTTGCAAGTGGCAAGATTTCATTCTTTTTTATGACTGAATAATATTCCATTGCGTATATATACCACATCTTCTTTAACCATTCATATACTGATGGACATTTGGCTGCTTCCATAATTTTAACTAGCCT
The DNA here is from genome assembly GCF_902655055.1 of Lutra lutra. Classification (NCBI taxonomy): domain Eukaryota; kingdom Metazoa; phylum Chordata; class Mammalia; order Carnivora; family Mustelidae; genus Lutra; species Lutra lutra. The sequence continues at coordinate 187,272,657 of NC_062279.1, forward strand.
CTTTTTTCCCCCAATTCTGTGCATTAGAAACAGATAACTAAGCTTGTTAGAACTGCGTGAAGGGGAAAAAAAGCAAGTGTTTAATGAAGACACACAGGGCTCTCCATTAAATATATTATATGAACTTGGACTTTGTGTCATATATTTTAACTGATTCACTAGAGGAGCTCAACAGCAGACTTGAATAGTTGGAAGAAGGAATCAGCAAACTGTAGGATAGGTTAATTGAGGCTATCTGAGGAACAGAAAGAGAAAAGAATGAAATAAAATTAACAAAGCCTCATAAACAAGTTGAATTTATCCCAGGAATACAAGAATATGTTGGAATCAACAGACTACAATCAACATAATACATCAAATTAATAGAATAAGAAAAGCAAAACCATGTGATCACTTTACAATAGAGTCAAAAAATCATTTGACAAAATTCAACACAAGACTGTCACGATAAAAATTCTTAACAAACTGGGTACAAAAAGGAATTTCCTCAGCCTGATAAAGGGCATCTACAAAAAGCCCGTCGCTAACATAATAATTAATGGTTAAAGACTGAATGATTTCTCCCTAGGATCAGGAATAAGACAAGGATATCAGCTCTCTCCATTTCTGTTCAGCATCATACTAGAGATTCTAGTTAGAGCAATTAAGCAAGGAAAAGAAGTAAAAGGCATTGAGGTTGGAAAGGAAAAAGTAAAACTATTTCTAATTAGGAAGGCACAGAATTTAAGAGCAATATACAAAAAAACAATTGTATATCCATTAGCAATGAGCAATCTGAAAATGAAGGTAAGAAAACAATTCTATATGTAGTAGCACCAAAAAGAACATTATAATACATGTAATGCCATATTACTCAGTCCTAGAAAGGAAGGAAATTCTGACACATGCTCCAACATGGATGGACCATGAGGACATTAAGCTAAGTGAAATAAGCCAGTAACAAAAAGACAAATACTGTACAATTCCATTTATATGTGGTAGCAACTGTAGTCAAATTTGTAAAGAAAGAAAGTAGGATGATGGCTGGCTGGGACTAGAGGGTAGGGGAAATTAATTGTTTACTACAGAGTTTCACAAGATGAAGAGTTCTGCAGAAGGGTTGTTCAACAATGTGAATGCACTTAATACTTAAGAATGGGTAAGTTGGGGGCCCCTGGGTGGCTGAGTCCGTTAAGCATCCAACTCTTGATTTTGGCTCAGGTCGTGATTTCATGGGTCGTAAAATTGAGCTCAGTGGGGAGTCTGAAGATTCTCTCCCTCTACCCCCTCCTACTTGTGCTCTCTTTCTCTCAAATAAAAAATGTTAAGAAAAAGGATGGCTAAGGTGGTAAATTTTATGTTATATGTTTTTTACTAAAATTAAAAATAATAAAAAACAAAATACTTAGAAGAAGTTCAAGGCATGTACACTGAAGGCTACAAACATTGTTAAAAGAATCAAAGACTGAAATGAATGGGAAGAAATTTCCTGTTCATGAATTGGAAGTCTTAATTTTGTTATGCTGGTAACTCTCTCCAGACTGATCTCCGTATTCAGTACAATCCCTGTTGATATTCCAGCTGCCATTTTTGGTAGAAATTAACAAGGCAATTCTAATTCTAATTCTTTCTTATAGAAAAGGAAGGGACCTAGCATAACAAAAAACAGTCTTGAAAGCTTATTTGAAAGCTTGCTTATTTATTTATTTATTTTTAAAGATTTATTTATTAGAGAGAGAGCACGGGCACAAGTGAGGGGAGGGGCAGAGGGAGAAGCAGACCCCCGTTGAGCCCCAGTGTGGGGAACTATCCCAGGACCCTGGGATTGTGACCTAAGCCGAAGGCAGATCCTTGACCAACTGAGCCATCCTAGTGCCCCTGGAAACTTATTTAAGAGTTACAGTAATCAAGACAGCATGTTATTGACGTAACAATAGACATGTAAATCTATGGGATAGAACTGAGAGTCCAGAAGTTAACCCTTATGTTTATGGTCAATTTATTTTTGACAAAAATGCCAAAAAAAGACAATTAATTGGGGAAGAATGGTCTTTTAAACAATTAGTGCTGGGATAACTGGACATCCAAATGAAGTTAGACCCCTACTTCACACCAAAATTAATTTTTTTTAAAGATTTTATTTATTTATTTGACAGACAGAGATCACAAGTAGGCAGAGAGGCAGGCAGAGAAGAGGAAGCAGACTCCCCGCTGAGCAGAGAGCCCGATGCGGGGCTCTATTCCAGGACCCTGAGATCATGACCTGAGCCGAAGGCAGAGTCTTTAACCCACTGAGCCACCCAGGCGCCCCCACACCAAAATTAATTTAAAGTGGATCACAAGGGCACCTCGGTGGCTCAGTCAGAGGAGCATGTGACTCTTCATCTCAGGGATATGAGTTTGAGTCCCACACTGGGTGTAGAGATTACTGAAAAATAAAAATATCTTGGGGGTGCCTGGGTGGCTCGGTCAGTTAAGTGTCAGACTCTTGATCTCAGGTCCATGCTGGGCGTGGAGCCTACCTAAAAATTATAATAATAATAAAATTTAAAAAATTAAAAATCTTAAAAAATAAAATGGATCACAGACCTATAAATATAAGAGAAAAAAATTATAAAAACCCTTAGAAAAAAACATAGACCTCAATCTTTGCGACCTAGGCAATGGTTTCTTAGATATGACAACAGAAATAAGTGACAAAAAATAATAAATTGGATTCCATCAAAAGTAAAAACTTTTGTGTCTCAAAGGACACTATCAAGAAAGTAAAAAGACAACCTACAAATTGGGAGAAAATATTTGAGAATCATATATCTGGTAAGAGATTAATATTCAGAATGTATCTATATCTATATCTATATCTATATAATTTTTAGAACTGTACAAAAAAAGTCAATATAATTTAGAAAATGGACAAATGATTTGAATAGATATTTCTCCAAAGAAGACATACAGATGAACAGAAACCACACATGAAGATGCCAAATATCATTAATCATTTTCAAAATACATATTAAAATGACAAGATACTACTTCAAACCTTTTAGAATGGCAATAATAATAATAATAATAATTTATAGAAAGTACTACATATTGGTGCGGATGTGGAGAAATTGAAACCATCATATATTGCTGGTTGGAATGCAAAATGTGCAGTTTAATTGGAAAACCACTTTCTAGCTCCTCAAAATGTTAAGAATAGAGTTTTATGATCAGCATTCTATTTCTAGGCATATACCCAAGAGAATTAAAAGTATATACTCACACAAAATTTTGTACTGAATATTCGTAGCAGCATTTCATAATTGCCAAAAAGTGGAAACAACTCAAATGTTCACCATGGATGAATGGATAAACAAAATGTGATAAATCATTTGATGGACTATTATTCCGCCATAAAAAGAATGCTGTGCTGATATAGGAATATTGAAAATATGCTAAGTGAAGGAAGCCAGACACAGAAGGCTACATATTTGTATGTTTCCATTTATTTGAAATTTCCAGAGTAGGCAGATCCATAGAAACAGAAAATAGATTGGTGGTTCTGGGGACACAGGGTTAGGGAATGAAGTAATGGAGAGGAACTGTTAATCAGTATGGGGTTTCTCTTTGGGGGGATGAAAACATTCTGAATTTAGATAGTGACAGTATTTACACAACTCTGTGAATATGCTAGAAACCACTGAGTTGTACACTTTAAAAAGGTAAATTCTATGGTATGTTAATTGTGTGTCAGTTTTAAAAACTAACAGACTACCCCTAGAGTGCAATCATATATTTATTTATGAAAAACTTTTTTCAAATTAGGTTTGTAGGTTTGTTGGTTGATAGATTTTTGTACCAGGAAAGGAATATGTGGGGAACAGCCTGTGAAAATTGGCTGAGTTGCTGGGAGTTATGACCAGTACCATCTCAAGCCGCACTGCAGAGGAGACTGGCTATCACAGAGGGGTCCTTGGTGGTAGCTGGAATTTTTATCTCAGCAGTTTAATACAAAGTTTTGGTAGGAAGTGAAGTGTTTTTTAAACTGCAAGTCTCCATCCATCAGGGTATCATGAAACTGATTCCAGTTTTTTTTTTAAATGAAATTTTAAAAATCTGAATACCTTGCTCAGAGCAAGCATTGTTTCATAATAATTTTGTTTTAGATACATGCACGCACACACACACACACACACACAGATTTACATGTACTGTATCACAGTATAACGTCTTAATGTGGATCATAGTAAAAAAAAATTTTTACAAAATACCAATATGGCAGATTATGGTAATGATTATGGGGGAAAAGTTTTATGAAATAGGAAAAATTATACATAATTGATCAGAGGTTGAGTACAGCAATGAAAAAATGCAGTTATTTTTCCTCCAATGATTTTAATATTTCATGTTCATTTGCATATAGGCCCTACAGTGATTACTTAACAAGAGATTCTCTTCAAATCTCTTATCCTTCTGCCCGGATATTACAACTCTCTATAGCCAAAACCACAAATCCAAACTATGTTCCTCCAAAAAAGGTAAGTGGGTCCATGTGAAACACTTCCTAATTGATTTTGTAAAAACACGTTTATAACTGTAACATGCTCTCCTCTTATTTCTAGGTATATTTTACTTTTCTCCCTTTCTATTTTCTCCTCTCATCAAATGAACTTTCTGACTACCTCCTCTATGCTACTGTGTCACCTAGGATTTGATCAGAGAAGCAGAACAACAGTGCAGAATTAGACCTTAAGCAAGTATGGAAGCTGATAGAGAAGTCTTTGGAAGGCTCTTTTGGCTGTTGGAACTTGGGTCTGGTTATAAATCTAGAAGCAGTGAGAGATAGTAGGGATAGGTCAGTAGTTACCTGGAAGGAATCTACTTCAGGGGAACCTATTATAGGTTCTTCAGGCAAGGGGACCCTAAACCCTTCAGGAAGGGGAAAAATGGCTAATTGTATTAGTAAGGAAGGCTCAGGAGTATTTAGGGGCTTAAAGTCCCTAGCTTTGTTGGAATATGATCATATATCCCTATTCCAATTTTCAAGGTCCTATTCCTTTCCAACTGTTGCTCTAACTTTAACACAGGAGACCATACAAATTTGGTAATTCAGTTTGCACTGCAATTAACCCACTCACAGAATTAGATTGTGAGTTCGGTTTTCAGAATTTTCAGCCCTATGGGCCATGGAATATAAGGGTATTTTTTAGGGAAATTACAGAAACTTTCTGGTCCCTTACTCAGACATTAAGGTGGGAACTTCAAGGCCTGAGCCAGTCATTTCTTAACTGACTTTTCTCTAGCGTGCTTCGAAACAACCAGCTAAGGATGCCAGGGTGGCTCTGTTGGCTAAGCGTCTGCCTTCAGCTCAGGTCATGATCCCAGAGTCCTGGGATCGAGTCCCATATTGGGCTCCCTGCTCAGTGGAGGACCTGCTTCTTTCTCCCTCTGCCTGCTGCTCCCCCTGCTTGTGCTCTCCCTCGTTCTCTGACGAATAAATAAATTAAATAAAACCAAATAATCCCATTATACTCCTTTATTTCACTAAAATAATTTCTGGCAGCCCCTGCTTGGTCACCTGAAGCCTTGTTTTTTGTTTTGCTACAGCATGCTGTGGACTACTAGTATTTTTTTTTTCTTTCACTACTGGCAGTAGGATCATTAATACCTTTAAATCCAGTCAGCTCAGAAAACAAATTCCAGATAATCTAGAATCAACACAGAGAACCAGTTCTTAAAGTTGTGATTTGGCTATCTGTTACTTTCTACCAATGCACCCCCAAACTTAGTGGTGTAAAACAATAAGCATTCTATTATACTCAAGGATTTTATGAGTTAGAAATCTCTCAGCTGGGATATCTCTAATGGCTTGGTTGTCTGAAATGGTAGAGGGCTGGAAGTTCCTTCACACCTACCTTGGTCAGCTAGAGCTGCTATAACAAAATACGAGAGACTGGGTGGCTTGAAAGACATTTATTTCTCACAGTTCTGGAGACCAACAAGTCCAGGATCAAGGTGTCACCAGATTCTTGTCTTGGTGAAGGTCCTCCTCTTCCTGGTTTGCAGACAGCCACCATCTTGCTGTGTGCTCTCACATGACTTCTTTGTATTTGCACAGAGAAAGAGTTCGTACCTCTCTTCTGATAAGGACTCCAATCCCACAAGAGGGTTCTATTCTGATCACCTCATCTAAACCTAGTTATCTCCCAAAGGCCTAATATTATCACATTGAGTAAGGACTTCAACATATGAATTTGAGGGGGACATAAACACTCTGACCATGACAGCATCTGTATGTGGGGTGGAGGCTGATGTGACTTAAAGGCTAGACTCAGTTGGGAATATTCACAGAAACATCTTCTGGGGCCTTTCCATGTGGCTTAGACTTTTTTCAGCATAGCAGCTTTATTCTGAGAAGTAGTATCCCAAAATGGAGTATTTCAAGGGTGAGCATTCCAAAAGAACTAGGTGGCAGCTGCATGTTTTTTGTTGTTGTTGTTGTTGTTGTTGTTGTTGTTTTATGATTTGGCCTCGGAAGTCACATAATGTCACTGCAGTCATATTCTGTTGATTGATGCAGTTACAAGTCTGGCCAGAGTCAAGGGGACAGGGATACAAACCCCACCTCTCAACGAGAGGTGGCAGAAAATTTAAGAAAAAAACCTTGGTATCCTTGAGCACGATTTTTGTATATGGAATAGACTGTTCAGAAGTATGCTCTTGATTTAAATAATTAATAGTCCATCTTTAAAACTTTAAATTAAAAATCTGTTTCTTTCTTAGGTTTTTAGATTTAGCTTGCAAGTTTTATGACTGTTTATAATTCTAGCAGTCCTAACAATGACCTTGAAGAGTCCTGAATAATGTTTGATTTGGTTTCTAAGCATAATCAAATACCTTCAAATAATTAAAATTATATTTATTAATATTTTAATTTGATTTATTTTTTTTTAAATTACCTTAATTATTTTTTTTTTATTTTCAGCATAACAGTATTCATTGTTTTTGCACCACACCCAGTGCTCCATGCAATCCGTGTCCTCTCTAATACCCACCACCTGGTTCCCCCAACCTCCCACCCCCCAGCCCCTTCAAAGCCCTCAGATTGTTTTTCACATTTCTTTTTTTTTTTAAAGATTTTATTTATTTATTTGACAGAGAGAAATCACAAGTAGGCAGAGAGGCAGGCAGAGAGAGAGGAGGAAGCAGACTCCCTGCTGAGCAGAGAGCCCGATGTGGGGCTTGAACCCAGGACCCAGGACCCCAAGATCAAGAGTCATGTGCTCCACTGACTGAGGCAGCCAGGCGCCCGCCATGCATATGCTTTTAATTTTAATAATATAAACATACTTTTTATTTTAATAACAATTTCTAATTTACTGAAAAAATGTAAGAATTAACATTTTGTTCCATTTGTTGTATCATTTTCTCTCCTCCATATGGGGTGTGTGTATGAATGTATGTTTGTGGGTGTATTTAATTTTTTCTGAATCATTTTTGAGAGGTACAGACATCATACACCCATTTTCCTAAATATTTCAGTGTGTATTTCTTAAGAACAAGATCATCATCTTATGTAACCACAGAATTATTATCAAAATCAGGAAGTTTAATAAATACTATATCTACTCCATGGTCCATGTCCAAATTTCCTCAATTCTTGCACACACTTACTCTTTTCTTTTTTTTTTTAAGATTTATTTATTTATTTGAGAGAGAGACAGAGCATGGGGAAGGGGCAAAAAGAGGGAGAGAGAGAGAATCTTAAGCAGACTTCTTGCAAAACACAGAACTCGACACAGAGCTCCATCTCACAACTCCAACTCATGACCTGAGCCAAAATCAAGAGTCAGATGCTCGACCAACTGAGACACCCAAGTCCTCCATTGCACAACTTACTCTTTTTTTTTTTTAAGATTTTTTATTTATTTATTTGACAGACAGAGATCACAAGTAGTCAGAGAGGCAGGCAGAGAGAGAGAGGGGGAAGCAGGCTCCCTGCTGAGCAGAGAGGCTGCTGCGGGGCTCCATCCCAGGACCCCGAGACCATGACCTGAGCTGAAGGCAGAGGTTTAACCCACTGAGCCACCTAGGCGCCTGCAATTCTTAATACAAAGTATTAATCCTATTACTTAAATTCTCTTAACTTTTTTACAGTTAATGCTGAATCTTCCAGTGTTTTAAAATACACATGCCCATGAAGGAAGCCAAGTTACTCTCATAGGTACCTTAGGTTACTTGTCACCAGAGACTTTGGATGGATGAACTGTAGAAAGTCTTTTTTTTTCAAGATTTAATTATTTGAGAGACAGTTCAAGAGAGAGAGAATGAGCAGGAGGGAGGGAGAAGCAGGCTCCCAGCTGAGCAGGGAGCCTGATGTGGGGCTCGATTCCAGAACTCCAGGATCATGATCTGAGCTGAAGGCAGATGTTTAACTGACTGAGCCACCCAGGCGCCCCTGTAGAAGGTCTTTCAACCTCTGTGAATGTCATATTGTCTCTTCTTATGGTGACTTTGACAGAGACTGCAACGCTTTTTAAAAAAGGTTGGTTTCCTAGCTCACTTAGTTGCTATCCATCATTCTCTCTCTATTTACAGATGTCCACAGCTCCTATTCAGACTGATAGACCTGTGTAGATTTTTAAAATCTTTGACTCAAGAGATTTTGCCTTTGAAGACTTACTTTATATTTAGCAGATACCTTTGAGTATTGACCACCTGTACTCTGCATATCTCACGTGGCTTTGTCTAACTTACTGTCCTAATTTATAAGGTCATTTTACCAGTGTGTCCCTCCCCCATCATTCTCAATCTGGTTATTTTCTGAGAACAAAAATTTGAGAAGTAACGTTACCAGATGAAGGGTATGAATATTTTTGAGGTGATTCATATATTATCCCAAAATATGTTCCAACAAAAGTGATTTTGATTTATATATTCACTTGGATTATTTGGGCTGACTTTCACACTGCATTCTTGGCAACATTAGATATTATTTATTTTATTAAATATTAAATATTTAAATACAAATTAAAAATGCTATCTCATTAATAAAACTCTTCAACTTCTCAGATTGCTAATAAATTCAATAGTTCCCAACACTTATTTACCTGTGTAGTTTCCTTTTGTAAACTTTTGTCTATTCATGGCTGTATTTATTTTTCTAGTGGTCTGTATATTTTTTATTGATTCATAACAGTTCTTTACATATTAGAGATATTCTTCACCATATAGATATGTATTTTTCCCAGCTTATATTTTAAAATTCTGGAGTTATAATTTATATAAAATGCATAGATCTTAAGTGTATAGTTTAGTGAGCTTTTAACAAATGTATATATCCATTCAATAATGACCTCAATCAAGATACAAAACATTATCCCCCAAAATTTCCTCCTGTTTCTGGTTAATCCCACTCTATCCCTGTCTAGAGCCAACCACTTCCAGAATCCTATCACCATAGATTAGTAGTATTTCTTATTCTTTGTAGGTTAATATAAATTTATATTATTTCTTCCTCTTAAATATTTGATAGAATTTATCACTGAAGCAGTCTGGGCTTAGTGTCTATATTAACTAGAAGTACTAATTAATCATTTCTGGTGAATAAAGCTTTGTCTCCAATAGGCTCTGGAAAAATCAAAGAAATATATGACAACTGCTATTTTCAATTAAGGCTTATAATAAAAAAGGAAATAAATCAATCATTTACTCAATTCATTAAGCACATAGTTCTTAATCAGTTATATAATACAGGATACAATAAGAATGACAAAATGGTTCCTTTCCTTAAAGTAAATTTCAATTTAGAAGAAACCATAGACCTATAGGTAAATAATTAAGATTATTTGGTACTCATAAAAGAGAATAAATAAAGTATTGAGAGATATCAGAGGAAGAGTGGGAAAATCCAAGAAAGACTTTCTTATCATGGAATTGTGCAGACAAATAAGACCTTAGGTTTGAATCCCAGCTGTGCAACCTATTCACAATAAAAACTTAAATAAATTTCTGAACTTCATATAGTACCTTAGTTTCTCCATGAGTGAAATACAAATAAAAATGATACCCTAGGTGAAGAATAAATGAATTAGTACGTGTAAAACACTGTCAGCATTAGTATCATCATTGTCTTAACACAAAAAGAGATTCGCAACATACCTTGTATGTTGTTTTTCTGCCCACAGTAAAAATCCTGTTTTATTTCCAGTTATTGATTATATTCCCTCTTAAAGTCTTTTGGTAAGTTTTGAGTTTGAAATACTCGTAATTGAAATAGAAGACCATATAAGTTGAGTACATTTCCACAATTCAGATAGTTAGAAATGACTTGGGGGACTAGCACAGCATTGTCTATGGAGAATGTGATTCTGCCTTACTTCCTCTTGGCTTTGGTTTCTTTTTCTTACCTGTTCCAATTAGAAGAGAACCATTTGAGTTCATTTTAATACGGGGATTTAATATGGGGATTTGTGGTAATATGTGGCCCTTGGACAAATCACTTTATTTTCAGTTTTTTGGTATACAAAACGGGGCTACAGTTGTTTTTCTTTGGGTCCCAGTTTTGAGTCCCAGTTTCCAAAGGCCAAAAATAGTTAAGAACAAAACAGAGCTCTCCCTTTTATGGTGTTCTCATGTAGCAGGCCTGAGCCTATCCTCTTGGCTGAGTTTTCATTCCACAAATCAGCATTACTGTTTATCTCTTAGTCAATAAGTAATGTTGCCATTTCCTCCCCATCTTTAGTTTAACAGTAAGTTCCTGAAAAGCTGGGTTGAAATTCATACAACCTAGTTTGAGAAAGATGGAAATTGATCCTCTTAGCTATGACCATGGGTTACTGCAAGACTCTCATCTTTTCTGCAGGATTTGTTGAGAAGTCTGGTCCAGAGGTCAGACAGTTCTTTGGAACCTTGATGGAGATGGTATTTATGATTTAATACTTACAGACCCTATTTTATTTTTCTCCCCTAGATTGGAACCGAGATTTCAGTTCCTGCCCTGACTGCTGTTGCAACTCCAAGAACTATAGACCTTGCCCATCCAAGGATCAAGATAGAGGGTCTGTGCTTTGAAAGAGAACAAAGTGAACTGCCCATCCGTCCTGTAAGCCACCACTGCCTTGGCATCCTTCACTTCATTTTTTGGTTGTTTCTCCCGTGTTATTTTGCTACTATAGGGCAAAGGCCAAAGTCATTGGGAAAGATAGTCTTGAAAGAGTGGTCCGTGGCATGAAGAAGACCTAGCTGGAAGTATGTCGAGAGACTGAGGATAGAGGGCAAAGAGCATGGGCTTTAGAATCTGTAAGAGCTGAGTTCAGATTCTAGCCTCACCACTAGCTCTGTGATGTTGTGACAGTGTTCCTGAACCTTATTTATTCATTCAAATATTTGAGGGCCTACTGTATGCCAGCTACCATTCCCAGTGAACAAGATGGAGGGAAAATAAGTAAAATAAGTAAACAGATAAGGTCAGGTATTATAAGTGCGATGAAGAAAATAAAGTAGGAAATGATTGACTATGGGTGAGGATGAGGAATAAGCTACTTTATATATGGTAGTCAGGGAAAGCCTCTCTAAGGAAGGACTATCTGGTGTGAAATCTGAGTGACAAGAAGGAGTCAGCTAGGTGAAAGTCTGAGAAAAGAATATTCTAGTAAAGGGAAGAGCACGTGACAAAATCTTGAAGTGGGGATGACCTTGAAGCTGAGTGGAGCAAGGTGAGCAAAGAGATTATAATGGTAACAGTTCCCACTGAAATCATTGAGAAGGCGTTGGTGCTCAGCATAGAGCCTAGCACACTCAGTGGCTTCCCTCCCTCTTTCTCCTTGACACTCCCCTCTATTCATTATAGTGCCAACTTGGTGCCCAGTCCCCACTTAATTTTCAGTAAGTATCTAGTGACCATGTTGCCAAGGAGGTTGGATAAATTTTACCCTCTGAGAACTGAGGATATAATATGCAATTCTGTTAGGAAAGAAAACTAGCCTGGGATTCAAAACCCCTCAGGAAAGCGTCTTGAGTTTGCTAAAATGACTTGCCTTGTGGCCCTTGGACAAATCACTTTATTTTCAGTTTTTTGGTGTACAAAATGGGGCTACAGTTGTTTTCTTTGGTTGCTAGGTTTGTTTGGGAGTTTATGAAAAAATCTTTTAAAAAAGTGATACCACTGTGGATAATCATACTCTTAGAACCCAAAACAAGTCTGTACCAATGCAAAATAGTACTTTCAGGGCTGCGGAGGGGGTGTTTTTATCCATCGTGATTCTTTCGAGTGAGCATTTAAGAGAGAGAGACCAGGAGCTATATGTCATCCTTCCAATTTCACCGATAAAGCAACATAAGAGAAAGGCAACCTGGCAGGTGTGATTTTCAAAGTAAGAGCAGAAGGAGTTGATCAGTCAGTCAATCAACATATATTCCACACCAGTTATGCACTTACTCTAGCTTTTGGCAAACATGTACCTCTTTCAAGAAGTTTAAATTCTAATGGGGAGAAGCAGACAATAAACATACTAACAAAGAGATAAGTGCACAAAGTGGGGTGTTGGTATGTACTATAAAGAAGATTGAGGGGCGCCTGAGTGGCTCAGTGGGTTAAAGCCTCTGCCTTCGGCTCAGGTCATTATCCCAGGGTCCTGGGATTGAGCCCTGCATCAGGCTCTCTGCTCAGCAGGGAGCCTGCTTCCTCCTCTCTCCCTGCCTGCCTCTCTGCCTACTTGTGATCTCTGTCAAATAAATAAATAAAATCTTTAAAAAAAGAAAAAGAAGAAGATTGAGTAAGTGTTCTGTAGAGGAGGGTTATCAGAAAGGTTGATATATTTTGGATGGTGAGGGTGTCCTTGAAACTGTGATGTTTGAGTCTAGAGACTTGAATGAGGAAGAGGCAGCCATGACACGGTTGAGGGAAGAGGATTTCAAGCAGAAGAGCTAGCAGGTGCAAAAGTCCCAAGGTGGAAAGGGCTGGGCCTGAGGGGCCTTGTGTGGCAAGGCTCATCGTGATGAAGGTGGGGAGGGGAGGGAGATGAGGTCAGAGGAATGGGATAGCAGTCAGATCACGTGGGGCCTTCTAGGCCACAGTAAGGAGTCTAAATATTATTCACAGCAAAATGGGAAACCGTTGGAAGGTTCTGGACCCTGAGAGTGACATAATCTGACTTGGGCTTCAGAAAGTACATACCTCATAGGGTTATTATGATGATTCAGTTGGAATGATGTAGGTGCCCCACTTAGAACACTGTCTGGCTCATGGAATGCTCTCATTAAAATGCTCATTCTCTCCGTCAGTAATTGGTATGTGAAGGCTAGATCGTACAGAGCAAAAATGGAAACAGGAGACTAATGAGGAGTCTGCTACAGTGATCCAGGAAAGAATCCTGGATGGTGATTCAGTTCGGGCCATCATTGTAAAGAGAGGGAGATGGGAAAATTGGGATCTATTTTCGTATCTTGTTCTTCTACTATAGATATCCCGTGCTGCCTTGCTATACAAACCTACCCCTCGAATAATAGCTCTAGCTAAGGCCAGGCCTCTTCATCGAGATTATCGACCTGACCGTGATGCCCACTGGCCAGTATCTTATGCCGCTATCCATTGCAAACTATCTCCCAGAATTCAAGAACTAGCCAATCCAAATAAAAGGTATGTCAAATTTATCACTAAGATGGGACAGGAAAGCTGGGGGTGTGAGGGAGGGGGAAAAATTAACCTAATAAGACCAAAGAAAATAATCATAGAAATACAAGAAATGTTCAAAAACATCACTTGTTATATTAATTGTGACAAATCTATGGTCTTACCATAAATATAAGATAGCAGTTAAAGGGTTCGTGGACGAGTACTGAAACTTAATCTAGGAAACAACTCTGTAAGGATGGATATGGGATTATTTATCTAACATATTGTTAAGTAATACAAGTACATAACAGAGCACACGATGCTAAGAATGTTCTAAGAAAACAGGTATGTGCCATATGTTTGCTTGCGTGTGCCTATAATATCTCAGAAGAGTATGCAAGAGGCTAGTAACAATGTTTGCTTTTGGGGAGCCCGAGGGAACTGGGATGGGAGCAAGATTTACTTTTTTACTAAATAGAGCTTTTGTGTTTTTCCATATCTTTGCATCATGTGTGTTCATGACCTACTTGAAATAAATAATACATTCAACAAAGAAGAAAGGGACTCTAATTCCTGTTTACTTTTTAGATTTCTTAACTTGCCTGAATCTCAGTTCATATTGTTTCCTTTATGAGATAATGCCTGATCCCCCTTGTAAGCATCGTCAGGAAAACCTAGGAGAAGCTGAAAGTATCGTAGAAGTCTTCCTTCAGCTCGGGGAACTGGGGATGTGTCCATTCTTATATAATCTTTTTATATTTTTATGATGTGTTTTGCCTTTTAAAGAAATAAAGTTCAACAGCAATGAAATGAAGCTCTTTCTCTGTTCATTGACAAAGGAAAGGGAAGAATAAGGTGAAGGTGTCAGGGTCTACCCCAGTGGCAAAGTTATTATTTGGTGGGAAGGTGCTACAGGTGGGAACTTCAAAAATTTGATTTCTTTTAGGCCACCAGAGGACTGCTGGGCTTGTTTTAACATTGTCAGATTATTGAAAATTTTCCAGAATTAACTTTCTGTGGAAAGAGCCAGGGCTTTGGAATCTAACAGATACATGAATCGGGATTTGACCACAGGTCGTTATTATAACTTCCCTGAGCCTTCAGGTCCTCATCTGTACAATGGGGCACTTATGAAAAATCAAAACAGAATAACACCATAGTTCCATTTTCTGTTCATTTTTTTTCAGGTCGCATTCTTTTTCCCCCATTTCAGGTCTCCTGTGCATATTATATATTATGATCCAGATGTCTTTAAAGTCAAGCCAGCTGCTTTGAAAAGTCAGTGTTCTCCAAGGATCCACGAGCTGGCAGAACCAGTTGTGCATTAAATACAGAAAGCCACATCAGTCAGACTCTAGTTATGTGTCTAGAAAACATATTAGGTGACTTTGTTCCCTACTCTGATCTCATCATCTTGTATTCCCGCATCCTCTCCAAACCATGGAGACCTCCAGGGAACACCACTGTGACCATCAAATAGCAATTCCTGGTGTTACCTGCAGTCATGTCTTTAGCAGATTTGGAGACTCGAGCACGCAATAAAAGAGAAGCTGAGAGCCTGCCTTATCCTTGCTATATCTCCTCACAAGCATCTTGGCCGTCTCATTGCTCTGGCTGACCTGAGCAAACACTTCCTTACGTTTGCCGACTTTGTTTTTCTTTGCCTGGAGAGATCCGTATTCCCCAGCAGCTGGTCTCTGCTCAGTCCCTGCTCTAGTAAGTCCTGGGAACGGGAATAATTCTTTGTGTTGCTTTTCCAACCTCCCCTCCTTAACCGAGAAGTAACACGGAAATGGTGAAGCCTTTTGGGATAACTTGAAATGCTTTTCATAATCCGTAGGTGAAATTTAGGGAACAGGTTCCCTTAAATAATCGCCCCTGCCCCAATCTCTGTTCCTTCACTCAGGCTGCGTCATTTATCAGGAATGACAGAAAAAGCAAGGTATTTGGCAGGCATTGGATTCTCTGTCAAGTTACATCTGCCCAGAGTTTTTAAAATTTAATTGTTTTATTCTCTTCATGGATTAGTATTTTACAAATGAAACTAAGCTTTATGACATGTTTAGATTTACATGAAAATGAACTTATCTGATAACCGGTTTTACAGTTGGCTGAGTTCTGTCTCCAGAGCTTTGTGTTAAGGAGATAACTAGTGCTATGGAGAGGCAATATCATGTAGTAATTTTGAACTTGCATTTCGGAATGAGGCAGACCTGGCTTAGTCACTCCTTGGATCATTCATGCCAGGTATGTGATTTTGAACAAATTTCCTAACCTCTGCCCTCACCCCGTGCCTGTTTCTTTATGTGTAAAATGGGTTCCTGCTGCATTATTGTAAAGATTAAATAAGAAAATTATGGGGGTTCCTGAGTGACTCAGTCAGTTAAGCATCCAGCTTGTGATTTCGGCTCAGGTCATGATCTCAGGGTTGTGAGATTAAGCCCCACATCCTGCTCTGCACTCAGTGGGGAT